>NC_136863.1:11894253-12494253 GCF_951799975.1 Gobius niger
TAGGATGACTATATATGCTAAACTTGACCTAAAGCAGCTAAAACGATAGTCGCTTGGTAAATTTGAGTTTAGGGCAGGATCCTTTTTTGGAAAGACCCCTATTTGAATATAGACATGTTGGTTGAGTCATGGCTGTGGGGACGTAAAAGCATGTTATACAACCAGACTGGCCTAGAAAATGTTCAAAGAAGTGATTGAAAGCCAAGGCTGCATGACATTCAGTTCCAACGATGAGAGACTGTAGACCTATTCCCTCCATAATACAGCCATCTGTCCCTGAGTTGAGTCCCTGATCCACAGTGCAGAGAAACACAACACTGTTCATTAAAAATCAGTTTGCACAGATGAAAGGGCACAACGTTGACAGCAGTGGGTGCATTGTGGTTGTGACCAGCAAACAATGCTTACATGTTTGCATGAGTTAGGTAAAGTCCCCCTTTTAGTACTGCCTTTAGAAGCAGAGCGGCCTTTAATCAATTAACCAAAACACGCACAAATTGCTAATCGTCCCGCCAGGTATATTTAGTGGCTTACAGTTTAATTGCGTAACATCAATTGCATAAGAAGAAAGAGAAACACTCTGATTTTCCTAATTTTCTCGATAGGGACAGTAAAACATGTGTTAACCTTTTTGGAGGAAAATGCAGTGCTGATGAGGCTGTACCCGAGGTCCTTAAGTACTTCACTCTCTTTCTATTTGGCACAGGAAACCACATAAGTAAACATGTAGAAAGGCTCATGTCCTGGTTCGAGGAACACGTTTCTAAGTATTCATAAAGCATGCCACTTCAAGCCACTCTCTTTGTCTCACTTGGCCTCCATTTGAAAGTTAATAGGCTCTCAGTGGGAAAATTTAAACTGTAATTTGAAAGCCTTTCTGAGCAAGTTGACAGTCTGAAAGTGGCACACACTTTGCCACCTGCCGAGTCATAAAAGAAAGAAACAAATGGATGAGGGGGATAAGTGTATGGAAAAGGGAGGAGAGCAACAATTACAATTCTGGGAGGCTGCATGTGTCAGTAATTGCATGTGCATTTGTTTCCGCGGTAATGGGATCCCTGCCGTTAAATGAACAGCTTCAGTCAGAACTGTGGCCAACAGACAGTGCTCGATGGCCACTATCCTGCGGACACGGAGCCAAGTGTTTGATATGCCATGTTCATTTGTGTGGGCGCAGGATCGTCCATATGAGGCTATTTGCCAAGGGGCCAGAGGCATGTGACTCACAACTCATGAACACAAAATAACTCTGCGTGGCCACTTGATTATTGTGATCTTTTCTGCGCCTGTAACTCGCCCCGTTGCATTTGCACAACCTGGTCATATCCATACGCCTGCACCTGCTGTTTCAACACATCACACGTCCACCAACTCGCGCCGCTTTTCTTTTTTTTTTCCATGAGTGAAGAACAACTCCCCTTCACTGGGTAAAGTGCTTTGGGCGACTTCTATTTTATTCCATTTTACTTACTGTTAGCAGTTTTTTTTTTGCTCTAAATTGATCTATACTTTATTCTTCATTTGAATGCCGTTTTACTTTTATTGTTATTTCTATGTTTAATATTGCACCATTCTGACAAAGACACTTATTTTTCACAGACTATGGCAACAATTTGGAGGAAAACTTCGTACATCAATTGCTTCTGGCAGGTGCATAGGAAAAGAGGAAAAATCCCAGCATAGATGAATGAAAATAATCCCACGCACGTTTCAGTCCTGAGACCTTCCTCATGCACCAAAATGTTTTATTATATCCAAATAAGCTATTTTTGCGTAAACTACTATTTTTACTCACGGACTATGGCAATGAAAAAAAGATTTGCATTAAAGGGACTATAAGGAGTTTAAAAAATTTTAAATTAAGTATTTTCCTCCCCCTAGATGTTCCAGCCATGTCCTAATGTGTAGAATGGGCTCAGACCTATTCACCACAACTGCCTCTAAAATCCTGTACGGTCACTCAAAAATGTGTCACTTCGGCCCGAATTGCCGTCATGCACGAGCTTAATATAGAAGGTGCAGTTACACATATGGCCTGAGGTGGCAGTAGTGAGTATAAAATGGCGAACTTGCTTCCAGCCCCTTTAAAAAAGGCTGTCCACTTGACTCAACTGACCATTCGCAAAAGCCCCGCCCACTTAGTTACTGTTGCTACGTCCGTCAAACTTTCTGATGCCGATGCTGGAGTTACTCGTGTTAGTAACACTTACAGGAGCAATACCTGCGCGATATCCTCCAGATCGAGGCAAAATAGGCTACAGTATGCAGCAGAGGGATATATTCAAGATATTAAACTATCCAGCGAAGGGGACAGTACAACTACTGAGACTAGAGCATACAGGTCTCAAGCGGAGTCACACGGAGAAACATAATGATCTCTTCCTGAAATGCAACCAGCACAGCTTTGTGGACCAGTCATGTTCTTGCTCTGCCCTGTAAGCACTCAGTCACGCAAAACGATGAAAAAAGATGTTGTTAGCATTTGGCCTCTCCCAATGTATTCCTATAGCTCCAAACGGGGGTGAAGTTGGAAGCTACCACGCTCTTCCACGGGTACGCAGAAAGACCAGACATGTACGCATCAACTCGTCTAAACTCGGGTAAGAACATATCACAGTATGGAAGAACTGTGTGCCCTCAGTCACGTAAAAAGACCAAATATGTTGTTAGCATTTGCCCATTCCCAGTATATTCCTATGGCTCCAAACAGAGTGAAGTTAGAAGCGACCAAGCTCTTCCACGGGCACGCACAAAGACCAGACAGGTACGCATCAACTCGTCTAAGCTCAGGTAAGAACATATCTCAGCATGGACAAACGGTGGCCTGTTCCTTTAATATGAGTAAGGTTTATGCTCATATTGTTCCTGCTGTAGCATTTTGGATTACAAGACGGTTGTTGGTACGTGACGCACAACTTTGCGTTGTTTGGCAGAGAAGTGGAGGTCAGATGTTGAATATAAATATTTATTTCCATGTCTGCTGAGACTTCTCGAGCTCCAATCCATATAAATAATGATTGTTAATCAGTACTGTTGAACAGGCCCCTTGCTCGCTGTGTGTCGTGTTAATCAATAGCGGTTGCAGTGTTTGCATGCACAATACTTTTCTATAAAAGCTGTGCAGTACTTTGCTTTCAAGAAGTCTCTCAGCAATATGCGGCTGAGTCTCCCAACACAATGCAAAGGAATATGTAAGAAACGTATTGTTCATATGCAAACAATTCAATGCATACAAAGAGACCATTCAACTTGAAGGAAAAAATTCAAGTGCTATGGGAAATGTCGCTACAGAGCAACATCTGTGCTTTTACGAGACGCATCCTGCATTAAGTATTGGATTTATGTCGCTAATTTTGTTCCACTACCAGACATACAGTTCTTATTTTCTCAAACCATTTACCAGCAAAACGATGTGTACCACAAAGTTTTCAGACATGGCCAGTGTTCTTTTATCATGGATATAACTATGACCATGCCTTTCCTGAGTCCAATCACTCAAATCAGTAATTAGTAACCAATCAGAAAAATGAGTAGCAGAACAAAGAGCATGCAGGAACAACTTGAGATAGCTGAAGCAACAGGTGAAGCGCTGCATTATATTCTAAGCTCAGGCTGAAATTATTTGATAGGAGCAATCTTTTAATTAATGACACGCTACAGAATGGGATTTCAGCTGCAGCCTCTGTTAAATGAGGGTTCATGTACATTACAGGGTCAAATCCTTCTAATGGCCATGAAGAGATACTCGTGTTTTTGGTACTTCAGCTTGGTCTTGGTCCTGCACACAATTTTACTTCGTTATGTCTTGAACTCTTGCACCTTTCACACTGGATCTTGAAAAGGTTGATCAGGCTCTAAATGCTCGGCTGCAGATGCATATGCGGCACATCATTTAAAACACGACACCGGTCCTGCAGCTTGCCAAATATAGTTACCATGCGTACATTTGGAAGAAGAAGACTTACCGAGTCAACCTTTATATTTCATACTGTGTTCTGCATTTGAGTCCAGTGAGAAACATGAGTTATAATACCACCATGTCTTGTTGAAATACTGTTTTGTATTTATAATTGACAAATAATAATTAATAGTCAAGAAACACATAATTAAAACACTAATAAAAACTTAACGGAACTGTCATATTATTGTGTTTGCACCCGTGTTTATATCACTTTGAGAGACAGCACAGTATGCATCAAAGTAATGAAGTACAACTTTGAAAATAGCTTTTTTTTTCTTTTTTTTTCTGAAGACTATTACTCACTGTAAATATGTTTTTCTTACCGACTGTGTTTACAGACGAAATAATCTTTCGCGGCAATCAATCTTTTGACAGCCAGCACTTTCTATATCATTCACGAAATATAAAAGGTCTTACACGTCCCAGCACTTATCTGCAAATGTGTCAGGGCTCAGCGTATGACACGTCAAAGAGCTCGGATTTCATCAAAGCGGCACTGACGAGTTTTGTCTTTAAAAGCAAGTCACTTCAAATGTCATTCAAGTTCAGAGGCAGGCCCAAGAGAAATCCCCTTTTCCTATGAATATACTGTATAATGCCTTCAATGAGGGCTTAGGCTTGTACGACAACAGTATAGCCCCATTCCTATGAATTACAGTCATGCAGTTTTTCAGTATTTTAAACGTTTCGGTCTGTGGTAAATTTCAGTCATTGCTCATTACACAGAGCAATATAAACTTGAGTATGGATTTAATAATATCCATAATATGATGTTGTGTACGTAAACAGGATCGTCGAGGCACCCGCGTAGGCGTAGCGTCTCAAGTGGAGAAGTTTAAGTTTCTCGGAGCCTTGTTCACGGGGTGGATGTACACTGAAAATAATAACTATTAACATTTACTTAGAAAAATCCTCGTAAGTTTTTGCATGATGAGATTCTAATTACATTTTATTACTCTAAATCAAATAAAACTCTCTTGCTTTTATCAAGTAAAATCTAAATGGGATTTGTAAATAACTCTACACAAAATCTGTTTTAATCAGTTGGTTATGTGAAATAATGAAGTGAGGTGTGTGTGATTTTTTTGATATTTCTGTGTGAGAGTAACACAACGCTGCACCACGACTCAGAGGAACTGGGACAAACATGACTTTTTTTTTTTTTTTGACATTTCAATCATAAATTCAGGATGTTCACACCTTTTACGAAGGAATAGGAATTTCAAAATGTTATTCTTAGTCCAGCGGAAGTGTAATGCTCTAACGCAGAATCTCCATGACTCCCTTCTTCACTTCTCAGTCTGTGAGAGACTGAAGAGCCTTTTTACAGGAAAAAGAGAGGGTCATGTTTTAGTGTCATGTTACTGTCACTCGAACGGTGTCTGACCTACAGTGTCACTCCGAAGCCAATCAAATCACAGTGACTCTGGGTTGGGCTCAAATGTGACCAAACGCCAAGCTCGGAAACTAAAAATAATCAAACCAGCGTAGAAAGGGTTAAAAAGCCCAAACGGACTATCAGCTCAGATCCTAGCACTGCGCATGTGCCAATTCGACCTGAAAAGAATCACAGAGACAAAAAGGCATTAAGAGAGTTTTATTGAAAGTATGTGAATCATGATTGGGGCCCAGACCCCGGCGGAAGATTGAATGAATGATATGAAATGTATGGCGTTGATGAATAATAGCCAGAATCTTCAACGGAGAATGGACACTGGTGGTGGTAGGAAATGGTGGTAGAAAATAGTGGACGACGAGCAGAGCCGAGGAGAGGCCAGGTGGAGAAAGGGGTGGAGGAGGGTCGTGGCATGGCTGGGAAACGGCTGAGTGATCGACCAGGGAGCTTTAAAAATAGGGGATCCTGAGCGATGAGTGGCTGAAGCAGGGATGAGCTCTGCGGTGATTGGCTGTCGTGAAGGTGTGGCATGAGATGCGTCTGTGATTGGATGATTGGAGAGAGCTGCCGGTGATGAGGTGATGAATGAATGCGGCTAGTAGGTCTTCCAGGTTGAATTTGCGCAGAAGTTTCATTTCAAACTTGAGCTTAGATTTCTTGACTAAATTTTACCTGTGTTAGACAATAATGAAAAGAAAAAAACAGATTAATACTAAAATTAGAAGAGATGGAGGAAATGCACGTAGCATCTATGCACAATATGTAGCTGCCTTTGCGATCCACACCCAACTTTTTTCAGTATCAGACATCAACATTATTAACAAGGAATAAATACAGTGGTTTCCTGAGCCCACATTTGATGAAAGCTCTTACATTATCAAAATCAAACTAAATCTAAACATAATCAAGACATTAATATCACTGACTCGGACTAAGATTATGACATGAAACGGGTAACATTTCCACCATCTTGGCGTCGTCTGCGGCTTTCTTTCTGCTTTAATCTATATACTCTATCATCATCACAGCTACCTCCACCTCCCCATCAGCCACCCCTTTGAACAGCTGAACAGTCTGCGATACATTATTGGAGTTAATCAGAGCCGAATGAGGAAAAGCGGTGAGGTGAGACAGCAGAAATTACCTGGCGCGGGGCTGCCTGTTCGCCCCGTCTGTGTTGTGGTAGAATGGACGTATAGAACGAGGGGATTGGAGCTCAAGGAGGCGACGGCGGGGATAAAGTATAAAAATAAAGTTTGAAGAAAAAGTTAAGTAAAAAGACAATCAAGTGATTGCTAAAGAGATCCATGAGAGGAGTGTATTTTTGGAACATCAAGATATAGAATTGGAGAGGTGGTGTCGTGACAATCCTAAAATAACTAGAATTGCCATAATTTAAAGCAGAATGTAATTTTTTTCTAGACAATGTCTATATTATTATTTGGACTATTTAAGGTACAATTGGCCACCGTAGCATTGTGTGGATCTTTATACCTTAAAATAATCATAGCACATGTTACAAAAAGGCATTCTGATCTGATTTCTGTGCATAAAACATACCCCCAACAACTAACAATCTTTAGTCCTGTGGGTAGGACTGGAAAGAAAACAAAATAAACGCTGATGGATAGCAACAGGATGTGAAGTACAGTATGCCTAAACATTAAAGTAAATGTCCAAGAAATTTGACCTTATTTGAATGTAACCAGATGACTCCATCAGCAACAAACCTTATTGTTTTTAAGATTTCCCCGTGTGCATCAATCAAGTTCTGCTGTAAAATATAGATTGACTTACAGTATATCCATCCTGTAACACATCGTATATTTAAAGAGGGGGTATTATGCTTTTTTTTCAATCACATAGCACCAGTCTATAGCACACTACAATGATGACGAAACCTTCTGTTGGTCTGTAAATGCAGTAAATTAGAATAACTGCCTTGTATAAAATTGCTCTCTCAAAATGGCTGTAGCGAATGTCTTGAAATAGGCCTCTGTCTCTTTAAGAACCTCTGACCCTTTCAGACACGCCCCCTCCACACGCTGTCTGTGGCATCAGTGGGGAGGGGGTTCTGCTGAGGAGCAGTGGTTGGTTACTCGGCTGGTGACGAAAGCTCGGAGGCGTCTCCAGGAGGTGGGGGCGTTCCTAGGAGGACTCAGGCAAACCTATCCCTAAAATGGCTGCCCTCAGAGTTTTTACAGTTTACTCAAAAATACGTGAATGTGCCAAGACAACACTTCAGGCATGTTTTAAATGAGGGAATGACATAATAACATGATGTAGAGCTTGAAAAAGTCGATTTTGCAAAATACCCCCACTTTAAGCTATAATAAAGTAACTTTTTGTAAACATGTTCTATTTTGCTACTTAATTATTTCATTCATATTTTAATGTCATTGTTGAAGGTGCATTATGCGACTTCTTATGTGAAATAAACTTGACATTGTGTGTAAATGACCTTTTTTATGACCTGCATGGGTGGTTGGTATGACGCCTTTACTTTCGATCACGGTGAAATCTGCTACTCTCCAGGATCAATTGTTTTGTAGGTTTTATGGTTTTATTCCTATAGCTTACTTAATACTTACCAGTACCTTTTGGGTAGTTGCATAATATATACCACATTAAATACATAATAAGTATCCCTGTAACTAACGGTGAAGTGCCACTCTACCACTCTACCTTGACAGGCACCAAATATGTACCACGGTAACTATTTGTTAAGTACCATTGTAGGTACCAGGACAGGTACCATAGATTTACCGCAGTATACTGTTAAGTACCATTTTAGGTACCATGATAGGTACCATAGATGTATCATACTGTTAACTACCATGATAGGTACCATAGATGTACCACTGTAACTAACTGTTAACTACCATGTAAGGTATCATGATAGGTACATTAGATATATCACTGTAACTAACTGTGAAGTGCCATTTTAGCCTAAAATGGCACTATCATTGTACCTAAAATTTTTAGGTACAATGATACGTACCCTAGATGCACCATTGTAACTGAAGTACCATTTTAGGAACATAGGTACATTAGATGTACCACTGTAACTAACTGTGAAGTACCATTTTAGGTACTATGATAGGTTCAATATGTACCACTGTAGATGTCAAGGCTGTACTAGAGTAACTTGTGTTACCAAAACGATCCTGAAGCATCATAGGCTTCTTTGACGGAAAGCAAAGGCTCATGCTAGCCACTCATACAGCCACTGGGTCATTAAAAGGTCTAATATGCACTAACTAAAAAGCTACATAATGCACGTTTAGCATTTCAAATAGCCAATCTAACTTGAGATAAAGATTGTTATGGGTTGTATGACAAGTAAATGGTGCAGCGAGAGGCTGAGATTTCTGTTATATAAATGGACATGGCTGGAGAGTTTTTACCGATTATTTCTAGCTCCCCTTCTGTTCTGATAATAGTCATGGTTGCCAGACACACTTTATGAGGGCCCAGAAGGCACAGTATACACAACTGAACCAAATAAACACACAAATTATGAGCTAGACACAGTGGTTAATTGCTTGCTCTTGTAGCCCTGTTGTCAAATATAGACAGACAAGAAAGAAAGACTCCCTTTTAATCATAGCCGTCACATCTTAGACTTTTGAGAAAATTGTTCCTTATTCTGCCTCCCCAGAGATGTGCTGCCTCGTTCCCTTAAGGTTTGTGGGTTGGTTGCTGTCTTTCCCCTTCCAAAAAGAGGCTTTATTATGCTTGAAGATTAATACGCAGAGCGGAGCAGAAGCAAACAGATAAAGGGTTGAACTCGAGGTCTAAAAGCTGATCGCAAAAGGCTGAGATTGAGGAAAAGTTTGCCAGTTTTGAAGTTTGGCGCTGGCAGACAAGTTCAAGAGGCTGTCTGAGAGGAAATGAAAAACAGGGGCAACCAAAAACTCCCCTGTCATCCCTGGAAATTGTTCAAAAAGTCAAACACTGATCAGAATTCATAGATGCACAAATAGAAAGCAAGGGAGCTAAGGAACACGCAGATCAATTTTGAGATGGGTGGCCTCATATGGTAGGATTTGACTTTTAATTAGCGCCGACAAAATAGTCACAAAGGTCAATGTTTTCTTATATTCGCACAAATGAACTGACAGTGACTCATTTTCCTATTTGGAGATTGATTTTAAAACAAGGACGTGTGTTAATGCTGAAATGTTAACATAAAATTCTTGAAAAATGATGGTCTGTCTTTAGAGTTACAAGAAAAATGCCATGTGAAACCCATTTAATGCATGTTCTGAGTGTTTAAAGTTCAGAAAGAAAATTGCTTGGCGCATAAAGCCTTCATAACTACTGTATAGAACAGGCATCTTTATGACAAGAGATCTGGCCCTTTCAGACCGAACCATCAAGGAACTCATTTATGTTTTGTGAAATTTAAATCAGCCACATGTTTGCTGGCGCCCTCCGACTCGCAATATTTCTGGCAAAAACTGAAACTTTAACACACAACCATCTCTCGAGGTTACAAACTAGCGCAGGATAAAATATTCAGCGATGGTTGCTATAAATCTGCTCTGTTTCTATGCCAGAGGTCAGAAGAATGGCCAAACTGTTGGGAGACCAGTGGGTGAAAAGTTTTTTAGCAGAAGAATCTGAATGTTAATTACATATTCTTCCCGTTCTTGTATTATTTTTTACAGCCCATGGCCATCTGTGGTTAGTTTCCGAAATCTGCTCAAACGTGTCTGTCCAACCATACCGTGTCGAAATGACTTGATATTCCTTCGCTTGGACGTTTGATTAGTATTTCAAGTAGTTAGGGGGTAACTAATAATACGGCCTGTATCGCATGTGTCGCTTGGGGACTCATCACCTGCTCTCCTACCCTGTTCACTTGCATTATCCTTTCACACATGGTGCTCCTAGCCTCCCGGAAGAACATGCAAGGCTCAAAATGTGCATAATTATTTTTTGTTCATTTGGTTGTACTTTATGCCTATGGAGCGTTATGATGTCTCCACAGCAGGACTGACCCTTCAGTTCAAATGCTGCTAACAGCCTATAAACTTAGACAAGGCCTGCAGGATGACAAGCTGCTACTGGCCAGGCTTCGTCAACTGCAGCTCCATCCCCTTTAAATAGGCGTCTGGGGTGTCATTGTCTTCGAGGGCTGCCTTATGGGGAAGGCGCATAATAAAAGCAAGACTATAAACCTGAGCACAAGTGGTGCAGGGCTGCCTCCGGCCATAGCCTTAACTTTGTAGCAAAATTCAAACCGTGACAGGAAGGTGAGGGGGAAGATAAGAAATGAAGCACATAAATCTACATTATTTATGGGATTTGTCATCAAAGGGTGGTAATGGTGGTGGGTGGGCCGGTGTCAGATGTATTCGAGCGTACCGCGTTGTCAGTAATCATTTTATGGTGAAAAAGATTGCATTTGAAAATGAAGAAGCAATTTTCTATAGTGTCTCACATTTCTGCCTAAATTGGTCATTATGTATTTATAAAAAATCACAAGAATTAATCAATAGTGTTTGCTTAAACTAATACCACCCAAACATTTATATTTGATCATATTTGTATTGGCCATCACATGTAAACATTCACAGGGCAGGGAGGAGTAAGTAAGCCTACCGCCTCAATCTCACTGAACTGCAGCAGAGATTGAAACCATAATATCTTACAAAGCTTCCAAAACTATCATATTTCAGCACAAACGATCGCACACTAATAAATGTGCCAATGCTGCTGTAGACTTGTGCAAAATATGGCTCATATCATCACCACCAAATAGCTGCGTTTCTGTAGTTGCAGATTAGACGCTCACAACGATCAGGCTGCAGTTCAGCGAGATTCAGGTGGTGTACTTACTTTGTGTTCCCTGTCCTGTGAATGTTTACATGTTGTGGCCAACAAAAATATGATAAAATGTAAATGTTTGTCTTATGATTTTAATAAAGATCAGACCACATTTTATTACCACTTTAGACAGAAATGTGAGAAATTCCAAACGGTGTACTTTTTATTTTAATTTTTTAATTTAGCCTTTATTTAACCAGGTTAGTCCCATTGACATCTTAGATCTCATTTACAAGAGAGACCTGGCCAAGATGAGCAGCAACACTTGGTTTCCATACATTTAAAAACATACACAACATTAGTTAAAACATTCACACACACTTGAGCTTTCAATCATGTTATGCTTTATTGACGAAATCTTGTTCACTTTGGTTGCTTCTTCTTCTTCTCCTGCCGCTGATCAGCATCTCCTTGGTTTTGTTGCGTTATAGATGGAACACCCTAACCTTACCCTCACATTTTTTAAAGATAAGATAAGATAATCCTTTATTGATCTCACAACGGAGAAATTCACTTGTTACAATCGGCATTCAATAGTGTGCAAAACAGACAGGAAATGTGCAAACAGTTCAATAGTAGAAAACGAGGTATCTTATGTACAATAAGTTATCATTTTGTCAGCTAAAGGTGAAAGCTCATTTTCGCTGTGGTTTTGTTCTCACTACTGCCTATAGAGGGCACGTGAGGCTAATTTGAAATCCTGAAATGAAAGTAAACTTGAAAATGACTTTTTAAAAGAGTTTTTACAGTTACACAACACAATAGTTCTGATTTTGGCCCCTTCATAATTTGTCAGCACGGATATTCTTCATAAATAGCTAGTATTTTAACCTAATATACATTTAAGTTATATGGACAACAGACACTATAGGCATGAATAGTCTCCTTGGGTTTGTTTGGGTTTTCGTAACAAGGGTATTCACCTCTCCAATATCATTGTATGCTTTCTCGGTGCGAAAATGTATTCTTGCTTAAATGTATACCTTAATAAAGGATGAATAGGCTATTTGCTGATTAAATGGTCCGCATAAACTGAAAACCAATAGACTCCAAAGTGATTAGCATTAGTCTTTCACCATCTGTTTTATTAATGGAAGGTACTCTAAACACCCCACTTTCAACCGCAAATCTATGTGTTGAGCTCTATATTGATTCCTATCTGAGAAATCCTGTCAAGACTCTCAAACCACCGAGCGATTTTCACACCCGTTAACTACGTTTACGCTCAGGCTGCACCGCTAATGCCAATAATGATATTTGTTCTGCTCACAGTCTAGAGGTGAGACGTTTTGACTTGAGCTTTAGGCTTATTACATCTTACTGCGTGAAGATTGAGAGATTTAGAAGAGAATGCCCAGGCAACACCCACCTCATCGGCGATACCGTGCATACAGTATGTTGCATGTTATGTTTTTCATTACACTGGTGTCTTGACCTTCAAATCCAGATGGAAGCACTCAAGAGGTTGGCTTAACAATAAATAATAGAGCTGTAGATATAGGGGTTGTGTTATGGGAATAGGTCTCTTGTTGATTTATGAGCATAAAAGCTATAAAGACATAGCATTGGAATTTAACAAGCAAGATGTGCATAGCATATCTGCAAAGGATGTGTGAGTGATGTGGTGTGTGCAATACTGTCTTATTGCGTATCGGAAATATATATAAGTAGTGCTCAGGATGGCGGTGCTATGTGTTGCTCTTTCGCCCTATTTTCGTAATGGCCCCTGTCTTATGAAAAGGGTCCCAGGGAGAGTCATTATGCCTGATCCGATCGCAGATGACAGGAAAACTGGAATGGAGTAGGACGGATGCAAGATGACAGGCGCGGTGCTTTCTGATGTCCCCTCTTACGTCTCGAGGGGGGCGACTTGTGCCCCCCCGACGAATCTGCAGAGCAGCAAGAGTAATCAAGCCTCTTCAGCGTCAAACTAAGGGATTGCTATTTTTTCCAGCTTTCAAAGCCGAGAAAGGACCATATTTGTATAATGACGAGAGGGGCAGAGATATCCACGATAGGGCTGAATGAGTGAACGAGAGAAACTACATATATGTGACAAGATTTGCCCTTCATATCCTAAAATCTAGATTTAGTAAGAGGAGAAAGTCGAAGAATCCCATGCATTGCAGGACTTCATGTATGTGCACATCTAAACTGCAAGTAAAGCATGTAAACAAACATTACTGTCTTACCACAAGGAAACAGTTTATAGTAAAATATGATCAAATCTTCTGTTTGCCTCACTTGTTGCCATCAGCAGCTCCCACATGACCAGCAGGTACCGAGGGAAGCACAGGGACACACAAGTGTCATTTGAGAGCAGAGAGAGCAGAGGGTTCCTTTGTGAGCCCGCTAAAGCATTTAGATGATTCTGGGACTGTATACAATACGCACTGATTTGGTTTGAGATTTGTATTCTGCAGAGAGCTCCGTCTTTAATGAAAAGTCTACAACAAATAATAGGATGTTGATAAAGAACACCTGCAAGCACGTATTGATATTACCAAGAAGCAGTGTGAGGCTTGATAATGGAAGTTATGAAAGCTGTCACTTACATAACATTGAGGTCTAGTCTTTGTGTTTTTCTGAACTTTAATGACTGCGTGTGCATTATGGTATGAAATGTCTACTGAATACAGTGTTTTGACTGCTGGCTGTTTGCATGATTTAAAAACAATATATATATATATATATATATATATATATATATATATATATATATATATATATATATATATATATATATATATATATATGTATATATATATATTTTTTTAAACAAGACACAAGTATTTTTTTTTTTTTTTGCTTTCACACATGCAGAGGGGTATGAATGTTGGAGAAATATTTGTCATGCTATGAGTTAAAGGATCTGTATCATGCTATTTTAGCCATCCCAAAGTGAAATAGTGAAATATAGGCACTACCACTAAGGAGTACTATTTATTGTGAGAAATATAAGTATTTTCTGGGGGTATTTTGCAAACCCGGAAGACATGACGCTTCGATTCAGTTAAGTCCGTCCCCTCTCTCCGAGCGAATCTGCCCATGCATTATTAGCAGTAAAAGAAATATAATATCACAGCAATGAGTGAAGTTACTTCACAATACAGTTATAAGGAGTTGACATCTGCAACACAGCTTCATAAATGGTTAACACACAAGCTAACACACGTTTTGATTGACTCAACGCACTGTCCTGTCAGTTTTGCATGATATAGGACCTTTAATGTAATAAAAGCAAGTAAAAAAGTTAAGCATATATTATAAAATTAAAGAACAACAATAAACAGTAGCTGTCATTGTCCTCATCATCATCATCATAAAAAACGCGAGGTCCAAAATAAAAAGACAAAACACATAGAAAGTGTGCAGGAGACGAGATCATATCCTCAAAGTCGAAGAATATTTAGGCTGCACACAGATGATTAAAGACTCGAAAAGGGTATTTTGTATTCCAAAACTGTGTGGTTGATGCAAACTAAATGCCAGAGTGAATGCATATGAGGAAATTGAGGAATTATGATCCAATTCGGGGGTACAGATGGAAACATTTGTGTACGAATTATCTCCTCTGCTGTTTGTTTTCCTGTGCACAACCACCACCATGTCCCTGTTTGCTCTAGCGCTGCTGCAGGGAGCCATGCTTTCCCTTCAGCCTGTGTGTGCTGACTCTGAGCTTTGTCAAAAGGTTTCCATATTTAAAGTCGCTCTCTATTCTCAGGTAATCTGCCACCCGCTTATTGCGTTTTAGAGCCATAGGCCGTACAGCACTTTTACTTTACACACTTTCATTTGCGGTTTAAATCGAGCGGAAGTTCCCTGAAAAAAAAAAAAAAATGTGAATGAGCAGAGTCATTGCAAGCTAAACCACGTTCGCACCGAGGACAGGAATGACCTTTTTCGGGCGCAGGTTGGATAGCAAGGAAACTCCCATTGATAAGAACATTGAATACCTGTGAATCAACCAAGTCAGTCTCATTATCTCAAGTTGTCCATTGTCCCGTAATGTCTTCTGTCTGTTCCTAAGGATAGGTACAAGCAATGGGAGAGAGGCATATTGTACATCCAATTACACCATGGAGATCACTTTTTTTCACTGAAGCTTGGTTGTAAATACTGTTTTACTGGTGCTAGCCCGCTGTTAGCTTTGCCCATTAGCTTCTTCTTTGTGATTCCATTAGTGTGTATTGGGGCCTCCGACCTGGTGCAGAAAAGCTGCAAGTGTGGTCTTCTGGCCAGGGACACCAGGGTGAGATGAAAGACCCCCAATCATCCAATCAACACTTGTATTACCCCCAGAGGGACTACGATTTTTTTTAAGTAAACAAGTTGCTTAGTACTGCTCTAAGTCATTTAAACAAGCATGCCCCAAAACCAGTTATTTCCCCTTGGTTCTCAAATGTTTAGGCAATGGGGATCCGTCAACTGCCAGAAATCTCTTAGACCCTGTGACATAAAATGAATCTAGTGTAAGTCTCTGTGTAAAACCACAATTAAGTGAAGGTTTAGTTTAGGGAGTGCTTTGCTTTTTTGGAATACCGGTATAGTTCTTTCTGTCAACAATTATACACCAGTGACCCAAGGAGTTTCAGAATGAGGTTATAGAGAAATTTGACCGGCTCTTCAATGCAACTGGGGCAACCTGTCCGGTTGAAGATAGATGAAGTCAGATGGGGTTTACCTTAAAATTCAAAATCCTAAATCTACAGAGAGCTGTGATGCACCGACAAGCATCGATCACTTTTGTCGCCAAGTGTGCTGAAATTTTTATTCAGTCTGACAAGGATTATTACCAGAATTTATCTATTGAACTGGTTTGTCTTGTTACACTGCCGTTTTATGGGCACTAATGGAAGTTATTTCATTGACTTTCTTCACTCGGACAAATGCTCATGAACGGGGTAAACTCCTAGTGCTCGATCACTACAGTGCTGTTTACACTGACATCACTGTGTTGGTGCCAGTCTGTCTAATCTGTGAGACCAAACAGAGAGTGTTATATTGCTGGAAGGAGATTTGAAAGCCATAAAACAAATCCATAAATCCCCAAGCATTATTAACAGTATGTTGCATTCTTTACACAGCGAAGGAATGTTTATTTGTGGCTTTTGTTTTATTAGACTGAAAGCAATTATCTCAAACTCTGTGGTGTATGACGAAAACAACAAACTATAGAGCTGTTTGCAAGCTAAGCATATTACAGAATAAAACATACAAAAAACAGCTTATGATGCATACTAAATTTTGAACACTGTGTTTTTATTGCACTTTGAGTAAGGACATTTTTACTATCATAAAGAAATATTTAGGCTGAAAGTCACAATATGATGATAAAATGATAAGATAAACACAGCAAATATTTGTAAAATGTTATGCATTGAATTATAAATTGATTATAGTAAAAACATCTGGCATGCAAAATTACATTTCCAATACATGGTCTGTATAGTAGGGCTGGGATGATATACTGTACTTCTGTCACGATCCGATACGCATCACGATACTTCGGGGCCGATCCGATACATACCGCGATAATTCAGGGCTGTTCCGATACGTATCACATTACTTCGGAGCTGATCGGATACATATCACGATACTTTGGGGCCGATCCGAGACATATCACAATACTTCATGGCCGATCCGATACATATCACGATACTTTAAGGTCGATTCGATACATATCACGATACTTCATGGCCGATCTGATATCACATTACTTCGGGGCCGATCCAATACACAGCACGATGCTTCGGGCCCGATCCGATAAATATCACGATACTTCATGGCCAATCCGATACATATCACAATACTTCATGGCCAATCCGATACATATCACGATACTTCATGGCCAATCTGATACATATCACGATACTTCATGGCCAATCTGATACATATCACGATACTTCGAGGCTGATCCGATACACAGTACGATGCTTCGGGCCTGATTTAATTAGGGTTGTGCCGATGGACGATGATATCGTCCATCGTGATGGATGACCAACATCACGATGTAGAGCCACTATCGTGATGCCACGCCCCCTCCTGTCAGAAACACGCACTGGTCTTCTGTAGGCCTTGTAAACCTACAAACTTTGCAGGGATTGCACTGTAAATTAAACCACAAATATAACTAATATGCGCGCAAGTTTCAGTAGCCTGCCAGAAGCCATGATGTGTTAGCCGTAATTATTAAAGTAAAGACGCAGCTGCTCTGTTTCTGACGCGAGGTTCTCTCTCTTTCTCTCTGCAGCTCAGAGTTTAACAGCGCGTGGTTTTGCTTAGCTTTGCTGCGTACGGAAACTTGAACCGTTTTAAAAGGACGAGATGGCTCTCACATCGGAGCCAGCTGAGCCCGCGGATTATTCTCACGAAGGACCGAGAGAAAGAGGCGGTGCAGGAGTTACGAGGTTACGATCACACGGCGCGTGGAGCGGCTTCAAAAACGTAAGCTACGACGCAAACTTCTAAATATTGTCCCGTTCACCCACTGTTTCTTAGCAAATGCAAATAATAAGCTCCGATTTACATTTGTATCAGTGTGATTAGAGCCTTGGTATTGATGAGTTGACTCTGAATAAGTCGTTCTCCTCTCAGACTTTACGCACGAGTTTTAACACATTTCTTTTGCAAAAGTCGTGTTCCGTGACTCTGTTCAGATCATGTTTAGTTTAGATCCATTTATCCTGCGATCTCACATTTTCCTAACATACATAGTAATATGCAGCATATATATAGGCTATGTAAATGTCTTTAAAAAAATGCTTATAATGAGAAAGGGACGATATCATCGTCCATCACGATGGTTCATTGTAAACATCGTCAACGGCCAATTAAGGGAACATCACCCAACCCTAGATCCAATACATATCACAATACTTCGGGGCCGATCCAATACACAGCACGATGCTTCTTAAAGAGAGACTTGATGGGATTCATATTGGTCTCTGATGATTGGGACCATGTGGTATAACAGTTCTCTCCGTGCCTGCGTATGTTTGCTCCTGGTGCTCTTTTTTCCACTACCACAAGAAAACATGTACATTAGGGTGTATTTGTGAGTGCCAGTGTGTGACAACAGATGCAGATCCCCTGGTGTGGCGTGTTTACATGCAGTCTCCTGAGTCTCACATATTTGTTAACAGGCACTGTCCTACATAACTAACTAAATAAATAAATGAACTAATACATAAGAAAATAAATAATTTAACAACATTTCTATTTTCTTCAGGAGTAAAATTCTAAGAGGCAATGAGCGACTGGGATCCTCTGAAGCATTAGCACAGTCATCTTCATGCATTCATTGTCACAGTCATTAGGCAGACAGAGCTTTCTGCGGATGATTGGCTTACCCCTGCTCATCAGCGTGTACAAAAACACTCCTCTTATCTGAGATGTCTCTATCAAAGGCGCCGATCGGGGAGTTTTGCCCCGCAGAAAGCCGAATAAGATATGTGTGCTTAGTGGCATCTCGGCAGATTAGGCGTCTGAATGAAGCCAGGAAACCAAGAAAGAAGATAGAACAGGTGCGAGATAAAACGGCACCCCGGAGGAACAGCTCCAGTAGGCCTTGACAACTATCACCGGCGCTCACAGATGTATGCATAAGCCCTTCACGGAGAGTGCCTTTGAATGCCATGACTACCAAAACACCTGCATGTGTATTCAGAAATGTATAAAAAAGACCTTGTGGCAACCAATCATACACACACGAGCCATGGGATGTGTGTGTGTTAACTGGTGTGGGAAATGTGGAAGCAAAGGAGAAAAAAAAAACAGTCTCTCTGAAATTAGCATTTTGAGGCTAAATGACCTTGACAGTGACGGTGCAACTTCACCTGCCTGGGTTCCTTTCAAGCGCAACCCAAGTGTATACACAGTAGTAAAACCTCAATCTATCATTGCCAGAATGTTAAACATGGATTGGAAAGGCTAAAGGTCCAATGCAATATTCGGGCTTTTAAAAATATTTTTGACATTGGTATTTTGGTGTTTTATAAACTCATGGAAAACAGATCGGAGGAATGAGAAAAAATATCGAGCCTTGAAGCGTTTTTTTAACAGCCTAAAAAACAGATATGCTAGATTTGCCTTATAGTAGAAGGACCGAAATATGCAGAATTGCTCAAGAAGGTCAAAAAGTCCATTTAGCACATGGCTTTATAAGTCTATTTACTTGCACTTTAACACGACCTCAATTACAACAGGTAAATGGTTGGTAAAAAAAAACAACTGACAAATGGGCCCAGGCGATAAGCAGCACTAGTGAGAACCCCGAGGGGCCCGTGCGGGAGATAGCGTGTTGTGACAAATGTAACATGATTAAAACATGCTTGCTTTCTGTTTGTGCTGTCACGCTAATCACAAACACAGGATGTTCCATTTGAACGAGTGCAAAAAAAAAAGAAACAGGAGTACCAAACAAACCCTGCTGATTCCATTTGCTGTTTTAAGACTGTTCTTACAGTGCTTGGCTGTCGTGGCGGGGCGAAACATGTTCGTTTTGTTGTCCTCTCTTACTTAAATGTTAAGTGACATATTTGTATTACAGCGCAAATCACACAGCAATGTCAATCAGGAGGAGTTCCCATTGAAGTCAATCGGGAAATCAATCGGAAAGAAGATGGACTTTCAGCCGTCAGTTGCAACCAAACCATCCATCTTGCAGGCATGTTTGCCAAGTATCTTTAATAATGGCTATACAAACAACAAAGAAAATGAAGAAAGATTGTGTTCCCCTGAAGAAATTTGAATTATTTTTGTATCCACCTCTGAAAAAAAAATGAAATATCAAAACAAAAACACTGGCACCATGGCTTATTGTTGCCAGCATCTCCCACCACTGCGCTGTTCTGCTCCTTTGCAAGACTCTTTCAAGAGGAGCACATTGAATATTAAAGGTACCTCACACAACCTCCTTACCTCCACAGAACTCAACTTATCCTTTTAACTTTTAATCAATTATTAATCTTCTACACCTCTACACTCGCAAATCCATGGAAGCCTCTTCTGTAGGTACACCAGCGTGACATAATCGGGAAGCACTGACGACTGCACGATATTACGTAACGGGGTCAGTGATTTATTAGCACCGACTCTGCCTTATTGTGGCATTGAAGAGTGCATGATGTATTGCGTTTTATCTTCGCATAGATTTCTATTGTGCTGTAATGTGGGCCACTGTGTGCGCAGGTCGTATTCGGGATGGCTCAAACTGTCCTTTATTTCACGCGTGGCTAGTCTCGCCGCCTTCGGTATTACAGGCATGATGCAAATGGTCTTTGGACGTGTGATATATTATAATGCTAGCAGATAAAGCGGCTGCACATCACTATTGGCTGAACATGAAAAATGATTTACCTATTGTGTTGTCGAGAATAGGGACGTGCGAGTCGTTAAATATTCCCTGTCTCGTTTAGTGTTGTGGTATAATGCACCGGTGTCATATTTTATAAGCATGGGGAAATTTATCGTGTGTCTTGAAATACAACAGTAACAACAACTAACCCAGAGGTGGCTGTACTTCAAGTTTTGAAGATAAGACAATATTTCAAACTTTTTTACCTCCACTGCTCAGCTTCCTGAAAACCTAGTGGATGAAGCTGTCCTGTTCAGTCCGCTGGACCTGGCTTGTACTAGACATCGCAGTCTTCTCCCTGACGGCAGAACATTTATTGAAGAGAATCAAGTGTGCGCGATCGCCCCCTGAATACTCTGCGGGTGGAGAAAGTGTCTTTTTCAGAACAATTGAACCCTTCAAAGGTACTCCACGTACCCCCTACCTCAAGGGTCTAAGTCCTAGTCCAAGTTCTACAGTAAGTGTCTGGTAGGTTGTTAGGACTTAGAACTACAAAGTCTCTTAAACTACTAAGATGTTTACCTACAGGTGAGCGTAGCTGTTAATAGAGGGGAGGGTCTTAGCCAAGCAAAACTCCTCCCCATAGTCTTTATCTGGACCGCGGGCTGAACTGATCTTTAGTGCTGTAAGGCCTTTTGGATGAGACACTTCAACATCAGAGTACAGAAGATGACTCATGAACCTTCATTGAAGATTTGAGTGTAAAGTGTTGTGAAAATAGCCATTCATTTCGAAATAATGTTCTTATAGTCGTGAGTTTCATCAACTCCAAGCACCCCCTGATAATTCCTCAAGAACACTAGGAAACACTGCCCTACATGTATAAAGCTGGCACTAAACCACAAAGGTCAGGCTCTATTGTCCCTCTGTAGAAGATGGGGGGCAGGGAGTCTGGTTGGCGAAGTAAGAAGATAAGCTGATGTCCGTTCTTGGCCAGTGACTAGATTCTCTATTAACGGCACATCCAGGAACTTGGTGCTGGCCGCCTTCTTCACAGCAGCACCCTTGATTCACTTGACAAGCTTTTGTAAATGCATTTTTAGCAATTACTGATGACCACTTTTTAACTTGAAGAATAATATTGTTGTATTGCAGCGGTGCTTTTACTTGAGTTTTACTTAAAACTTTGAATTGGTGTGGCCTTCTGGAACAAAAAGTGATAAACTGCAATTCTTTGTTTGTGTTGCCTTTGTATTACGCAGAGATTTTTCGCCCTCCAGGTGGACAGCGCGTGGAGCCTATTCCAGCTCAGGTGTGGGCATAGCAGCTGGACCAGACAGCAGCACCAAGGGAGCGCAGGGGGCAGAGAGGCTGAGCGGGTCACTGTGGGCAGGGTGGTGGCTCTCAATCATCCCCATACCCCACGGGCACCTCGGAGCTACACAGCTGTGAAAAGAGCGTCATCTAGGGAAATGCAGCCTATATACAGAAAACACATTGTGATGGACCAAACACAGATCACCGCATAAATACAGGCAGACACAGAATGGCATTTGCAAGCAGGAATAATGAGCTGATTACATTAACATTGACCCTTAAAAGAGCCATGATCAAACAAGCAGTGAGATGAGTTTGGTTCCCATGCACTCACCTTGTGTGGAAGCAAAGTCTACTGTAGAAAGCATTTTAAACTACTAAACAAGGTTGCGATATTTTGTGTTTCCGCTTATGGATTGAATCCACGATTGAGCTGCCAACAATACGTTAGCTGAACATTACCAACAAGAACATTACTGAGCCACTGAGAATCTTGTTACTTGACCATGAGTTCATTTTTTAAAGACGTCTTCAATTTGGTTTTATGTTTGGAGAGGGTTCAGTAAATCCGACAAAAATACGGTTCACTCTGTTTCGTACTTTTCTCATCTTTTAAACCATGAATATATATATATATATATATATATTCTACTAAATCTGGTGTACACTGAAGCAGAACAGTAACAAAATTGCCTTACCACTTATTTCTAGTTAGGTCAGGCATAAAGTCCATTTCGGGAAAAAATAGCTAGAGCTCATTGATGTGTTACTATCCAAAACTAAAATCTTCCCAGCATTTTGCTTGTTGACTAAACCCTGCTAATGTATACTGTAGATAGTTTGTTTCTGCTCTTTTCAAGTGCCATCTCTTTTGCAAACTGTAAAAAGCCCCTCTCACACTTCTTCGTTCTGCTCGACTAGTCCATAGATGTCGTCCGTTCTCCCCTTTTCAACCTAACTCCATTTGACTCCTCATTCATTTCTTCCTGTGTGCGAGCCCCCGCCGCCGGACTGTGGTAGTAGCCAGCCCGTGCCATCCATTATTCCCAGGCAGGAGGGCATTAAAGATTCATCTGTGCAACTCAACCTCAAAGGAAAGACTATGACCCCTGGTATAGCTGCTGAATTATGGAGAGCGCCAATAAAGTTGTTTTCCTTTGATCTCATTCTGAGCTCCCTCGGTCCTAGGTGAATGCGGATGTGGTGGAACACATGGATGCCCAGATATATCTGCAATACTGTAGACATGTTTTCTACTTGTGTTTGACAACGAAGCATGTTTTCTGATGGTTCTATTTGCTTGACATCCATCCATCCATCCATCCATCCATCTAATGATCTAATATGGATGAAATACAGAAAAGATTAACTATTTTTTGGCACTGTGGTTCAAAAGAGACATTTATCTGAATAAGGCTCTGCCGAAAAGTAAATATACTTCGGCGACTTGAGCGTGCGATGCTGCTTTTTTAATTTTAACTCTGATTTGGGCTGTGCAATTAATAGAAATTCAATTATGATTACAGGGAAAAAACAATTATTAAGGATGCCCTTGTCCATCCAAAGCGCAGAAAGTCCACCCTGCGCGGTTTGTGTGAGCGCGGAAGATCAGCTACTAGCTACCAACGCAGCATGATGAATATTATATTTTATATTATATAATAATATAATTATAATAATTTGTAAACGTAGCTCTTGAGATAAGGCTACTAATAAGTGCTCGCCTTCTCCTGAAAGGAGAACCAAAGTTGTCCAGGGCTGGTTGTTGCAGAAAAGTCTAAAACTCTTCAGAGCCGGTCTCACAAACCCAGCTCAAAGCAAACTCGTATTATTTCATGCCGCTGTGATGATTGTTTCTGTTCCGACATAAACATTGGACTGACATTAACAAACAGCGCTGTGTGTGCTTGGTTTGCTTGGGCAGGTGTGAGAGCTGGCCAACAGGGGGCAGGTGAGCCAGGGATGTCTCTAATAGTGGATTAGTTGAGAAACAATAGTATATTTAATAGAATTTGGACTTTTTTTTAAAATTGTCCAAAATAAATATTTTACATAGTTTTTTTTAATTTACATTTTTGTAAGGCAACCAATTATTGTTGTAATAATCTTGACTTCAATTATTACTAAAATAATTGTGATTAATATGTTTTTCTATAATAGAGCAGCCCTAACTCCAATGATGAAACAGCATTTAGTTTTCAACAAGCCTGTTCAAGGCACATCGAGTTGTCTTGTGTATGAAATGCATGGTATAAATAAAGTTGCCTTGCCTTCTCCAACAATTGCTGACAGTGCTGTATGAATGGAAGTCAATTTGTTGTTGAAATCATGATATGCCACACAATCTAACCTATTTTTCTGATGAATTTTCCTTTTGTTTTCTCTTCAATTGTCTGACTTGTAGCTATACCTGATTTTATATTATTTTAAAAGTGTTCATTTCTGTGATTTATGGCAGATTGTGCATACAAAAATGGTGTAAATTATGCTTTATTTTAATGTGCCTATTTAGTTGTGGAAACCATGTAACGGCCCTTTCCAAGCAGTCAGTCCAATGACGTTGTAAGCAAGTAATTGTATTTTTTCTCAACATCAGCATGATTAGTATACATACAATGTATGTGATTATAATTGTTCTCCTGTGACTGAGGTTTGCAACCTTCATATATTTTAATGATCTGCACATGACAAAATTTCCCAACGCTATTGCAAGATTTTTCCTAATTTGTCAGGATTCCATTTATTTCACAATGTTCCCTGCTTTGATCCGTACTACAAAACCGGTCGGATGATGGAATTTTTTTTTTTAAACTATCTTGGCTGGTCCTCTCTCATGAATAGAAAACAGTCTGTCTGTTTGCCATAAATCTCCCTTCTGCCATTAGGTGCAATCATGGTCTCTCCCTTAAAAGCCTGGAGTAGTCGCCTGCAGCTCGCCTTAGGAACACATTTGCTCACACGTGCACATTGTTTATAATCGATGTCAACTGGAGGGTCCCTTTTCAAGATGGCCGTCATTTGTCAAGCATTAATAATTCACCCATAGGCGAAGGCACACGGCAAGCACATACAAGGTGCCATGGATTTTTTTTTCTCTTTTTGTACTCAGTGGTGGCACCTCTCCTCAAGGGGAGCGCTCACTCTGGCTTTCACACTGTTCCATTTTCTTGCCCCTGTTATTTACTGCGGCGTGATGATGGCAGGATCAACACCAGGGGAGTGTGAATCTGGCGCTCACAGGGACACAAATGTTACATGTTGCCTTCACAAAGCTCACGCATCAACACCTAATTCTTAGACCTAAGACAAAATGTACCCATGGATCCTTATGTGCCGCTGCCAGTGATATGAGGAGAGACTTCTGGCCGATATTATACCAAATATTGGCCGGCTTACTAAAATTCTTGTTATGCTTTTTATGTCCAGATTGTATCAAGGACAATATTTTTTAATGCTTTCATCTTGAGTGCTCTCTCTCTATTTATTATTTCAGCTCTGAAAAATGTCACCTTGGAATAACTTATTTGTTTCACAGAAATCAACCATTTTCCCATAATCTTGCTTTACAGTAATATAGGTTTATTATTGTATTATGGCATTTTAGCTTTATTCTATTAACACATTTTCGTCTTACAATGCACTGCATTGCGAGATAATGTATCCCCTGTAAAATTTTTACATGATGATGTTTGAATATAGGATATTTGTATTAGGGCCCGGTATATTGGCCAGCCGATATATCGGGCTGATATTTGTGCATTTTCAATATCGATAGAGACTTCCCGTTTACACTGGAAAGAGCTCAGTCAGATCTTTAAAATGAGTCCCTACACAACTTCCTGAGATCGGTCACAAGTTTGTACACCTATATTCTATATTTTATGTTGCAGACTTTTGCTTATAATTTCAGAAACATAAGAGATAGAGACTTGCCTTGTTTTGTTTTGGAATCTGCTGATTTTTGTCTTTCAAACAAGCTCCCTCTGAAGTATCTACTAAACATAAATATACAGTGCCCCCTGCTGTCACAGTTCAACACTGACATGTTTAGAAGCATAATACACAGGATTATAGACGAGACATTTTTAAATTTGGCCAAAAATATCGGCATCAGCCTTGAAAAAACCCACATGGGTCGACCTCTATTCGATATATTTCTATACAATGTATTTCTTTGATCGATCATTTAATTTTATGTAATCTTTTTCTAAATATTTGCCTATTTATCGGCTATCGGCCGTGCCAGCCCCCTTCTTATCGGTATTGGACCCCAAAAATCGATCGGGCCCTAATTTGTATTGGAACGTTTTAGCAGATAGAAGCTGGTGAAGATCTCTCTAAGGCCGTGGTTTTAATTTTTTTTAAACACAAAATACTATCTTTTAAAATATGGTATTTGACCTTCCAATTACCATTAGGCTCTAGTAGCAAAGTTTGAGAGCCACAGTTTTAAGGTAATTTGAACCATTAATTAAATGCTGATTTATTTCACATTTTCCGTGACAATTCCAGCCAAGCTTTACAAAATGTACTACTGCCTCATGATGCAAAATAAACACCTGACCATTTCAATGCCCCATACCAGGCACAGCTGCATAGAATGGGGTGTGATGCAACAAACAAACAAAACATTTTGTTACAAAAGGGACTACTGTTCACTGTCGGTGTCCTGTCGCATGGCCGAATCCCAACATACGGAAGGTAAATGTCTCTCATGCTACCGAACAACACCTGGACCCCCTGTTGTGGCAGTTTTTTAAATTGAGTATTGGTTCAAGGGAGAAAGGATTTGGTGTGATAGTTAACTGACAGAACCCAGGACACTTTCAAAGATTCTGCACGGTCGCAAGAATGATGCAAACTGATTTGAGTGCCCAACAGTGGCAGGAAGCCTCTATATAATCTAAGACCATTTACCATTGAAAGCTTCAGAAAGAATAGTGTACAACACTCTGAGATATAAAAGTAATATAGTCCACTGGATGAAAAGAATTTGTAACAGAATCAGAAGATGCTGAATTATAGATTGAGCAAGAAAATGTCTTAGCTTTTAATGGATATACAACATTGTCGGGCAAGGTAAAGTGCAACCTGCAGGAACATGGAAAATGGTCAAGGGTATAAGGTCATGTAAGAATGCCTTAGGCCTGAGCACCATCAGGGCTATGAAAGAGGTGAAATACAGTGTGCTTCAGTTCGCTCATATAGAGTGAGAAAAATATATTACCTTTTTTTTTTTGTATAAGGTCAACTAAAAGTGAGCGTGAAGTATTGTCAAAAAGACCCTTGCACTATGTCAGCTACCGAGAGGGTGCGTTAGATCCTCCTACAATTCAATTCAATTCAATTCATCTTTTTTATTTGAGCATCTGAGCTCCACAAAGTTCTTCATAGGAACAGAGTTCAGCACAGTAATTCAGCAAAAGAGAGATACATGCATAGGTGAATAGCCAAATAGATAAATAAATAACGTGGATATGATGCTCAAAAGGAGTAGGCAGAAGCTTCAGCTTGTTAGAGCCTACCCCCTTTCGTACTTAAGAAATAGATACATTCATTTACTATGCACAAAGAAGATATGACATAAAGTCATTTTATCATATTCCAGTGACTTTACCATCATCAATATTTATGTTACAACATTCTGCTGGTTCAAAGACAGGGAAAGAAAACTCAATAATTACAAATACCCATCACTGCCAAAAACAACGAGTCACCAATCTTAAGTTGAACATTTGTTCCTTGTTGTTTTTTGTTTTTAGTTAAGTACTTTTAATGGACACAATATTATTGATTATATTAATTACGACCACATTATATGATTGATTAATAAATGTAATTTATTTTATATTTTATGCTATTATATCATTATTGGTTAATTTATTATCCTATTATTTTATTATTATTGTTGCTATTAATTCATAATCAGTCACTTCATTGTCACCATCTACAGCAGACTATGTGACAGTGAGCCCTATTCTGTGAGGTGCATTAAAAAGCAGAGTGTGGGTCAGCTGGGAGGGGGCAATGACCCCCAGTCAACCGGCCCAACCCTGCTGCCCTGAGTAGTGACTTTACAAGTGAACGTTAGTAATCTGTGCTGTATGATGCTTCACATAACGAGTTTAATGAGCCCATTGGGAGGAGGGGGGGCCCTTCTCTCCAACAGGTCCATGTCTCGCCTGCCCTGATCCTTTGTATAGTTGAGAAGCAGTGATGGTGACAACAAGCAGACACAATATTGAGTTACTTGAGGTTTGTCTTTGTTATACTTGGTTTAGTTATGACACATCAGAAAAAGTATTGGTGATAAACGATCGAAGTAGATGTAACAGCGATCTGCATTTGTACTTATAGCCAAATATAGCCATATATATCTATATAGCTTTGACTTCAGATTCACATATCTGATACAAAACAGAGATATGTGAGTAATACAAAACAAACAGTTATATACACTATGTACATACATATACATCAGTGGATACAATCTCTCTTTTTTTTTTTTTTTTCCCTTTTCCTTTTTTTTTTTTTTTTTTTTATTTATTTTTTTTTTTCCTCCTCTGCAAAACTAGTTTGTCAGTTACAGTACTACAACATAGATAGTTTACTGCAGTTGTTTCCATTTCCACACTCAAGGACATTCCTCCGTCCTGTACGCAGACAGTATGAGTTGTTTATACTTTGATTTGAATTGATAAACGGATGAGCATTGCTTGAGTTGGACTCCCAGTTTATTCCAGAGCCGGACACCAGACACAGACACACACATTCGTTTCCTCGTGGAACTAATAGTTGGTACTTTAAGTTGACAACATCCCCTCAAATTGTAACACTCATCTCTTTTTGTGAACAGTTTTTGAATATTTTGTGGTAATAAGTCCCGGTTGGCTTTATACACTAATTGTGCTGTATAAAAATCAACTAGATCCATGAGTTTGAGCATGTTACTTTGTAAGAACAATTTATTTGTGTGTTCGAGGTAACCAACTTTGTGAATAGTTCTGATTGCTCGTTTTTGGAGTATTACAAGGGGATGGAGTGAACTTTTGTAATTATTACCCCAAACCTCAATTCCATAAGTTAAATATGACAGTATAAGACTTGAATACAATATATACAGAGCCTTATGATTTAAAACATACTTAGCTTTGTTTATTATCGCAATATTTTTTGATATCTTTCTCTGTATGTGTCCAATGTGTGATCTCCAGCTCAGTTTGTTGTCTATAGTGATTCCCAAAAATTTGATTTCTGTTACTTTTTCTATTTTAGTACCATTTATAGTTATCCATAATTCAGGATTTTCCTTGTAATTGCCAAACATGATCATTTTTGTTTTGTTCAGGTTGAGTGATAATTTGTTTAGATCCAGCCATGTTTTAAGCTTAGCTAGTTCCTGATTTACATCTTGTATTAGTCTATTATAGTTATCGTTTGAATAAAATATGTTGGTATCATCAGCAAATAACACCATTTTTAATAACTCTGACACTTTAAATATATCGTTGATATATAAATTGAATAGCAAAGGTGCCAGAATAGACCCTTGAGGCAGTCCACAAACAATGCCCATACATTTTGATTCAGTGTCCCCCATCTAAACAAATTGTTGCCTCTCGTCTAAATAGCTTTTAATCCAGTTCCCAGCAACTCCCCGAATACCATATTTTTCTAATTTTTGTACCAAGATAGAATGATTGATAGTATCAAATGCTTTCTTAAGATCTATAAAGATTCCAACAGCATGTTTTTTGTTGTCTAAAGCACTGGTGATTTCTTCCACAGCATCAATAACGGCCATAGTGGTCGATCTTTTGGGTCTAAATCCGTATTGCCCTTCGTAAATTAGCTTGTGCTTCGTGATAAATTTATCCAACCTGCTGTTGAACATTTTCTCCAATATTTTTGAGAACTGCGGCAGAAGAGAGACTGGTCTGTAGTTTGTAAATATGTGTTTACTTCCGTTTTTAAATAGAGGTAACACTTTGGCTATTTTCATTTTATCTGGAAAAGTTCCAGTTTGGAATGAGACATTACATATGTGAGTAAAGGGTTTCAGAATATTGTCAATAATTCTTTTTATTAATCTCATATTTATGTCCAAACAGTCCATCGATGACTTATTTTTACATTTATTCACAATAGATTTGATTTCAGTCTCACTCACGTCTGAGAGGAAGATGGTTTGCGGGTTCCTTTCTATAACTGAATCCACCATTATGTTATTATTACATGCTGGGATTTGGGCCGCTAATTCGGGTCCAACATTTATAAAAAAATCGTTGAATTTATTGACAATATTCTTCATATCATAGTTTTCAGTATGGTCATCTATAAAGTAGTCCGGATATGAGTTAACTGTACAATTGTCTCTTAACAATTTATTCAGTAAACTCCAGATTCCTTTAATATTACTTTTGTTTTCATTTAATTTGTTTTCGTAGTATAATTTTTTGCTGTTTCGTACAATGGTTGTCAGTTTGTTCTTGTATATTTTGTACCGTTCTTCAGATTCTTTTGTTCTTTGCCTCATAAATTTTCTATATAAATTATTTTTCTTTTTACATGCATTAAGTATTCCTTGTGTTAGCCATGGACACTTAGATGTTTTTTTCTCTCTTGTATATTGACGCGCAGGGCAGTGTTTGTTATATAATGAACAAAATATTTCCAGGAATGTATTGTAGGCCCTGTTCACATCATTCTCCACAAGCACATTTGTCCAGTCCTGGTTAGCTAGCTCACAATTTAGCGCATCAATAGACTTCTCGGTTAGTACCCTTTTATATGTATTTTTTGGAGATTCATCGTTTTTTTCATAATTGTCGTTGAGCAATGCAAATACAGGAAGATGATCAGTTATGTCAGATATCATGAGACCACTAACATTGGTTTGTTCCATAGCATTTGTAAAGATATTGTCAATGAGTGTTGCACTATGCGAGGTAATCCTACTAGGCCTGGAGATAGATGGGAAGAGGCTCATACTATACATAGCGTTCACAAAATCATCAGTAGCACGATGGTTGTTTGGATTCATCAGATCAATATTGTAGTCACCGCAAATAAATAATGTTTTATTGACAGTAGAGAATGTTCTCTCCATCCATTCGGTAAATAATTCGATGCTTGACCCCGGTGATCGATAAATACAACTAATTATAATATTTTTTTTCCTTTCACAGTTAATTTCAATTGTTACACATTCAAGTAAGTTATCAACTGATATTGACATTTTTTCAATCATTTTAAACTTTATTTTATTGCTTACATATATAGCTACCCCACCACCTGCTTTGTTTTTCCTGTTCACATAATTTAAGTCATATCCTTCCAATTCAAAGTTGTCAACGCCTTTTCTTTCGTTAAACCATGTTTCTGAAATTGCTACTAGGTTAAAAGGAGAAGTAAATTGTTGCAGATACTCTTTAATACTACTGAAATTAGTGTACATGCTTCTGCTATTAAAATGAATAATGGATAGTTTTCCTTTGGTGTTAACAGCATTGAAATCATTATCAGAATAATAGCGGCAGTCAATGTTAGTATCTGACAGAAACATAGTATCAGGATCTAGGTTATTCTCTGGGTCATAATCACTGTGTTCATTGTCCTCTTGAGGATTGTTGAGATTGGATGTCATTGTATACATGTAAAATGATGTATTGTTACCTCTGAGATGTCACTCCCGTTCCAGTCATATCAGTCATATTTGGCTAGCTCCTCCATGCTTCTGACAACCAACACCTTTGCGTCCTCCGGTGGTCCGTTTAGCTTGATGAAGATTTTGCAGTTTCTCACCCAAGTGCTCTGGATTTTGTCTTGCTTCCTCAGGAACCTGGCTTTGCGTGCTATTTCTCCGTTCTTCCGTGTTAAGTGGTCATTCATGTAGACGTTAGTCCCCTTTAGTTTCCGTCCTTGTTTCAGTATTTCGATCTTTTTCTTCCTGTTCGCGAACCGCATTATCACCGCTGGCGGATCGTTGTCTCTTCTCCGTGGGAGCGGGTGGCAGGCCTCGATGTCTTCCACATCCAGCGTTATTCCTTTGGATCGTAGGAAGGTCGCCACCTGGTGTTCCGCGGAGGACGTGTCCTGCTCGTCTGGCTCTGCACCGGTGCCGGCCACCGCTCTGGCATAGTTCCGGGGCTTCACTTTCAGCCCAGTCACGATCACATCATTGACTCTGGAATATTGCTCCATTTCGTCTACCCGCCTTTCCAGGTCAGAGATTCTTTCATCCTTTTCAGCATTTTGCTTTCGCAGCTCTTTGACTTCCTCCATCAGGTGTAGAAGTTGTTTTTGCTGAGCTTTAATAGCGCTTGTTTCAGCTGTTAGGAAGTCGAGTGACTTCAAGATTTCTCCGACCTCCTCCGTATTCGCTGCCTCTCTTGGATGTTTATGCAGCTCTTTCAATGCGTGTAGTTCCTCTGTTAAGGAATCTAGCGACTTTTTTATGTCATCCATCTCTTTTTTCGGTGGCATAACTAGCCACACACGAGGGGCGCCACTTAGCTACCACCCCAATAGCCGCTCCTCTACTTACACTAATTCTGTTTGTGTAGAATGATCAGTTTAACCCTCAGTGTGTCTGGTCAAAGGAAAGTGGCCAAAGAGGCTGAAAAACACTCAAAATACACTGTGGACTAGATATTGACTCGGAGTAGTGAGATTTATGGATCAAACATGACAGCAGCAGACGCGACGCGACGCGACTGAAGATGGACAACTACAGAAACAATTACTGTGCCATATATTAATATTGCATTCCAAAGTCCTATTACTGAGATCCTCGAAAAAAGGCAGTAGCAATAATACCGTAATCTAAGATTGAGGAAGACAAAGGGCGCCCCTTAGCTCTCGGCAGGGCGGCTATATTTCTGTGTAGAGTTTACATCATAGGTACGGACTTGTGATGGATCTATTCATAACACGGTCAGCCCAAGATGCTCTAGGAACACTCAAAATCCACATGCCATATGACCAACAGAGACATTGAAAGCCTTTATAGGACACTTAGGGTCATTGGGCCGACATTGTTATGAAGGCTTGCAAATAGGAACAAGGTTGCAGAGTGCAGAATTTACCTTGAACTATTATCTGCCAAGCACGGACATGCGTATTTGATCATGTTTATTGGTATAAAAGGCCACCTAATAGCACATTAGTTTCTCTCGTTAACAACGCCACGCGCTCATGGCAGCGGCTCGGCCTTGAAGGAGACAGCTGCGATAAGAGCAGGGGAAGGTGGGGTATAGAGTGTTTGATAGGGGTGTCCCATTATCTATGTTACGATTGCCACGCTGGACCCAATTATAAATCTGGGTTGACCTGGACGCCACAGAACAAGGGCAGAGACAAGGAAGCTGCCGTTATCTCAAGCGTGTCCCGTTTTGCAACACACAGACCGGCTTCTGTCTCTTGCTTATACATTGATAGATATGTGGATACAACAGATACAGGTGTATAGTGGCGAAAAACAAGAATCCTTTGATTAATGAGGTGTGGCCAGCCCTCATTGTTGTGTTCTTTGAGAGGGCTTTTTCTCTGGGGATCTTGACAGCCGTGAAAAAAAAAAAGAAGGGAAAAAAAGCAGCATAACATACCTGGCAAGACAGACACACTTTGCAAAGAGGTATTTCCCATAGGAGTTTGTTTTCCAGCCTTGTGAAAGTGCACATTTCATCCGGAGACCGCTAATGGCACGTTGTTACCATGAAGAGGTGTTGCGCTTGGGTTTTTAGACAGTCAAGAATGCATCTCTGACTTTGAGTGAACTGTAAATGGCAAGCATGGATAAGGTCAAGGGCAGGTGCTGGTTGGAGGATGCCAGCTGGAAGAGGAGTTTTAGGAGTGATAAAGAAGGGACTGAAATAGACTACAGAAAGGGGGCAAGGGAAAGGTGTAGGGAGAGTGGCGGCTGATAGGACGAAAAGTGGTAAAAGGAGCAGATTCTGTCAGAGTGAGGGGACTTTGGAGCACAGTGGGAATCAGAGCTGTTATTTTACACGCTGAGAATGTGCAAAAGAAAAAGTCAAAATGTTGAAGTATCTCAGGACTGTGGTTGCAGAGAGCCAGTTGTCAGATGCACTGTGGCTTATCTAAGGGGCAGGCAAACATTTTTATATATATTTTTAAAACCTTTTTTTTCTCTCTTAACATATACACATTCACCTCGAAACCATAAAATTGCCTAATCTTCACAATAAGGTTTCATTATTGCACTGGTTCAAAGTTTCTCCATTGCCCAGTTGCTGATTCCCAGTCTGATTTATTGAACTTTTAAAACCAAAAGAACAAAGCGAAATTAGTATTTTTTTTTTCCCCCTATTCACCCGCAGTGTCTCATCTCTATATGGATAAATTATAACCCGGCCAGATTAGCAACACATGGCTGTTTCGAGCAGCCATCTGGTGTTGTCATGTGTCATGTAGTGGCGGCTGGTGATGTAAACTCTAGGTGGGGCTGTTGCACACTGTGTTCAAGTTAGTAAAAAAAATATATAATACAGACACTATTACAGACAACTATTATTCCTAGCACATTAGACCTACAACGAGGATGTTTACTCTATAAATGGCAGTCAAACAGCTATATACTGTAACATCATTTATACAGCAGACTAATTCCGAACCATACATTAACCCTAAGCACAATATATGAGAGCATAATACAGATGTGAACCGTGGGGTAAATAGACTCACCAATGCAGCAGTAGCATTGAGGACCATCGCATACAAACGTCTGTTTAGCCTCATTGAAACTCCATAAACGCACAGCAGCTTCACTTCATCTTACGTCGCCAGCAAAAAGTCCCGTTACAAGGAGTCGTCCAAAAAAGATTAAATGAAGACTATCCCTTGCCTGAAAATACCCATGCCGCTGTGTGCGCTCGAATCATTTCGAACTGCACAACAGCCTGGGGGCCATGGCTGAAATTTCCGCATGGATTTGGGGACGAGGAGGGACGGCAAGACGATGACGAGCTATTCGACATATGGAAGCTTTTAGTTTGTTTACGGATAAAACATAAAAAAAAAAAAAAAAAGCTTGTTTACAGATCCAACATGACAGCAGCGACTCCATATTTTGATCAAGCTTTAGATCGTGTTCTAAATAGTTTAAACTTTAGCTTGAAAGCGGGTACGTCATACGTCATCTGATATGATGATACGATTGGCTATGGCTACGTGAAGACGCATATGATAAACATTCGTAGCGCTCAATAAACAGCTATGGACGGTCGTAAACCACACCTCTCCTACGAGAAAATGAATTGGTGGTCCCCAGACTAAATATAACTTGTGATATTTTGTCTGGCGATAGCCAGGCTAGACTATCCCTATAATCCACCGGTGTTTGCTAGGCGCATTGAGTTGCCTTGTGTACGAATTGCGCTATAACTACACTTGCCTTGCCTAGTTTCCCAAAGTGTTCACAGAGGCCGCGTGCAATTGAAAATGACCAAAGAAGAGTCTTCAGTCTGGTGTGCGTGCTCTGTGATAGGCCCAGACTCAGTCCTGGACTCAAGTGTATGTGTGTGTGTGTGCTGGAGGCGGGACCACATGGCACTGCCATCTACTGATCACTGTCATATGTGTGTGTTCTTGGGACTAATCATAACCAGCCCATTTTTGTTCTTGTGGTGAAAATTGTGAAAAGATATATAACACTTATTATACACAGTAGACATTAGGCAAATTGTTATGATATAAAATTAACTATAAAAATGAAAAATACGTCTTTCTTATTTTTCTTGCCAAAATATGACAGGAGGGGCTTACCTCTACTAGCCCACTGATACCAGCCATCCCTGGTGGTCATGTGTCTTCTGTAATTCTATCCCAATATACTATATAGACTCATTCAAATAGTGTGTTTGTGAATTGGATAAATATGTGGCCATTACACTGCCGAAGACATGACCACCATAAATTCTTACATAATACATACATAGCTCTTTTACTATGCAATGTTGTTCCCTTATCAAAAAAACACACCCGTATTGCATTTCCTTTAGTTTTTCATACATTTCTCCTCATTTACCCCCGAGGTCCTACCACGGCCCTGCGTACATAACCAGGAAGCTGTTTACCAAACTCCTGTTCATGTCTCAGTCACACTGCTCACATATTCCCATTACGCCTAAGCACTTTCTGATTCTAGCACTGGAGTCATACCGTAGGCGTAGATAACTTCTGCGTCTCGGGCTCTGTGGGTGTGGTGATGGGGAGAGAGGTGGCGAGGGTCAAACAGGGACAGCGGTTTGCAATGCTTGTCAAACCGAATAAAGCCAGAATAAACAGATAGATGGTGATCAAGATGTGGTTGAACCACCAAAATACCTGAATAAAAGCATAATATCTCTGCTTTAGTGAACGCCCTTTATCTGTCTACTCCAAAGTAGCACTGCAAATGGCAGCCTTCTGTGCTGAAAGTATTACTCATACAAAAGTATATACTAAAGCACATTTGCAAAACATCATAGCCTTTTTGTGGTTATAGACATGTTTTACTGCCTTCTCCAGGGCAGAGATCCCCAGTATCAATGCTGTTTTATGATGCCTCTAAACTGGCCTGTACTGGATATTACCCTGTTAATAAATCTGCCCAAGAAAGAGACTTCTATTGCGTCTGGGATATCGACATGAAAATCGCTCACATTTGGCCATTTGTAAACTTCCTAATGTGCCATAAATAGCCCATCTTGCCCGGTGTTTATGCCGTCGTGAGGCTCCTGATGTTTAGAGTGCCGTCATAGTGGTGTCACGCATTGAGCTAAAAGGCTAACGTGACACATAGCTCCCGCCTAAGGCAAACCACCAGCAATTGAAAAGCACAGTTTGCTACATTTCTCTAAACTAGTTTGTAGGTGTATTGCGTTAAATCCCATCTACACAGCATGCCATATTTGCTAATGTATTAAAAGAGAAAATGTAATATTATTAGAGAGAGCGAGTTGATATTGTGAAAGTGGGTCATCCGCAGCCTGAGTGTTGTGCCGCCTCGTCTAAGCAGAAATGAGGTATAAAATACAAACAAATGAGCTTGCGGTGCAATAAACCGAGCATCTCGCGCGGCCCCTCCTCAGCCCACAAACACACACACAAATACATAGACGCATTCACATTTTGAGCTGCAAGATTACATCTCAGCATCTTAGTCAATCAAAACCTCCCCGCTCCCTCCCTCTGGGTCAATCTTTAACCTCCTGTCGGGGGGGGAGGCGGGACGAGAGAGGAGATGTGGGGTGGGGGGAGGAGTTTGGTTTTGTGGGACTGGGACAAAGATTACCTAGAAAATGGCAAGGGGAAAGAAATGTCCCTGTGTACTCTTCAGGTAGATGAACTGGAATTAAAATATGCCTGAAATTACCTTCCTTGTATCCTGGTCCGAAGCCTGGACCAAGGGAGAGGGTTGCACCAGAAAAAGACATAGATGTTGTGTGTCAAATAGTGTTAATTGACCTCAGCAATTGATTTACGCTGATTATGTCTGCTGTGCTGATGCCACTCAGTGCAAATGGCATTCATTTGCAACAGAACACCTGTAACTAAGGCCTGTTTGCTTTTTCTGCACCAAACCTTTGCACGCTGGAGTTTTTTTTTCCCATGCACATTTTCTATTGTCTTGAATGTTTTAGTTAGAGAAAGACAAATTAGTTAATTCCTGAGTTTGACTTTCACAGGCCTCTCTTTTAAATGAGACTTTGAGTCTCAAGGGACAAACCGGTATAAATAAAGGATAAATCCAATAAATGTTCACAGTATATTCACATAATTGCACACAACCAGCATTTAAAGGAACAGGCCCTGTTTTTACATACTGAGATATGTTCTTCCCTGAGCTTAGACGAGTTGATGCGTACCTGTCTGGTCTTTGTGTGTGCCCTCAGTCACGCAAAATGACCAAAGATGTTGTTAGTATTTGGCCTGTCCCAGCACATTCCTATAGCTCCAAACGGGGGTGAAGTTAGAAGCGACCAAGCTATTCCACGGGCATGCACAAAGACCACACAGGTACGTACAACTCGTCTAAAGATATCAGGTAAGAACACATCACAGCATGGAAGAACTGTGTGCCCTCAGTCACGCAAAAAGACCAAAGATGTTTTTAGCATTTGGCCTCTCCCAGTGTATACCTATAGCTCCAAATGGGGTGAAGTTGGAAAAAACGGTGGCCTGTTCCTCTAATATGGTCATTTTCTTTCCATGGATTGGTAAAAGTGTAGTACCTTGGGGCTTAGTAAAAGGTTGATATGACTGGTTCTGAATTGTTTCGATCATGAGTTCACCTTGCAAGACCTTCTCAAGGCTAAACAACAATGTGTGGAGGAATACAGTATTCAGCATGAACAGATTAAAACAGCAAAGTGTGTCTGTGAGTTGGAACACATTATTTTGGGTCACAGCTTGTCATTCTATGAAGATGATGGGTCACGAAGTCACATCAATTGAGAGTCTAAGGCACAAAATAACCTTAATAATACGGCGTGCATGGTTCAAAAGGCTTATGTAGACTCTCAACTTTTTGATGCATGAGGTAAAAGTTTTGGCTAAGCTCTGGGCCTGATGTATGTTATCTGTATTTTGGGCTGTACGTTTGATCCAGTTTTGCCCAGAAATAGCACGGATGAAAAGGGAAGCTGGCCAACATAGCTCAGCGGGTGCAGAGGTAGACACTAGACAGGCACGTGGCAGTGGTGCGGGAGAGTTCATTACGGAATGACATTGACTCAGGCTGATATGCTGAAACGGATCCGATTGCAAAATGAGCCATATGCATTTTTTTCTCTCCCCTCTCTATCTCTCTCTCTCTCTCTCGCTCCTCTTCTACTCCCGCTCCTGGGTGTGCAGTGAAATATTAACTCGTCCTGTATGGCGGCCCCTTAAATTGCATGCACCGTTCGCACAAAGGGCCTAGCAAATGTGCCATTACCTCGTTTTAATCTAAAGCCATTTTCTGGGCTGCGTGCCTGCTCGCGCCTACCTGCTGGACAGACTGTTGATCCGAGGGACTGGAGAAGGGAACAGAGAAAATCCAATTTGACAAGCCTTTCACATCAACTTACACATACAGTATCTAACGACTGATCAAGATTACGTCCAAAAAGTGGGCATTGATGAAAAGGTTCCAGGGAATGTACACTTCTCATTATGTGTGAAGAAGTGAGGTGTATCTATCAAAGAGTTACATTCTCCTGATGGATTACATGCAAAGCTATTATTCAGGCTGTATGATCTTGCTATGATTGGTTTCTTCCTTTTTTTTTAAAAAAGGGTTATTTTTCTTCTTTTTCATTATGTTGTTAAGTTGAATCCACTTAATAAATAATGACTGTATTATCAGTGGACTAAAGTGGCATCTTATTGTAGAGCACAGCACATTTATTTAACATGAACTGAGGAAAATGCATCTAATAAATGTTTAATGTTCAACGTGTGCCTTTTAAACATATTATATAGATTTGCAATAGTTAGTACTACTTTAACCTCTTACGCATTAACCAAGCACATTTTCTCCAGTTCACCCAAAGCTTCTTGACCGGCGCTTACAGCCTCGTTTGAAAGCTAAAACCGACAAAACTGATCAAAACCATGTTTTTGTTGCTTTTTCACTGCTTTTTCGATGCTTTGATGTCACTTTCGTTACTTCTTTGTCGTGTTTTTGTTGTTTTTTTTAATCCATGTTTTGACGTTCAGTTGCTGTTGTCGTTGCTTTTGTGTAATTTTTGTCTTGCCTTTTCATACGTTTTTAGTTGTGTATTAGTGCCGCATTTTATTGTGTCATTGTTTCTTTTCCAGTGCATTTTCTCTATTTTGACGCTTTTACTCCGGAGCAACTTATATGTTTTTTTCTTCTTCATTATGCACTGTTTGGCTGGTGCGACATATACTCCAGAGCGACTTATATGTTTCTTTCTTCTTCATTTTGCACTTTTTGGCTGGTGCGACATGTACTCTAGAGCGACTTATATGTTTTTTTCTTCTTCATTATGCACTTTTTGGCTGGTGCGACATGTACTCTAGAGCGACTTATATGTTTTTTTCTTCTTCATTATGCACATTTTGGCTGGTGCGACTTATACTCCGGAGCGACTTGTATATGTTTCTTTCTTCTTCATTATGCACTTTTTGGCTGGTGCGACTTATACTCCAGAGTGACTTATAGGTTTCTTTCTTCTTCATTATGCACTTTTTGGCTGGTGCGACTTATACTCCAGAGTGACTTATAGGTTTCTTTCTTCTTCATTATGCACTTTTTGGCTGGTGCAACTTATACTCCAGAGCAACTTTGATATGTTTTTTTCTTCTTCATTATGCACTTTTTGGCTGGTGCGACTTATAGTCCGGAAAATATGGTACTTCTTAGAAAACAGACTAATCATTAGAATACCATTTCTTTTTGATATTTCAGTGCCTCACATCAAGATATTTTGGTGATTTCTGGTGGACTTGGATTTGATAGTGCTGGACCTTTTGAGCTGAGCCCACACTGAGTGTCAGAGCTAAAAGAAACATGTGAGCGAGTAATCGTCAGTCCACGGGGAGAGTATTTAACATCCACCAGTCACTCAGTCCTTGTATTTAGTAAGTGTTGAAATCAAAACTTTGATTTGGAGAAATGTGTCTGTACATAGATCTGCCATTACGGTTTGTCCAGTAATCCATTATAACAAAGAAAATGCCCGTAGACACAAACAACACTACAATACTGAGTTTTCTGTAAAAGAATGTGTATTGTCTAGTGCCTCTTAATTGCCTCTAAGCCTCGAAAACCTCAAACTTTACCGTCTTCTTCTTTTCTTAACTCCGCTTCTCGCGCCACACCTCTGGCCACCCTCTTAATGCTCCTCTCAGGGATTTGGTTGGGGCCTAATTAGCCATGTTGATGGATTGTATAGACTGCTCTCGATGCTCTTTACGCTGGGTGGTGGGCTGTGCCATAGTCTCTGGGGTCTATGTTCGCGCCGCTGTTCCAACCCCCCCCCTTTCGGTGAGAGTGCCAGCCATTAGCGAGCCTCTCACCCGGCCAACATAGGGGATTACAGGAATAAAAGGAGCAAGACTACATGACCTTGGCCTCAACGTACCCACACCAGCAGAAAAAAAGGAAGAAAAAAAAAAAAGAACCCACACTTTGTGGTTATGTGCGTTCCTCTCAGGATGTGTATGTTGGGAAAGGCTGTGATCTGTAAGGAGGGGTGAAGGTGGAAAAAAATCCAAAGTTCACACATTAACGCGTCTTCCAAGGGCAGAGCTCACAGCGCGGACCACCTATTGACTGTGACCCAGGTGAACTCTCTGGCAGCGGAAGTCAAAGATGGGGAAAAACACCTAGATCTGAAACAATATATATATAAGAAAGCTTGTCTCACTGCACAGACAGACAAACTGGCAGTCTCTCTCTCTCTCTCTCTATCTCTGGGAAGAAAGAAAGCCGCCATTGTAAGAACGACAGGGATGCTGCGGTGACTGCGAAACAGCGAGCAACCTCATAGTACGCAGCGGGTAGTGCATTCTTTCTTTTGGGGTCTATCTCGATCAACCTATCAATTAACATGAAAAAGCGGCCAGTGCGAAGCTGACAGCCCTGCAGGAGCGTGCTAGGAAAGAGCCTTCAAAGCGTTTGCTGCAGTCTTACCTTGACAAAACACTCCCACTGTGAGCTACGCGTGAGGGGAAAAACTGGCAATTTTTTACCACTTAACCTGTCTCTGCATCCTCCTCAATGATCACATGGCATTATGTGTTGGCGCTACAGGAGGATAAACATCCGTGATACTGTTTATTTGTGTTGCGGCTGTTTATACCATCATGTAAAAAAAACGCGTGGATGTTGATTTATCCAAGGCTAATTAAATTCTGCTACGTTTTGGCTTAGTTTGACTTTCAGAAGCGCGTATTGATCATCAGCCTGGTTAAAAAGAACATTCAGTGTGCAGTAGTTCTGTCAGGCAACAATTAGTAGATTCATTGAGTCACAAAGCCATGAATCCAAATACAAATCGCATCCAATCTGAACTTTATTGAGAGAAAAACAGCCCAGCTATTGTCAAATAAAATACAATTTATATTTGAGAGCAAATTATTTTTTTTTATTTTTTTTGCCTCAATCGAAAGTTCCCATGTTGAAAATACCTTGACATAAACAAACAAAGTCGAGCTGGATCCGACTGTAAGAATAACAAAAAAAAACAAATTCTGTTCTGTTTTATAATTCCTTCCTCCTACGAGTTGGACGCGCCACAAGAATCACCACTTACTTGTCAGAGCAAACCACCTTCATCCTTTCTCCCTTGCTGCTTCCTTCCACCTCGCACACATAACATGCACGTCTGACTGCTGCAGGGTGCAGTCCCGCTGTCGGCCAGTAGAGGGAAACAACGCACTTTTACTTCAACGCTTTACGATTGTGTTTCTCTGCTGCTTTCTGCTCTTTAGAGTCATTATCATCACACCCACGCATTTGGAAGTTTTCAAAGCGTCTACACAACTTCAATCAGACAATACCTTAGAAGTGTAAGATATACAAGGAAATGCATATCTGCCAATAATTTTGAATTGTTGTCTTCTTTGAGTCAGTTACACATGTCACCTTCCATTATAATGATGTGTGCCAAACACCCACAAACAAACGCAGGTCTGATTAGCTTTACAATACTTTGCGGTTAATAGTAAGTATAACCTGTCATGTCATTCTTCATTGTAGAGCATTGAGGAAGCGTTTCATGAAGACTGGTTTCTACACTCCACTATTGCAACCTCATGACCTTTCCTTCAGGGCAACTTCAAAGTAGGAATCCCCACGTGTAATGGAGTATGGATCCTGCAAACAAAAGGAGAGATAGAGAAGGTGATACCTGCAACATGAGGAACAATTATAGTTGCTTGTTATATGGCTCTTCACAACGTAACGCTCCATTGATTTGAATGGGATTTTCCAACGTTCTACCGGTCATTATTTTTTGATAGAGGACCTCTGAGAAAAATAATGACCGCTGCCAACAGCAACGGAGTTCGTGCTTGTAATACAGGTCTTTCATCATATCACTCCGCACGTACGTAGTAGCGGACACTATCTCTGTATTCACTGCGAGAGAAGTTGGGGGAATCGCTCATGAAGTTAACGTGAGTCCGACTTTCAACTTACCCAGAGATTCACCACCATTCCTCCAACTGCACCTTCATCTAAGTAGCTAGGCTAGCTACTAGCCTTGCTGCTACTAACCTAGCCAAACGTTGCCAAGCAACGCGTAAACTTTTGGGAACTATTTGCAGCGGAAGTCATTAAATAAACCTTTCGGCCTTCATAAAGGTGTACAAAGTTTATGTTGTGTGTGTTCAGTTGGCAAACGGCCATATAATAAGCGGGATAATGTATAGAACGTTCTATACATTATCCCTTACATGCCATGTAATGTTTTCATCATAAAATTAAAGGCTATCACTTAGATTATCTATTATAGAAAACGCAATCTCAATGGCCGCCGCCATGTTTATTTCACATACCGACTTTGAAGCTAAGCAGGGACGGGCCTGGTTAGGACTGGGATGGGAGACCGTTTGGGAACACCAGGAAGCCTGGCGACAGTACTGAGTGTGTGCGTGGTTGGTGCTGCCGTGCGTGTGCGCGCATCCAAACAGGGCGGTGTGTCCGTATGTGTGTGTGCGCGCGCGTGCGTGTGTGTGCGTTCGCGCGTGTATGTGTGCGCGCATCCAAACAGGGCGATATGTGTCATCGTCACTCGACGCTAACCTGCAGACGCTCCGCACAGGTACAGTTACATCCTCCAAAAGACATCTGCGTGTCTTTGTTTCAGTACACGCAAAACATTGCCCAAAACCTGCTCAAACACGAGCCTCTAATGAAACGCGCTGCTCCGAGTGATTTATCCTCCGTGTGAGTAAAAGCGAAAATGAAACTACCACTTAACGAGCGCATGGCCTGCACTGCGTTGTTTTTTTCTTTCCTTTTTTTTAACTTTGCTGCTGTACCATTTCTTTTCTATATTGCTTTCACGTATTGTGAGCCCAGAGGTACATTTTATTCTAAAGCAGCTTGGAAAGCATTGCCAATTTTATTGTAAGGTTATAAATACTGTCTAACAACGATCATTAGGCTATTTCAGTTCAAAACCAACTTATTATTTTTTTGATGGTACACTACCGTGATGCACCAAACCACGGGTCCTGCACCGTGAACCAAACCGTTAGAGCTGAACCCCTAATATTTATCCATAAATATTCCACTGTCTCTTGAATTCTATTCCCTGAGTTTAGTGAACATATTGTCGTTGTAGTTTATAAGAAAGGAGTACGGGTGCATCAAACACTCCAATTGCAGTTGGTTTGAAATTATTTTTAGCATTCATTATTTTAAACATTTGTAGTGGCCATAGTTTTTGGAATGGGTTGGGAACCACTGGTCTACAGCTGAACTGTGTGACGGGTTGGACATTTCTTTGTAATAACTCACAATCTCAGAATATCAAATGTGGAGACTAGCGAGGCCCGGCCGAAGGCCGGGTCTCAGCTAGTATAAACATAATACTCTGAGCACAAACCGAGCACATTGTCTCCAGTTCGGCTTTACCCAAATATAAAAGCTTCTCGACTGGAGCTCACAGCCTACAGGCCAGTGCAACGCCTCATTTGAAAGTTAAGACCTACAAAATGGAGATTTTTTGTTGCGTTTGTGCCACATTGTCGTCATCATATCGTCATATTGTTGGTGCGTCAAGTCACATTTTTGTTGCATTTATGTCGCCTGTCTGGTTGCGTTACTTTTAGATTTGGCTAAAGTCAAACCGGAGAAAATGTGCTCAGTTCAAGCTGGGGTTCAGAGGTTAATGTTACCACTCTGGCCTTTTAATTGTTTCAGTCATGCATAAACAAACCCCTCCCCAAAACATTAACCCTTTATAGGGCACTCATTGAAATATTTTGAAACAAATAATTTCAACTTAAGCAGAGTTCTCCGGTCTGCCGATCAAATGGTTCTGGACGTGCCCAGGTCCCGGTAAAAAAAACAGTGGGGCAATCGTTCCTTCAGTGTTGTAGCACCTACACTGTGGAAAAGCCTGCCCCTCTGTCTGCGGGTTTTCACAGATCTGTCCCTCTTTAAGTCTTGATTAAAGACACATCTTTTCAAACTAGCTTTTAAGACTTAGATCACACTTATTTATGTCTAGTATGTAGTGATTTTTTAAAGTTGTTTTATCTTATCTTTGTGAAGCACTTTGGTGTTCCTTGTGTTGTTGTACAGTGCTATATAAATAAACTTTGACTGATTGATTGAACTTATGAGTGTTATTTGGGAACATAATGCAAATATATTTCTTTTGTCAAGAAAATACTGTAAGTATGAATAATAGGTGCAACGGGCATGTCCAAATATGAACAAAACTAATTCACTTTAGGTTTAAGTGAACAGGGCGTATGATCAAATATGGTGCCATGCCTTTTTCATGCTGTAATTCACTTATTTCACTACGTCCTCCAAAACCAACACATATATCATCACTTCAACAGTAAAATGTGTGAGTTTCATCAACTTACCATGGTTAGTTTTCAAGTTATGTGTGACAAAGTGGGTTTGTCCCATTGTATTGGCTGAGTGAGGACTACATGTTTTATTTACCTTACTGATGTACAGCAGGGAGGCCATATGCAAAGTGTGTGGAAATTACCCAAAATAGTCCCGCCCTATAAAGGGTTCATTGAAATAAAGAACAGACGTGACTCTCGTATGTAACTGCACCACGTTCATCTGTGCAGTGCGAGATGGGAAGTACTGCGTTACCCAGCACTGATTTACTCATTCGCACATCATTACAGAAGCGGATATGAGAAAAGTCATTTTGCACAGCGCTAAAAGTTTCAGAAAGAGCAAAATGGAGAAGAAAAAAAAAAAAAAAGGACCAATTCATTACTGTTATCTGCAGTTACTCTACCAACCTTATCACCACACACATTCTCCCTATTCAATACCACACATTCTTTGCAATCTACTGGGCCGAGAACATTGCAACAAAGAAGTCTCTTAACACAGTGGTCATCAGCATTTTTGATGGCTGGGGTGGACTGTCTTCCAGCCCGTGCGAGCAAGGGGGGGGGGGGTGTCGGAACCCGTAACCTTATGATTTGCATTGCCGAGGGAAGATAAGCTTGGCGTCTGGCGATAACTTTAAAGTGCAGACTGCGCATCATCCAAATACATTATTCATATAATCAAGTCGCTAATCATCTTTTGCGGAGCATCATCTGGGGAATGGCTATTTTTACTTAGCTCATTTTGATGCCTTGTTTTTATTCATTTCCAGCTGAGCAGCGAGTGACAATAATAGCAATTAGGTTGATGCACCGAGCGGCAAGGGAGCAAAGTAAAAACATATTTGAAAGAGAAGTAGTGGGGGGAAAAAGGGATACAGGCAGATTTAGTTACATCCTAAATATTATGCAGTTTAAGTGAACAATAGCTATTTATATCTCTTCCGGTGCATCTCCAATTCCACCCACAACAAGAACTTTGCTGCAGTACATTATGCTTACATTTCCATAAAGTAAAAAACAATTCGATGGAAATGAGTTCACTTCACTGGTGCGGTGTTCTTGGCTGGTGTGCTCCACAAAAAATGCTCTCTGCAGGTTCTCTCTTTCTATTTGTTAACCCTGTTGTGTCCTCATTTACGTAGACTTTTTTTTTCCCTAGCCTACACTCTCGGTCAAACTGACGCTGTAATGCAGTGAGTTATTCCCTCTTTGAAAACATATGTGGAGTTGTGCTTGTTTGAGGGATCTTTGGATCTTCTGTGCGGCTTTTTTGCAGACACCAGCTCACAATGTTCCTTTTCTGACCAACAAAGTGTAAGATCAATATGTGTTTGAAATTATAACCAAAAAACTGCAAAAAGCATGTCCCTAGCTGCTTTAATTGTGTTGTGTCTCGTCAGACTTTCAGAGAATTTGTTTTGCTACTGTGATTGGCCATTTGTTGTTCAAAAGTTCCTGGAAATCACAAAGACCCCTCCATTCTTGGATTTCTCTTTCCTCCTTCCGCAGCGATGCTTTGTTGCCCTCTGCCCCAAACAGCCTGTGCTCTGTAATTTTCTGTCTTACTTCTTTTATATTATTTTTTTCTTTGCCACATATTAGAGATAGAGTTAAAGCCGGTGTTGTGCCACTGGTGGTAATTGTGTTCTCTGTGTTGGACTCTTGAATACACAGTTTAGTACGAGTTTAATAATGATCAATTCTTCTTGGAACATGAAAGGTCAGATATTTCATAAGATGGTACTTGATGTTTGTGAACCATTGCCGCAATCTATAAAAATGTCATTAGCTCAAGATGATAAACATGTAACCTGGTGCCTGGGACATGGCCTTGTTTGTTTTTTACGTTTGCTGTGTTTTTGTTGCTGCACCTTTAAATGCATGTTTTTAGTTTTGCGCACCTGGCCTGTCGCCACGGCAACCTTGTCCCGGGTGGAATAGTTGTCCAATCCGCTGCGCCCGCAATTAACGCACCTGTGCCACGGCGCTCCAGGGAGGATAAAAGGAGTGTTTGGGGCTACACAAGGACAGTCAAAGACGGGGCGAGCATCGGAGGGAGAGAGCACCAACACCAGCACCAGCACCAGCACCAGCACCAGCACGAGCAGGAGCAGCAGCGCGAGCACGGCAACATCCCGTGACCAAGCCGGGTTGAGCACCACGACGCTGATCACACGCAACGGCAGGGGGAACCCTGCCTTGCCCGTGAGTAGAATACATATTCCGTAGTGGTGCTCGTTGTGGGCCTTCGGTCCCGGGTTTGGGGGGTGTTTGTGCGTGGGCTTCGCGCTGTCCTCTGCGTGTCCCGACAGGTGCAGGCGCACGGGAAACGGCTGGATCTGGGGGATCAGGCTGGCTGACCGGGGAGTGTCGTGCCATTTCCTACACGCAGCGGCAGAGGAAACTCTGCCCGGCGTGTGAGTATCCTACCCTGCAGTGGCCTTTTTAATTCAAGATCGCCTCTGGCGTTGGCGTCGAGCCTGTCTGCTGTGTGCTGGCCCTTTTTTGTGTTGTGGTCCAGGGAGGTGTCCGTCGCGGAGTGGTGTCCGTCGCTGGAGCGGAGTTGCGCGCGACAATAAAGCACGACCTGAAGACTCAGCGGCAGGGTGGAGAAGCCCTGCCTGGCGTGTAAGTGCCGCTACGGCTGAGTGAAGTAACCACCTTCCGAGACTCTCCGTACTGGCTGTTGTGTTCTTGTGTGCACAGGCTTCGCAGGCGGATCTGGCCTGGACGGGACGCTCCCGGACTCTCCCTTTCGTTTAGCTTAGTTTTTAATAGTGCTCGTGCCTTATTTTAAACTTGACATTTTAACCTTTGTACTGCAGATTTTTATTGTCAACTTTTATTTAAATCTCTTAATAAATTGTATACTTTTTTAACTGTTTGCCTCTTTTTGGTCACACCAACCGCTCTCGCCACCAATATCATCCTCTACCACTCGACCACTATCACCCCATTTAAGCCATAGACACAAACCCCTCCTTACATAATTTGGCGTTGTCGGCAAGGATTCATTTTCCTGAGAGCTGGTGTTTCCAATAAGAGCAAACATGATGATGCCCGTGTACCCCGGGGCGCCTTGGCTTCCAAAATTTAAAGGGCCAGATGGCGATTTAAAGTACTGTGATTGGAAAGAACAAATTAAAGGGCTTTTGGGTACTCAGGATCTAACAGAGGCAAGGAAAGTAAGCATTGTGTTGGGAGCGCTAACTGGAGAGGCAAAACGGCAAATTACAGTTTTAGATGCTGACGAAAAAGATCAGACAGCTAAAATTTTTGTTTATTTAGATTCTCTTTATGGTGACCAGACACCAGTACCAATCTTGAGGTCGAAATTCTTTAGCTGTACACAAGGATTAGAAGAGCCTGTGCAATCCTTCATTTTACGGCTGCGCGAATTGTATTGTAGATTGCAACGTCAAGACGCTGATAATGCCCCCTCCGGAAGTGCTTTGCGGGACCAACTGCTGCTCGGACTCCGTGATGGCCCTCTAGCCCAAGCCTTGAAAGTCTACGCTCGCCGCAACCCTGACATGGAATTCGCTGACTTGCGCCTTGAAGCTTTGCAGCTGGACTCGGAATATGGCCATACACAACCAGAGGTAACATGCTCAGTTATCAATAAACAATATGGCTCTCCTAGACCCCCACCCGATGCTGACTGGAAGGACCAATTAAAACGTGAGATCATGGACGATGTGAAAGCGCAGATGAAAGGTATTACACAAGACATCGTTGCAGAGCTCAAACCACTGCTGCAGCAAGGATCACCCCGACCCAGTTCTCCGAATCCGACATGGAACCGGCAGTACACACCCAGACCAAACAACGATCGGGATGAGCAAGGTAGACCCATCTGCCATCGCTGTAGGAAAGCCGGCCACATAGCCCGGTATTGTAGAGGTACTGCTACACCTGAACCGGCTTTAAACTAGCCACCCCTGCTGCTGAGGTCCGAGTAGCAGGGCTCGTTAACCCACCATCACCAACGAGGGCCTCTGAAACATTCGTCGGCCAATGCCCTACTGTACGACTAGTCATTGAGGGAGTTGAATTAAGTGGACTGTTAGACACTGGGTCTCAGGTTACATTGATGGCAGAGAGTGTGTTTAATAAGCATTTCACGCAAGCTAAGCTTGGGAAGGCCCCTACCTTGTTCCGACTAAGGGCTGCTAATGGATTAGAAATACCTTACATCGGTTATACCGTATTAGACCTAGAGGTTGAGGGTATTGAAGTTCCGGGACGAGGAGTGGTAATTGTTGAGGATGAGAAGTGCACACACCCTTTCATTATTGGTATGAATGTCATCATGGCTTGTTGGGATAACCTGTTTAAATGTTCTAGGGGGTCTGCGCTTCCACGAGCCTTTAAAGAACAGAAGGCCTGGAGGGATGCGTTCGCCACCTGCCGCTATGTCCAGGTTGCCCCTGCTGAGGATGGTCTAGTAGGATATGTCAGACTAGCGTCCAAACGTAATCTCACAGTCCCTCCACAGAGTGAGTTGTTGTTGTGGGGTCGTACAAAAAGGGGTCCGCGTGGGTCAGACTACTGTGCCCTTTTAGAAGCTATGCCAGATGCGTGCAGTAGTGACGTGGGTGTTGCGAAGGCCCTGGTTGAAGTGAGGAAAGGTAGGGTTCCTGTGCGTGTTTGTAATCCCCATCCGTATAGTGTTTCTATAGGTCGCTTTCAAAAATTAGGTCGCCTCTACTGCATTGATGACTCTGACGTGCATGGCTCTAATGATCTAACCCTGTCTCTGGAAGAGGATGGTGTTGTGCAAGTGGCCCTGGTAGATGCTGCAGTTTCTGCCACGAGTTCGGAACCACCGACGGAGGTGAGCATGTTTGGGGATAGACCGGATTTGTCTGAACAACAGCGGGGAGAGCTATGCGCCCTTCTGCAGAAATGGGAGAAGGTGTTTGCCCAGCATGAGGAAGATTTTGGCCGGACTAACCTGGTGCAGCACAGGATCCCTACAGGAGACGCTGCCCCCACACGAGAGAGGTACCGTCCAATACCACCCATGTTGTACAAAGAGATTAAGACCCTCATATCTAGCATGCTTGACAAAGGAGTGATTAAGGAGAGTTGTAGTCCCTGGGCTGCCCCTATAGTCCTGGTGCGCAAAAAGGACGGTAGTTGGCGCTTTTGCGTGGACTATAGGAAACTAAATGCTGTAACCCATAAAGACGCCTTTCCTTTACCTCGCATTGAAGAGACACTAACCAGCTTAAGCCAGTCCGAGTGGTTTTCGACCCTGGACCTAGCCAGTGGCTACTGGCAGGTCGAAATGCATCCAGACGACCAAGAAAAAACTGCATTTACCACCCCACTTGGCCTGTACGAATTTGAACGCATGCCGTTCGGACTTTGTAATGCGCCGGCGACGTTTCAGCGGCTAATGCAGCAGTGTTTGAATGGACAGATAGCAGAGTCACTATTAGTGTATTTAGATGACATCATTATCTACTCTGCTAACTTTGCTTCCCATCTTCAGCATCTCGACCAGGTGTTTGAGCGGTTGTGGCGCCACGGCCTGAAGCTGCGTCCAGACAAGTGTAGGCTTCTCCAACGGGAGGTAACGTTCCTGGGGCATGTGGTGGATCAACACGGTGTGAAGCCTGACCCAGGGAAGGTTCAAGCGGTCCTGGATTGGCCTGTCCCAACAACCATTAAGCAGGTTAGAGCGTTCCTCGGTCTAGCTGGGTACTACAGACGTTTTGTAGCAGGGTTTGCGAAGGTGGCGCGTCCTCTGAATAGACTGTTGACTGGCATCCCTGCTGATAAGCGGTCACAATCTAAAAGTCTTATGGACCCCGGAGTGCCAGTCCTCGTTTGATGCTCTGAAAACGGCTCTTACCCAAGCCCCTGTCCTTGCATACGCCCACTATGACAAGCCCTTTGTTGTGTATACGGACGCTAGTAATCAAGGGCTCGGCGCTGTACTATCACAGGTTCAGGATGGTCATGAACGTGTGATAGCGTATGCCAGTAGAAGCCTACATCCGACCGAACAAAATGATGCGAACTATAGCTCCTTCAAACTCGAATTGTTGGCCCTTAAATGGGCTGTGACTGAAAAATTTAAAGATTTTCTTACAGGAGCAGAGTTCACAATCTACACTGACAATAATCCTCTGGCCCATCTGCAAACGGCGCACCTTGGAGCAGTAGAGCAACGCTGGGTGGCACAGCTTGCCTCGTTCAACTACACTGTGAAATACCGCTCAGGTAAAAGTAACGCCAATGCTGACTCACTGTCCAGATTCCCTGTCCCTGTAAGACAGGTCACGGGGCTACCTACAACGGCTGCCGTCGAGGTGGTGCCCGAGGATGGGTGGAAGGAAGCCCAACACGCTGACCCGGACATCCGGCCTGTCAAGGAGTACGTTTTGAGGAGGAGCTTCCCAAAACGCCCGGACCGCCTGGCCCTCCCCGTAAAGGCCCAAAAGCTGCTTCAACAATGGAAAAGGTTGTTGGTGAGGGATGATGTACTGTACCGGAGCTTCGTTGATAAACTGACCCATGAGGAACACCATCAGGTTGTATGTCCGAGTTCCAGGTGTGAAGAGGTCTGGAGAAGGACTCATGAGGCTGGGGCTCATTCTGGCGCCGACAAGACCTTGGCCCGGATCCGACAACAGTTCTATTGGCCGGGCATGGAGAGGGAGGTACGCGCGTTGCACGAAAAATGCGTCATGTGTAGCCTGCAGAAAAGCCGCGTTGAGCCTAGAGCCCCACTCCACCCAATTGCCGCTACCTACCCGCTTGAGATTATTGGGTTAGACTTTTTAACTTTAGGCCGACCCACTGATACCTACCAGAACATTCTTGTTGCTACCGACCTGTTCACCCGTTTTGCGTGGGCTATACCCACCACTGACCAGTCCGCACAAACGACAGTAAAAATGCTTTGGAAGCATATAATACAGCAGTTTGGCTGTCCCGCGCGCTTTCATTCCGATCGTGGTCCCAATTTCGAGTCTGCCTTAATGAAACAACTCTGCGACTTGTACGACATAGCTAAAAGCAGAACAACATCTTACCATCCCGCCGGTAATGGTAGCGTCGAACGGTTCAACCAAACTTTGTTAAACATGCTCCGTTCTTTGGAAGAGGAGAAGCAACGCTGTTGGCAAAACTACTTGCCTGAGTTGATCCACGCCTACAATAACACGGTGCACAGTGCCACCGGTTATGCACCCTCATTTTTGATGTTCGGTAGGCACCTTCGACTGCCTGTAGACGTAGGCTTAGGTATGGGCTCCCAGCAGCTTCAGTTCGATCCAGCCGGATGGGTGAAAGACCACCATAACAAACTCACCTTTGCTTACAACATTGCGCGTCAAAAAGCAGCTGATTCGGCCTCCCAACACAAACAGCAGTTTGACAAAAGAGCTAAAGCCTTGCCTCTGGTACCTGGGGAACGTGTGTGGCTGCGAAATAGACGCAGGGAGGGGAGGGGTAAGCTTGGTACTTGGTGGGACCCCAAACCTTTTGTAATCTTGGACTCTGTGGGGGATACTGGAGTTGTGTATAGAGTGCGTCCTGAGAAAGGTGGCCGTGAACAGACTGTACACCGGAATGCTCTTAAAGTATGCACGGCACCTCCGCTTGAACCTGAGCCACCTCAATCAGAACTATCCCCCCAAGCTCAAGGGCCTGAGCTGCCCATGTTTTATGGATTTCCACCAGTAGCGCCTGAGCCACCGTTGATGGACAATGTGCCCCGCCGTTCTGTACGTGCGAACCTTGGACAACCGCCGACACGTTATAGAGACTAGTTGTGTGTTGCAGGGACTGGCAACTATAAGGTGTGGGGGGATGTAACCTGGTGCCTGGGACATGGCCTTGTTTGTTTTTTACGTTTGCTGTGTTTTTGTTGCTGCACCTTTAAATGCATGTTTTTAGTTTTGCGCACCTGGCCTGTCGCCACGGCAACCTTGTCCCGGGTGGAATAGTTGTCCAATCCGCTGCGCCCGCAATTAACGCACCTGTGCCACGGCGCTCCAGGGAGGATAAAAGGAGTGTTTGGGGCTACACAAGGACAGTCAAAGACGGGGCGAGCATCGGAGGGAGAGAGCACCAGCACCAGCACCAGCACCAGCACCAGCACCAGCACCAGCACGAGCAGGAGCAGCAGCGCGAGCACGGCAACATCCCGTGACCAAGCCGGGTTGAGCACCACGACGCTGATCACACGCAACGGCAGGGGGAACCCTGCCTTGCCCGTGAGTAGAATACATATTCCGTAGTGGTGCTCGTTGTGGGCCTTCGGTCCCGGGTTTGGGGGGTGTTTGTGCGTGGGCTTCGCGCTGTCCTCTGCGTGTCCCGACAGGTGCAGGCGCACGGGAAACGGCTGGATCTGGGGATCAGGCTGGCTGACCGGGGAGTGTCGTGCCATTTCCTACACGCAGCGGCAGAGGAAACTCTGCCCGGCGTGTGAGTATCCTACCCTGCAGTGGCCTTTTTAATTCAAGATCGCCTCTGGCGTTGGCGTCGAGCCTGTCTGCTGTGTGCTGGCCCTTTTTTGTGTTGTGGTCCAGGGAGGTGTCCGTCGCGGAGTGGTGTCCGTCGCTGGAGCGGAGTTGCGCGCGACAATAAAGCACGACCTGAAGACTCAGCGGCAGGGTGGAGAAGCCCTGCCTGGCGTGTAAGTGCCGCTACGGCTGAGTGAAGTAACCACCTTCCGAGACTCTCCGTACTGGCTGTTGTGTTCTTGTGTGCACAGGCTTCGCAGGCGGATCTGGCCTGGACGGGACGCTCCCGGACTCTCCCTTTCGTTTAGCTTAGTTTTTAATAGTGCTCGTGCCTTATTTTAAACTTGACATTTTAACCTTTGTACTGCAGATTTTTATTGTCAACTTTTATTTAAATCTCTTAATAAATTGTATACTTTTTTAACTGTTTGCCTCTTTTTGGTCACACCAACCGCTCTCGCCACCAATATCATCCTCTACCACTCGACCACTATCACCCCATTTAAGCCATAGACACAAACCCCTCCTTACAAACACACCTTTTTTTTGTGCAAAATCTGTAGCATTTTCCCCCAGGACATTGGATTTACAACATTCTGACAATTGAATTTTTCTTTCCACAAATGTGAATACAGCAGTGGTAGGAAACTATTAATATTGCATAATACAGTCTACACAGTATTTGTAAGGCGCTGTGCTTATGTTTGGACAGTTGTCAATATCCATCATATCGGTGTGCAGGTGCACGCTGCCGCAGTGAGCTGCTATGTCATGTCACAGTTTCCACCGCACTAAAACAGGCCAATCACTCACAGCTGACAGCTCCGGATGGCTTTTTCAGCACAAACTCTACGTTATAGCCAGACTTCGGAGATGGAAACACTACGTGGGGGGTGGTGTTGGGGGTTAAGCTTTTCTGTAGTTGCTCTATTGCTTTACTTTTATAATAACATTTTCAGAGCAATAACAATGTAACCACGGCACAGTTGGCAGAGCGGGTTGTCGCATGATCAGAAGGTCAGGGGTTCAAATCTCAATGCCTGAAGAAATAAACTGTCGATGTGTCCTTGGGCATGAGACCCCAGACACACTGGCCATGTTTTCTGAGTGTTTATGACCCTACTCTGAGTAAACCGCAACGCCTTTTTGACGCATTTGGACATAGATTTAATTGAAGGTGAATTGGAGCGGCCACACTGAGCTGTGCGTAATGCGCGCCAGGGGCAACGCACAAGGCGTATTCCTCAAAATAGAACCAAACCTATTTGTCCACACGTGCGTTAAGCATTGTGCAGTACGTCGCCAGCGTGTCTTTGGCCCCTGACACTTCATCCCCTTTGTCTCCAGTGCATTGGTACATTGGTGTATGAATGAGAGTGTGAATGGGTGACTGGTTCCTTACTGTAAAGTGTTATAAGTTGAGACCATTTACCATTTATTTCATAATTTTCATTGAAAGCAATGCTACCCAACACTAATGGAGACAGATGAATGGTGGATTTTGTACAAGTTGCACAGAGCTGCACATTTTGTAGCACAGTATATTTTTTATTACATCATAAACTTTAAACTTAATTATAACAGGCCAAAAGTAAAGAAACTGCACTATATAAATTAGCTCAAAACATTATTTATCCCATTCAGTCATATAGACCAGCTTTATAAAAACAAACTCACAAGCAAGCTTTATGTATAGAAAACATATTGTGTGAGAGTAATGACAGCAATATTATCTTTTCATGTCACTACAATTCAAACTTGTGAAGATATTCACCCAAAATATGAGCCACATTTCTGCTCGAACATGACCGACAGGACAAGCAAACCGAGCGTAAATAATAATTTTAAAAATTAAAGAACATTCGAACAGACGCCACTGTGTGACTCTGACTGTGATCTAGCTACCCATCCCATCTTGTGTAACCCTCTATTTTGGGGACACTGAAGTAAGTGGTCCATTTCCGCAGCGAGAAGACTCAAGTGCATGCGGAGAAACCTTATTTGGCGCCCGAAAAACAGCGTTGGCAGGGCACGATAAGTCAGATAGATTGTCTACTGGCAAAACTCTCCCTCTGATGTGAGTCTCTTTTATCACTTACTTCCAAATTGTTTTTCCCTCATTCCATTTGCGTCTCTGCCAGAAGGAGGAATACTCATTAAATCCCATTGATGGTGAAAATACAGGGTTCACGCTGTTTTGCATTCTCAACTCATTTGATGTTTTCATTCCTAGACACTTCCGCCATTTTCTTCTTCTTCTTCTTCTTCTTCTTCTTCTTCTTCTTGGAAAAACTCCTACACGTAAAAATGAAGGCCTGCTCGCCTGGTCGGAAAGCTTAAAACACACTCTGGGCATGACAGATAGCAGAAGGGAATTAAGAGCCATTTCACGGTAGCACCTCGGTGACCAGCCGGGGCACGTGGAGAGAGCGAGGCAGGCTGCCGGATACCCGTGGCCCGCGAGACTCTCTGTAATTGTGTGGTTCTGAAGAGCAGGTAGGTGTGCAAATTACCAAATGTGCCGTGTAAGCCCATTTCAGCTCGCTCAATCACTGTCAAGCATTTCCAAGTTTTTTTTTGAGCAATTTTCATTTTGGGCTCATTTCGGAAATTCGTCAGTGCTGTGTGTTGTCAGTGAAGCAGAATTTTCGCCGGGAAGGGTTTAGAACGACTGCAGGGACATAACCAAAAAGGGATGCACTGCAGCTCCGTAGTCTTAAAAAAAAAAAATGCATATATTTTCATGCGCTGTGGCGGCTTAGTCGTTTTATGTAGGCATTTATGAGAAGAGCTTTTTGACCTTTTATGCCTCCTGTAAATCTATCGAAGAGTAAAAAAGAAATGGGAGGGCACAGTCAAGGAGGGCCAACATTGCTGAACTGCTTTGACATTCATACAAAGTGCTTAAGATCAGATGCAATTCATTAGTGGCATTCATTTAGCTAAAGCACGCAGTAAACAAGGATATATATTGTCTTTCAACGTCAAGTGAGGAATGAATTCTTGCTATATGTGACCTGTTCTGACTAATTAGCGCACTTCACAGTATCATCCGGATATACCTTGTAAGGCTTGTTTGAACCATCATATATAGACTCCAACAAAGTTTATTTACTGTAAGATATTTTGCTATGCTCTGCCTGTCCTTTGTATCATCGTGGGACTAAAAAAGCTATTTAAAAGATAAAGCGATCTTGATGCGGTTTTGGCTTCGCATTCTCATTCCTTCCCCACCTTTACACCGTGTTATATTGTACTTCGCTATTCTGTCCAACTTTTTGGCCAAACCGATATTTCTCCCCTTGATGTATTGCCTTTATATAAAAAGGTGTCAAAACTCAGAGAAGGTGAAGGATTGCCGAGTGGCCTGGGAACGCTGCGGGGTGGGCAGAAATACCAGCTGGTGTCACCCAGGTTTTCCACTAAGGGAGCAGCACTCTCTCTAGGTGGCGCCGGCTTGGAACAAAGGAAATGCTGACCCATGGGTGCGAGGAGGGTGGTGGTGCGGGGTATCGTGTTGCTACAGAACAGGCTAAATTGTGCTGTGACTCAGGCTGGCGCTGTGCCGTGTCATTTGGCTGTCATGGAGAGGGGCAAAAGCCAGAAGGACCAGGGCACGGGGTCTGAAAGAACTGTCAGCAACGGGGTGACGAAGGGGAAGAGAGGGCGCTTAACTGACTCTAAGAACTGGAACATTAACAGAGGGGCACAATGGGACTAAGAGCTTCAAAAAACACTGCCTGGCCAAAGAAAAAAAAAGCTGGATTCACCAAACTGTTTTAATCTGGGGCTGCTGCAGTCGGGCAGGTCCAGGTTCAGCAACACGGGCATATTCCAAGATGAAAAGACTCCCGAAAGGAGTGATTGCAGTGTGTGAGTGAGTGGTTGGTGGTGCCGTGGCGGCCTCGCTTCTTTTCTACTGTGGCTACAAACCAACACTGAGTAAGGAGGGATTGAATAATGCACAAAGGTGTTAAGCATCTGGAAAAGTGCTGTGAAAGACCACCGCAGTACTATTTATCTAGTTATTAATTTGAAAGCTCATAGTCTCTGGTACTACACTGTTTGAAGCTGCTGGTGCCTCTGAAATCTCCCGAACATCAAAGTCTAGGACCTTGCAGTTAATTGTACATAAATCTTCTATCCGGCTTCTCCTAAACGGTTGCTCGAGCAGAAACGGCTGCAGTGGGCCCTGAAATACGTACAGCATGACATGGTGCGTTGTCATGCACGAAGAGGATTTTTCAGAGCTCAATTTCACACCTTCAGGGAGGCCAAAGGGGCCGACCAGCTCTCTCCCAATGATTCCAGGCCAAAACATGACTCCGCCAAGGCTTGTTGACGTCACAGCCTTGTTGGGACATGGAGGCCATTCACCAACCATCCACTACTCCATCCATCTGGACCATCCAGGGTTGCACAGCACTCATCAGTGTTCAACAAGACTGTTTAAAAATGAGTCTTCATGTATTTCTGTTCATGCAAGCCTACACCTTGATTTTCGGGAGACTCCGGAGGCACCAGCAGCTTCAAATACCTGTTTGCTGCTTTGTAGCAGCTGTTCTCTTAATCTAATGTATTTGTCTGGCAGAAACCGTCCTCATTGTGCACAAACCTCATTGGGCCAGATCTTGTGGCGGCGCACAGGGCGGCGCAGGCTCTTGGCGAATTATTTTCCGAGTGGCGGCGCTATATGTGCCATTGGCCTCCGGCACCTGTGAGGGGGCGTCACAAGAGGAGGCGACTGCACGGATGGAAACACGGCTGACATTCACTTCCTCGTTTACATTGCGCTGTCTTGCGTTCTTTCTTAAGCCTTAGGCTCTCACAGGTCAAACTATAAACTTTATTTACCCCATCGTGAGCTGAACGATGTTCACGTCTCGAGAGAAAAAGAGCTACAGCGTCCGCTGTGGCGCGGATCGGCCGCGGTCGGTGTGAACGCGAAGCAAAACAAAAGCACATGTTCACCCCCCACTCCCACACAACCACTCTCCTGGACGCGGAGTCGATCTGGTTGGAGGAAAATGCGTGCATCTCCACCCACGTAAATGCGCTAAGTCTGGAGTGGCAAGATCACAAAGTGCGCCCCGACTGAGCGCAAAATGTCACGCTATCGTCTCCGTTTTGATGCACAAGATCGGGCCCATTGTGCTCTGAATCAGCCACAAACAGTACGATGATTACGCCGGATCTTTCATGAAATATTGAAGATTTTCATCCCTACTTGAGGGGATTCAACTGTTTGACGCTTTTCATCAGCAGAGAGATGCCTTTTCTTTCTCATATTGCTTGAAAATCTGCTTAATAATGTGGAACATCCTTTTTTAGTAGTTTTTTCCCTTAACTGGGCTTAACATCCATCAGTTTAATTGATTTTTTTTTTTTTAACCTTTATGACATTGAAATACAATTTGCATAATATTTGTTAACACATTGTATAGCGGGCATATCTGATGCAGCACAGCTGTATGTTCTCCACATTGTTTGAATGGTAGAATTGGTGACATTTTGTTTATGTATTGTCTACATGGTAAACGCATTGTTCCTTTAAATACATACATGCAACACACAGTGTACAATTTCCCCTATTTCCTTCTTTTTCTCTACTGTCACATTGCAACTTTACGATGGGATTCTTGTGTCAGGTCTTGTTGCTCTCGATGCCTGAACAAATGCCAGCGCGCTAACAACAAGAGAGCTGGCCCTCCACGAGAGAACACGCACATATCCACACACTTACACCTCGAAACCCACATTCCGCCTCGTTCCCTGCCTCCAAATGCCACTCAAGTGACGCCCTATTTGCACCACTGCATGGACCAGCGCCACCATCTAGGCTGACAAACTCACCTCAGCTGTAAAATTGGGTGGGCGTGCTGACCCCTAAGCTTTCTTCTTCCCTTGCGCCCTAGCCTTTTCGGTATTCAACCAGTCAGCCAGATCAGAGGCAACAACGTCTCCTCCGCTCACCTCACAGCGGAAAGAGAGAGAAAAGAGAGAGACCCTTTTCTGGCCATCTCACTCAACGCTCCACAGGCTCTGGGACGATAAGACAACCTGTTTATGTGCAGCACCTAACTCTATGTGTCATGCTCGGGAGTGTTTTTCATTCGCCGCTTGTCACTGTAGCCGGTGGCCCGTTGCTGCACTCCATTGGCCCAGTGAGAGGACAGAGATACTTGTCGAAATGCTCTGATGTTGTCCCAAATAAAAATGTGGGGGGGGGGGATCTGTGTGTATATGTATAAGGATGTGCCTGCAGAGGAAAGGATGCTCTAATTCTCTGTCATCCACTGTCATCCAGCCCAAAGGAAAAAGCAAGGAATTGTGGGTCAAAGTATGCAGAAAAGAAGAAAAAAAGTAGCGGGGCAATCATGAATGAAGTCTTCCTCTTAATTTTCCTGTGGGGGCCCTGGTCATTGGATAATGAGTTGGGTGAAACCATTTGAAACTAGCATTTGGAAGTAAAGTTATGAGTGGAATTTGCATGTTTCTTTGGTTGGTTGGGTTTCCTCCTGGTACTCCCCCCATCAACCAAAAACATGCACAGTAGGTTAATCCTCCAGCCTGGTGATTCCGATCATAAGCCTGGCTCCACATCTGGAGATGGGTCCCCGAGCGCTGCACTGTAGTCGCCCATTGCTACTCACAGGTTGCCTCAGCAGCATCGGAGGATGGGTCAAATGCAACAGGAGAAATGTCTTTATAGGGAATATACAATAAAGTACACCGGCCGAAATTCAGCTCCCACGGTGGGTCAATGTAAGCAGGAAAATACTTAGGATAATACTACTAAATACTAATATTTTCCCGTTTACTAAACTAATAATGACCTGTGATTTAGTCAAAGCCCTAACTTAACTGTAGCCTCATCAATAACAACAGCTTATATGTGTATTGCACTTTACAAGCCTGTGGCACAAGTTTTTAGAAGTAATTATTCGTGGAAGCTGTTATTGAAGTCACAGCTGCCCTGGGACAGACTTACCATTTACCACATAGCTATAATGTGTTATGTCAGTATCCTCTGCTGGACACATGTGAACATCTCTTCTTTTTCTTTAATTTAAGCTGCCCCCTAGTGGCTGGAATAAGTATTCTGGTTATTCTTTAAAAAATCATGACTCCGCACAGCATCAGTATGATTTAGTCATGACAATCGTACAGCTGGACACTGCTGACAACACCAAAATAAAATCACAATTTTGTTAGAGTGAAGTCTCTGAATTTTTGGTGGGGGGAAAAAACATTGATTGACCTCCAGTGTGCATGAACAAGTTTTTTACATGGCTCATGTTCTTCTCCTGCAGAATCCCTCGGTGAGTCTGGAAAAGCCTGGTGTGGCCTCTGAGGGCTCAGATGACTTTTCAATACTCAACTCAATTTGTGGTTTCTAGTATTTAATTCAAACATTTTACTACAGTTGTTTTTACTCAGTGTGCACAATCCAGCCCTGCGCAGCCAGAACATGACTTCAGTCCACTTCTGGATATTTTTATTTAGCTTGATAAAATCATATCTTTGGCAACACAAATTCTGACAAAATGACTATTTTGGATGGAAGTTTAGACTTTAGACATATACATGTGCTAGAGACATACCTTTTTTTTTTCTTTACAAACTGGAATTTATGTTCTATAAGGCAGGGGCCGGATTAAATCATCTCGCGGGTTTGACACCCAATACCAACTGTAAATGTTAGATTCAAAATATTTGTCCACTGAAGAGACAGACACCCGGGAAGCTTAGACATGGGGAGAATGTGCAAATTCCAAACCAAAAGGCCACATCTGGCCCAGGAATCAAACCCAAGATCCACTTCTGTGAGCCAAAGAGGTCATATTTTAGGAATGATAGCCATGGTTTCCATCAAGGGAACAGGTTTCCCTTCAAGGAGCAAACACAGTGTCTGCAATTTGGATTTCACACATCTATATTTCACATGATTTGTTTGGACCTGAAACAATACACAGTATAGTTTGCTTACCACACAAGGAAACTTAGAGCTCCGTTATTGCACATGGTCAATCATAATGAAAACACAAACACGAGACAGCCGACAGTTGGGCCCTAACACCCCCTCCATCTACAGGGAGGCCTATTTCCAACTTATCTAAATGTTGAACCTGTTTGAACCTGCGAGTGATATCACAAGGAATTAAAGCTTAAGCCGTCCTTAATGGTGAGCAGCGATAGATGGAAATCTGCAGTTATCCTGTGGTGGCCAAATGCTGCCCCTGGAAACAGTGAGAGGATCGCAGAGGCTTGATGAATAATATATCAGAAGGGAAAGGCGATATGACGGCAGGAAATTAAACACAGCAATACTGGGAGCAGACGACAGCACCACCGCAGCTTAATTAAAGACTTTGAGGAGAGTGGCCGAGATAATGTTTTTGGACTTTTGCAACAAGTGAAGCGCTGTGCTGTCAAATAAGACTAGATATCCATGTTGTATTTTTAATTAGTAAAGAGAGAAAGTTACAAATATCACTGTGAAAGTTTCTTCTGACTGGAAGACGTTTTCCCAGCATGTAATATTGCTCTGATATTGCTGCGCAGTAATATTCTCGATAGTCTATTATCTATAGTCTAGTCTATTCACTTCACAGAATCTGGTGCGCCATGAAAGACAATATCTGACACAAAGGCGAGAAACTGAAGATGAATGGGGAAAAAAGACTTTTGCAAGTTTACGTTAGGGTGCAGAGACACATTAAAGGTATTTTCCTATAGAGCGCCACCGCCTCAGTGCTCTCATAAGGGGAGCGCCTATTATAAAACACGGCAACCCCTTCTGGACCACCCGCCCCCAGACTTAAAAGACTTACTTTACAAAGGAGGGTCACACTTTGTTTTCGGACATTCGTGAGAAACTGATGTGCTTGCTTGATGATGTGTTATATATTTAATGTTTAAGTAAGAGAAAGAGAGAGAAAATTGAAACACTAGCTGTAAAGTATTGACCAAAAGCAATATAATTTACTGCCCAGCAATATCAGAGCAATATGTTGCGTCTTTCAGTCAGAAGAAACTTTCACAGTGATATTTCTTAAATCTGTGTGGTGGGTTTAATGCTGGGTTTTCAAAAATTATGAAATCAATCTGAAAACAAGAACAAATCCTAAGCACAGACATAGGACTCTTACGCAAAAAAAAAAGTCTCCTGTTCTGTTCAAGATCATGCTTCTGATGGAATCCAAAATTCTGTGTCATCTGTACATATTCAGTCTTAATTCAGTCCAGAAAAACATGTGAATATAATGATAATAAAACACAGATGCCCTGTTTATTCAGAAAACAAGTTGGAAATCTGATTAACGGCAAGTAAAGTACTAATATGAAACTGCTAAAACTCTTTAAAGCAGAACTCATGCCCCTAGAGGCCATTAGCGCCACTGCAGGAGTCGTAGCATGTTACGTTTTTTACTCATTAATTGTTTGTGAGAGTAAATACTACGCTGACAGAAAAGACAAAGGGAGAGAGGGATATTGTACATCCAATTACACAATGGAGATCTTTGTTTTTTTCACTCAAACTTCGCTGTGAATACTGTTTAAGTTGTGCTAGCCCGCAGTTAGCTTTCCCCGTTAGCATGTTAGCTTATTCTCCATGATTCCATTAGTGTACATTGCGCCTCTGACCCGGAGGCAGCGAAGTTGCAATTTTGGTTTTCTGGCCAGAGACACCGGGGGAGATGGAAGACCCCCGCAAACATCCCATTAACACTTGTATTACCCCCAGAGGAACTATGGAAAGGATTTATTAAGGTAAACAAGTTACTTAGTACTGCTTTAATGCCACCGCCTATAAAGGGCACTAAATGGGTACTGCATTAACGTTATTTGATAAAGACGACTGTCGGGCTCGTGCCCACTGATCAGGAGCTGTCCTCGTAGAGCTGCGCGGGCGGAACTTCACACCGCCGCCACCGCACCTATTTAAGGGACTGACCTTCGACAAAAGAAGGAAAAACCTTTTGCGAGGTACATCTTATATCTATTTAATCATTTTGTAATGAGAGCAGAGAGTTTTTCTTTTGGGGTTTTCTTGATTATTAGTTATGGATTGCCGTTTTGTATGCCCCTCTGGCTGCCTATTGCACACAGCACTTTTTGTCCTCATATGGTGAAAGATGCTAATTAGTCCCAACCCGCACGCACAAAGTTGGCATTCAACAACTTTAGAGGACAGGAGCGAATGATTTTCCTACATAAAGGTGAACTATGCAGCTTTTTAGGTGAAAAAACATATCTTAAAGAGGGGGTATTCTGCTTTTTTCAATCACATAGCACCAGTATAGCACACTACAATGATGACCAAACTGTAAATGCAGTAAACTAGAATAACTGCCTTGTATAAAATTGCTCTCTCAAAATGGCTGTAGTGAATGTCCTGAAATAGGCCTCTGTCTCTTTAAAAACCTCTGACCCTTTCGGACACGCCCCCTCCACACGCTGTCTGTGGCATCAGTGGGGAGGGGGTTCTGCTGAGGAGCAGTGATTGGTTACTCGGCTGGTGATGAAAGCTCGGAGGCGTCTCTAGGAGGTGGGGGCGTTCCTAGGAGGACTCAGGCAAACCTATCCCTAAAATGGCTGCCATCAGAGTTTTTACAGACTACTCAAAAATACGTGAATGTGCCAAGGCAACACTTCAGGCATGTTTTTTAATGCGGGAATGACATAATAACATGATGTAAAGCTTGAAAAAGTCAATTTTGCATAATATCCCCCCTTTAATATATACGCATATTCACCCTTTTAATGACGAATGGTGTTATGGGTGCGGCATGGCACCTTTGCTTTCCCTCACAGTGGCCTCTATGACGCTCCAGGATCAATTGTTTTTAGTGGTTCATACCAGCAACGGGCAAGAAACCCAAAAACAACTGATTCTGGAGCGTGATAAAGGCCACTGTGAGGGAAAGCAAAGGTGCCACCCATAACGCCACCGAGTCTTTTTTTCCAAGTCTTTTTTTTCACATAAAAAGTTACATAGTGCACCTTTAAGAATGTGTCGTGAATCTGGCCATTGAAAGCACACATTTTAAGATGTTTTTTATGAAGATGTTCATGAATGAGGCCCATTGCTCTTAGACACTTCGGTCACACACGCCAGATGACATGTCTAGGGCAAAGTCAAATTAAAACAAGAAGGAAAAGATGCACTGGAACAGAACCAGGCACTAATGCCAGTGTAGGTGCGATGGGGACACGCGTTTGCAGTCAAATCTAGTGTCGGATAGAGGACAGAGGTTCACGGTTTTCTAACTTTGGTGGAGCATCACAGGAGCAGAACGGGGTATGTTTGGGCAAACCTCCTGCCCTCACATCATGACTCTCATAATGAGCTACTATTTCTGCTACAGGATAATTATTAACCTCTGTGTTCACGCAAATGTCTGCAGAAAAGACTTCTAACAATACACACAGCATTGGCACTGAGCTGCATTTCACCCTCATGTGCACCGCCATTGTTCAAACCTTAACGTAAAGGGCACTGCTGTTTAATTATGTGGGAGCTACGGATAGGTCTTGTTGGACAGCGCGACGGCTTGATGCGGGTGATAGATGCAAGGGTGAAATGGATGATCACTCAGGAAAAAAAAAAGAAGAAAAAAAAAAAGGAGTAAAATAATAAAATAAACCTGCAGGTGCAATCTATTACTCGGGAGAAATGAAGAAAAAAAAGGGGCATAAAAACTCTCTCAGCTTTTAAGAGCGCCATCATACATCTCTCTCAGGGCTCGGTGGAAAGGTGCCACACTCTGCTATTCATCTTCGCTGACAAGTTTATTTTTATTTACACATTCTGTCCACCAATATGCCTGTAATTTTCACTTCGCAACATGTGAGCACGTCCCACACAGATGGCATTTTAATAGGTAGACCAGAGCTGACATTGGGAAGTTTCTGCTTTATGAAGTCAGTGAAAAGGCTGTTATCAGTTCACTTCGGCTATTGAAAATAAAAATCTCATTCAGATGACCTTTTTCTCTTTTTTTTTGTTGGTAAAATTATTTAGTTCTTGTTGCATGGAGAGGAGTAAGGGAAATGGCTATGATGATGTCAGGCTGTGGTTCCGAAGGCAAAATGTCGCCCAATTACATGGGATTACACAGTGAGCCTGGCAACCCTGGACAGAGGGCTTAGGGTGGTTGCTTTGGAGGCAGCGGACAGGGGCCCGTGCAGAACGCACATGCATTTTCAGATAGCTTCCACTCATGTTAAAGGGGCTAAATGGAATTTAAAAATGTTAAAATTATATATTTTCCACCCCCATCCCCTCCAGCAATTTCCTTATGTGTAGAATGAGCCCAGACCTATTTCACCACAACTGCCGCTAAGCATTTCGGGCCGAAGTACAAACCCACATCATCGTCATGCACAAGCTTAACATAGAGACTGCAGTTACGTGTAAGACCTGAGGTGGCAGTGGCGAGTAAACAAAGTGACAACTTCTATCTAGTCCCAAGATAGAGGCTATTTACTTTTGCTGGTATTATGAACGAGAACATAGCAGGGGACAAAGCGACAGGTTAATGAGAAGCAGTGGGAGAGATATGGATTTGGTTAGTGACTAAATAACACTAAAATGGATTATAAACAAACAATATTAAAAAAAATAAATACAACATTCTATGAGGCTAGTACATGAAGATGATTCAAACATACATTGTCCCTGACTTCAGTTTTAGACCTATTCACACCCTTGCTGTGCACTGACCGTTCTAAATCTTTATAAAACTATGCACAATTTGTTTTGTTTTTTATCAGTCTGGTAAAAGAAACATTAACAGCAAATATTTATAATCTAAAATGCACCAACATACAGGAAATCAAATCTGAATGAATTGAATTTTCGAGGGAGGACTCCCAAACCTGTCGCTGAAAGGGACTAGATCAATGGCCACTGGCTGCTCTGCTTCGAGACTGCGACTCTAGGGGCCGCCATTGGTCCACCATTGCTGTAGTACCTCCATATAGCCGCTAGTCTCCCATTAGAAAGCATTGCACTTCAGACACGTTAAAAACAACTTTAAAGCCTGCTTTCTAATTTTCCTAAACTTTTTAGATATTCCTCCTGTGATAACGCCGGGTTAGTTACAATTAAAGAAACCAGGCTAGTTGTTGTAAGAAACATTTTTCGAAATCTCGTATACTAATGAGGGCTGGACTTTGATTGACAGGCCGTTGGCATTTGAGCTAATGACGCAGGCGCAACTACGATTGAACTACGTGCCCTACGAGGGGCACGAGGGGTTGTTCCCGCCCTTTTGCCCTTTGAGGAATATGCTCCATCACAGCAGAGTAGGAGGAGTCTGTAAATCCGCCATGATTTCCCCCTCGACCGTAGTTATTGAGGTTAACGGGGAGGAGTGAGGAGGAGTTGTCTATTTTTTTTACGGTCTATGGACCAGACGCAAGTTGTCATTTTTATACTCACTACTGCCCCCTCAGGTCTTACATCCAACTGCACTTTGGACCCAAATTAACAACTTCTTGAGTGACAGTGCAGGCTTTTAATGGCCGTTGTGGTGAATAGGTCTGGGCTCATTCTACACATTAGGACTTTGCTGGGGGAGGAAAATACATAATTTTTAAACTCCATCTAATCCCGTTAAAGTAACTCCTCAAAAAAGTGTCCCGTCACGTTTTAAAAAATTCTGACGCCCATGAGCGTAGTAGTAAATTACTTTTGCATAAACAGTTTAGCGTTAAAATGTTATTAATCTTGTTAGGTAGTGCCTAGACTATGTTGTGTATTCCCTTCAGAATATTTGACCAGTAAAACTTGTGTAACAGTCTTAAAAAGTGAATCTAACCCCCAGCTTATGGAACACATTCATTTGTTTTAAAGTGCCATATTTACAAATTTAGCGTCCTGTGTCTATAGCTCAGATTTTTCGGTAGTGAAGGGGATTTCTGTCAAGTTAATGCATCGCACAGCAGTGTTGCATTAATAATAAATAGTGCTAGACGAGAGGAAAATATGAAAGAATTTGTTGAAGGGGAATGAATAATACCCTGCTGTTAAATCCCGCTGTGATGCTTTTGGGCAAGGCGTTTCTGCACCTTTTCCAAAACATTCAGGGGAACATTGATGTTTCAGTTTGTCATCCAAGTGTCATGTTTTACAGTTGTAACTCAGTGGAGAAAATTTGTCTCGAAAAGCAGTGGGGGCTGTTCACACCCTTCCAGTGCTCATGGTTTTGTTTGTGCTTGGAGAAACATAAGAAGAATTCTCTGAGCAAAAGGCTGACCTGCGATGCTTACTGATGAGTAACGGCTGATTTTGTGCTTTCAGGCCTGTGGCAATTTTTTTTTTAAAACAGATAAAAAGAATAAAAAACAATGGCAAATAGTAGTTTCAAAAAATGGTTACATTATCACACATAATAGTAGTATGTGCTTAGCTTAGCAATATAATTTGATAAAAGTAGCCTGCCACTTTGGCAGCTTTTGAATTGTAGTTTCAAAATTCACATTGCTTGCCAACTGTATTTCATGTACAAGTTATGACAAGTTATTTTTCATCTTAGTTTGACCAACAGGAAAGGTTTTGGACGACAATACAGTCAGCTTCAATTCGAGCACTATACATTTTCCGTTATTTGTTTGTTTGTATTCTGTTTTTACAATACCGTTACTTTTAGGTTATCAAGGACTGTGATCTGAGTGATTGAAAGATCTGATGCACAATCTAACATGTCTTTTTAATCCGTGTACCCTTCGATCATTAATTATTCCGTTTCAAAATAAATTCAGAAAAACAACATTTCTATTTTTTTTTTTTTTTTTTCCCTTTCTAAACTTGAATTAAAAAAAAGAAATCTTGTATACGTCAATGTCAAGGTGTTTGTTTTGGCTGTAGTTGTTTTAAATTCCCCCCAAAATTATGACGTTACTATTATTTCGTTTTATTATTGTTTACGACACCGGAAGTGAGGAGAGACCTCAAGCTCAGAGCCGCTCCTACACTTGTTTGGAAAGTTTTATGCATATACTTTTTAAAAATTGGGCAACACATGCAGAGATCAGAGATGCTTTATATTACCACGGAGGGAATGGTTGCTCAGAAATATCCGTGAGGAGATTCTGCTTGGAAAACAACCTTAAAAAGCTGGGCAGACACTGTGCGTCTCTGTCATGCAGTGTAAGATAAGATAAGATGATACTTTATTGATCTCACAGATGGAGAAATTGCATTCGATGAGAGAGCATCCGGCAGCAGCACCCATTCAGTGCGCACCACTCTTTTTCCACTCTTTTTTTTCTTTGGTGAAAGATCGTTGTGCCGCGGCCGCCATCTTCACTGTTTTGGTCACAGGAGGAGCACTGGTTGATGGGATTCCGTAGACGACCACGGCGGTGGAGCTTTTGCGCTTGGCCACGATGTTCTTGGCCACACAGGTGTAGTTGGCCGTGTGGGACAGACGCGCCTGCTTGATGATCAGGTTGTGTCCACGGTGATGTAGAAGTTCCTGTCCTCGGCCGGGTCGATGATCTCGTTGTCCTTCAGCCACTCCACCCGCATGACCTTGGAGGATGGAGAAACTGTAGCTGCCCTCTGTCTCCTCTGATCATCTGAAACGGTGCACCGCCTCCTGGGCTTGTCCCCGTCTTAGAGCATGGTGTCCTACACCTGTACAGGGGGCTACGAGCCACGAATAGCTGCTCACAACGAACGAGTGAAAATCGCACGGTCACAAGGTTTTCAAACATGTTTGATATTTTTTGCGAGTCTTGCAGTCCTGGCCCTGTGGCAGCGACACTGAAGCCGGCGGAAAGCAGCGCGGACACGGGGAAATGCAGCTGCAGGCACCAGGAGGAGAGGACACACGCGTTATTATATATATTTTTATTCCTCTTCGTCACTTTAGTTGTGCATGATTACTTTGCAAAACAAGGGTCACTGCTGAAGTGGGGTGGACGGAGAGAGGAGTGGCAGAGGGACAGTTTGGGAATGCACGACGGGAAAGGGTTTTAGAGCGCGGCTCTGGGGAAAAAGAGAGAGAGAGCTCCCGAACGCTCCCGGCACCAGCTCTCCCGGGCCATGGGAGAGAAAAAGGCGTGTGGAGTCCATGAGTGAGGCGGCTACAGGAGCCCCGACACTCACATCTTCCACCTGTTCGCTCAGCTCCACTCTTGGCCGCCTCCGAAGCGACATCACCGCCCACTGCCTCCTCCTCCTCCGCCCCGGTCACCTCGGCTGCTGCAGCTCCACGAGGAGCTCAAAGTGAGCAGCAACAAGTTTGAGAAATAAAAGTCCTAATGACATAATAAACAACGGTTACAGAGGAGATCGCGTTGAAGCTCGACCTCTTTTGCTTAAGTTTGTTTTTGTTTCCCTCTTGCGCGAGGGAGAGAGAGGCAGAGAAAAAGTTACTCATCATTTCCAGTAGCAAATCAAACCGAAGCAGTAGTGAACAAAATAACGGAAGTTGTTTTAGCAGTGTTTGTTTCCACTGCATAGCAAAGAAATGGGTAAATATTTTATTTAGAATTTTTTGCCTTTCCAATTTAATTTAGAAAATGGAAATACAATAAAACAACCACATAATTAGTTTTTCTGATTTGATTTTGAAACGGAATAACTAATGATCGAAGGTTACACGGATTCTTTTTCTGTTCTTTCTTCCTTTTTTGTAAATGTAATATCTCTGATCCATAATAATATAATAACAACAAACAAACAAACAAACAAACACAATAATAATGAAAATACATTTGCCTTATACACAGTATTTTCCAGCTCATTTTGTACACTACATGAAAGAAACATATACTAAGTGACACACAATCATGAAGTGAAATCAAAGGGGGCCCGATACTTATGCAACTCACTGTACTTTTGGCCAGATAAACCATCTCTGAAATGTACCTATATTTTACAAGTGAATGCTCTTCCAATGACATTCTTACCATCACATGCTTTTCTATTTGGTCTTTTTGTCATGTTTATTGCAGATTAAAACAATTATGAAATTAAACCAGCTAGAAATACTCAAACAATCAATTTTCTACTTGATTTCTCTCCGGCATCCATGCTTTTCTTTTCCTTTCTCTGTGCCCGCCTCCTTCAGTTAGCGGAGGTAAGGTTGATAAATGGAGCTAATTGTTTTATGGCATGGCTGCCCCGATGCTAGCGGTACAATCAGGTTGAATGAGGAGGCCTTGGGGAAGCCATTACCCTTCCTATTGTTCCAGAGGACAGCAGGACGAGAATGGGCCAGCGCACTCCTGGGGGGGTTATCAGGTCATTGACAGAGACCCTCCGGCGCGGGGCACTGTGGCAACCTTCAAAGCACACATGTAAACACATATGTACGTGTACACAACCTGTACACGTTGTACTGCAGTAAATAAAGGGTTGGGCAATAAAATAGCAATGCTAATATGGCTCAATGACAACTCAGGTCCAAAGAATAAATAAACAGAAGTACAGTGTCCCAAATGTATTGTGCAACTTTGATTATTGATTTATTTTTTGATGCCTCCCATCCCAGCATAGCAGTCCCCGGCTTCATTCTATTTTGTGTACACCAGTCGCTCAGTGCTCCTGACAGCTCACCGTGAAGCACTGGTGAAGAATGCGATTAGAAATACTCCAATATAACACACGTTTTGAAACATGTGCCATCAAGTTCATATTGCTAAAAAGCTTACTTGAAAGTTTACTACTAGTGCAGGATTGGGGGGAGGGTAACGGGTATCTGTCACATCTCTCTCTGCCCACTCCTCCTCTATCAATAAATCCACTTCAGCCTCAACCAGTGCTCCTACTCCTGCTTTTCAATCAACTCTACTACAGCCTCTCCACCAGTTCAGCCCATCCCACTCTCACTCGATAAAGAATAGCAGACAACAACCATTTATAAAACTGACCTTCCTATCTTGTATTGGATCAAATACACTTTACTTACTTACAGTGGGAACCAGATGTTTACATGCACTTTAGCAATGTTTCTCACTTTCTGACATGAAACCAGAATTAACTTTTACTTTATAGATCAATTAGACTTAAAAATAAATATATATATATATATATATATTTGCTAAATGCCAGAAGAATGAGAAATAGCTTTTTTTTTTCAAGTGTGAACCAGACTTGTGGAAGCACAAGTCTGGTTCACACTTGAGTACAATTTCAAGACACTTGAAGGTGCCACGTTCATTGGTTCAAACAATGATGGAAATGTCCAGCCATCATGGACCAGAAAGAAGGCGGGTTCTGTGTGTCCCAGAGATGAACCAGCTGTGGTCTGAAATGTGAATATCAACCCAAGAACAAATACAAAAGACCTGGTGAAGATGCCGAAAAGAGTTAGCCATTATCCAGAGTGTGAAACAAGTACTGCACCAACATGGGCTGAGAGGGTACTCTGCCAGGAAGAAGCCCTTACTCCAAAAGAAACATCACAAAGACAGGGCGCAGATGTGTATTATCCAAATGGACAATTCCCAAAGCTTACTGCCAATACTGGTTACAAAGTGGTTTAAGGATAACAAAGTCAATGTTTTGAAGTGGTCACAACAAAGTCCTACAAATGTGTCTCAGTTACACCAGTTCTGTTTGGAGGAATGGACTTGAAATTCTAATTGACCCAAAAAAGTAAAAGTTGATTCTGGTTTCATGTCAGACAAGGAGAAAAAAATGCAAACGTCTCTGTTTATATAGTGTATGTAAACATCTGGTTCCCACTGTATGTAATGATCTTATATAATCATTCATCGTATAAGTTTGCAAAGGCTCTCAGGTGTCCAGAAAACAATCGAAGTGACGCTTGAATATCGTCGACTGGACGATTGAGTTAGGTACATTTAACTTCTATCTCCAGACGTTTTTGAACTTGTCTTTTTGTCTTATCCCGTTCTCTTAAGAGACATCCGAACATGAGAATTCCCCCTGTCTTTGTTCCATCTTGGCCATTAATGATCCTCTCTCTACTCTCTTCTCCTGTTCCGGTCCTCTAAGCCCAGTCGCACTACGAAAGGAATGGTCTGTGCCGCTGCCAAAAAAGTAACATAAGTGGACCACCTTTTTTCCGAGCTAGCTCCACAACAATAGAAATACTCAACTCCCTCCAGCTGTCGGTGCCTATCCAAATCAAGGCCACACTTACCCCCCTTCTCCACACACGCTTCCCGCCAATCAGCGATGCCGATTACAGACATAGCTCATCAGTTTCACAATGGCGGTGGATATGAAGGGAGTTGGTTTGTCAGAGGGCAATCAGTGCCAAATGGAGTCTCTTCACGCTTTGGTAAGTCCTCGCACACTGTTAACCATGATTGTCTGCCTCTGCCTAACAAGTCCCCGGCAACATAGAGGCTTTAAAAATCCCTCTATGCAAGAATGATCATGTAGCCATGGACAGCTGTTGTGCAAAAAATATCTAACATGGAGATTAGAAAAGCACAAACAGGAGATGCACTCAGTGTCATAGGCGTTTTCGCACTGTGACCTTTTTTCATTCCTGCCACTTATTTTCCCTACATTGTATATTTCACCTCACATGCGCAAACTCTCCTCTCCTCAGATCTGACTCATAACATGTGTGTGTTTTTTTTTCCTTTTTTGCCAAACAAGAGTTCAAATAATAGTGTTCTTCTTCCAAAAGTAACATTGCTGATATCTACATGATCGTTTGAAGCATGTTTTGATCTCGGGCATGCTTTGAGTTTTCCAACAGTTTAGATTAGTTGCATTCTGAAATTGTAAAAGATACAACATGGAAGGTCAGTTATGCTATTATTAAAGGAATAGGCCACCGTTTTTCCATGCTGAGATGTGTTCTTACCTGAGCTTAGACGATACCTGGTCTGGTCTATGTGAGTGTCCATGGAAGAACTTGGTCGCTTCTAACTTCACCCCGTTTGGAGCAAGAGCAATACAATGAAGGCCAAATGCTAACAACAATTTTGGTCTTTAGCGTGACTGAGGGCACACACAAAGACCAGAAAGGTACACATTAACTCGTCTAAACTCAGACAAGAACATATCTCAGTATGTAAAAACAGTGGCCTTTTCCTTTAATCAGTATTTTTCTATTTCTTAAAACTACAAAGTATGTCTACAAATACCCCTGAAGCTGTTATTAGATGTACTTATACAAAATGCCACTTGAGGGCGCAAACCTTCCCCTGCTGCTGTGGTGAAAAAAAGAAAAAAAGTTCCAAATGGAATGGACTGGTATCCTCCGGCAAACATGCTAATCGGCACAGCAAGCGAGAGTTTGCAGGTACTGTATCTGCACTCTGAAACTCAGGAGCTGTGCGGGCGTAAAAGTGCAGAAGAGACATACTAAACATGCACAAGTGAAAGACTGAAGACTTTCTTTCACAGGAGCACAATTTAACAAACAAGTTAACTAACAAAACCCCAAGCATCTTTTCTGTTCTGAGCTGTGAAAATAACTCCATTGCTTTTTTTCCTTTGCTTGTGTTGCCATTACTAGGGTCAGGCCACCACCGACTACAGTGAAATTCTCCTGAAAACATCTATATTATGTTTCATCGGTAGAGAGAGGTAATTATCGATGAACGTGCTCCCTGTAGACTGATAAGGTGGCCAAGCTGACAGACAGATTGCTGCGCTCTGCATATAGGCTGGGAAACATTGATCTCCAGGATTAATGCTGGCCCCAGAGGAGTTGATGGCAGTCAAATAGTGTTTCTGTAATTATACACTTTCATGGAACAACTATCAAGAAGCTTGCTGACATGCTTGTTAGATTGGTAATTGGCTAGTCAGATGGGAAATGTAATAATATTTTACAAAATTAGCATGTTTAAAAACAAGACATTGATGTTATAGCACCTAATACGTCGCTTTACAAACAACACACATGGGTCTTTATCTGCGTGCAACCGCACATGGAATTTACAACCCGAGGTGACAACTCAGCACTACGCCAGCAGCCAAGAGGCAACACTCGCACCCTATTTTATGGTCAAAATGCTGGCTAATATATCGATAAGCTCACTTTGAGATCCACTCGGGCTGACCCACCTGGATCGCAACGTAAATTTGTCCCACTCGCTTTCGTTTTGCATCTCGGGGGCTGAAGGATTTAAAGCATGTGGCGTCGCCGGTGTTACAATGGCAAACAGTGAGATCAAAGAGCAGCTTGTGGGGGATTCAATTCATAATGCCAGGTTTGTATGGTTCTAATGCTGGGATCATTCGGGGTTGATGCCTGAGAGGAGACATAATCTGTGGGTGTGTGTATAGAATCATGGGTATCAAAGCACAAACAGGAATATCTGGTGCATTGTAGCTACTGCCCTATTCTGGTTAAAAGATAAATCAAAGAAATGTAATGATTGGATAACGTCAAATAGCTCAAATGAAAAAGTGTGGAACCTTCAACATCAAAGCAATATTCTTTTTCACACACTTCAAAGAATGCATATGTTTTTACTTAGAAGTATGCTTCAAAAGTTATGAATACGGTACATTCCATAGATACAGCATCCGTTGACAGTGAGCCCTCTCAGCGGCTTTGACCAAGCCTGGCTCGGCTTCTCCAGGTGTAGTTTTTACACCAAAGGTTGACACAAGTGAAAAATTGAGGTAATGCTTTTCAAAGGCTCGTCTGCAAATTGACTTTGACGGTGGCACCACGGGCTATAACCTTGGTGTCAGAAGAGAAGGAGGTCACTTCTCCAGAGTGCAGACAAGACAGGACTATGTTGCAGCGTGTCACGGTGGCATCTTGCTATTGAAGACTCTGAGGGGAGGGTGCACGAAGCAGTGCAGTATGATTAGTATAAATAATATTCATTCATCATAAAAAATTAAGTGAAATTAAATAAATGTGGTCAAAATGAACACCAGTTGGAGTGTGAAGGAAGTGCCAGTAAGTCCTGATTCCACATTCTCCATATTCGCCACACTCCCCACCGCCCTGCACTCCGCAGCAAACATGTTACTGTTTTAATTGTTGAGAAACGCTCCACATCCTCTCTCTCCTCTCTGTTGATCTCGCCCTCCCGCCTCTCTGTTCCGCCCCGACAAAAAATACGGATCAACTCTATTTTCAGCTCCATCAGAGTCCAGTTCAGATTGCTCCACACAGGAGAGAGAATTAAATACCCTCAGTACAGACTTTATTTGAATGAAAATGTCACTATTTTACACAATGTAACTTGGATATTTCACAAAAACAATCACACGACCCGGTTAAAGGAACGGGCCACTGTTTTTCTATATTGAGATATGTTCTTATCTGAGCTTCGACGAGTTGATGCGTACCTGTCTGGTCTGTGTACGTGCCCGTGGAAGCGCTTGGTCGCTTCTAACTTCAACCTGTTTGGAGCTATAGATATACACTGAGAGAGACCAAATGCTAACAACGTCTTTGGTCTTTTTGCGTGACTGAGGGCACACAGTTCTTCCATTCGGTGATATGTTCTTACCTGAGCTTAGACGAGTTGATACATACCGGTCTGGCTTGGAAGACGTCATCCACGTAACTTCCCATCTGCCTCTGCCCTTCGCACGCAGGCTGAAAGGAAACATGTGATAGTAAAAGAGAAGGGGGCTCAATTTGTAGATTGTTAATTTGAAATTGTTAGTTGTGGTCCATACAAATTCCTGACTTTCCTATTGCATTCCCAAGCATTTTTTAACCTTTCAAGAAGCGTAGTGCCCCAGCAACGTTCACGTTCAACTCTTTCATGGTCTTTCATAGCAGAGTTTCTATTGAGTTGTGGGGTTTACTCCTCCAGAAAGTTGCAACAATTTTGATAGTAATTGAAAATGCAAACCCAAAATGATGCTTGTGTTTGCCGAGAAGAACAAGTGCGGGGTAGCTAACACCGATGCCTGTGAAGAACAAACAGGCAGCATCCACAGATAAGCCCTGTCAGTAATTACTATTGACACTGGTTTAATGGTAAGTCATGAAATGGTTCCTGTGGGGTGCTCTCGTAACCCGCACCAGTGGTGTTCGCCCTGCCGAGTTAGTAGCCAAGAGGATGTTTCAACAATACAAGGAAATTAGTCTTTATTTACATAAAGATTTGCAGATCGTGTTCAACATGTTGAGGAAGAAAAAAAGCGAATGTAGAATAGAAAATCTGTGGGGAGCTACTTGGAAAGGTCTAGAGATGCCTGCTCTAAAATCTCCACTTGATTCTATGACAAGAAAAAGAACAAACAAAACATGCTTTTTTAAATTTAACTCTCCCACTTTATTTTCTTCTGTAGATGGTGTTTTTTAAATGGTTGTGCAACATGCATCTGCTTCGTTTTCAAAATCATTCCCCAGTCGCTTTGCTGTCTCGTTTGCCTGCACGTCTTCTTTGATGGATCTTCCTCGGGTCACATACGCGACTAAAGCGCGCTCCGTTAGCATCATGATACAACAAAACCGCTAGCGCCGTTATGTGCGGATATTTGTGTAGCTCCGTATGTTGCGCTCAGTTGAATGGAATCCATCTGGAGTGTTTGGTCATTATGTTGTTAAATTTCTGCTTGGACGGGCAGACCATCCTCGCAGCTGGGCTTTAGGTAGTCTGCAACCCGCCAAATGATGGGAAACTGGAAGCAGCCGAGTGAAGTGACTCACATCGCATTGAGCTGAAGGCCCTTTCCCTGTCAGCCAGAATCCACCATCATCTGTCGTACGGAGAGGTAATGTCACTTATTACGGCACATATGCATGTTTTGACAGAATGATGGCAAAAGAGTAATCAAGGCTTCCTAAGAGGCTTGTCAACCAAATGTTTTTTTATCCTTCAGTGGTATTTTGTTTAGCCTGCAGAGTAGGACTGCATCATCCTTATGCTTAAAGGTGCAGGTGATTGGGGGATCAGAGATATAAAATGGACCCGTATGAACATAAATTGTAAAAAATTTAAAGGGGCAAAACACCTGTAACTGGTTTCCAAACTATAGTGCCAAGAAATGCAGTGTTTGGCAAGTTGCTTTAAAATTGTAATATATTCTATCTTAGAAGTTACAGCTTTAAACGTGTAATATATTTGTATTACATATCACTGTAGCTGAATTACACTACTTTGAGTTACTTCTGAGTTACTTTTGGCAAAATATGATGTTTCAGTTTCAGTTTTGTTCATACATTTAAATGCACTTGTAACTTCACTTACTTCAATTGTAATGATTAATATTTTCGTGTTTTGTGTAATTAATACATTATAGTTCTTGTTACTGAAAAAAGTGATATATTCTTGTACATTAAAACACTGAAGACATACCATTGCACTGCCCTTTTCAGTGCTGTTTACTTCACCTGTAAGGTTTCCTTCATTTAATGGTTTCATATAAAAAGGCAAAAAAAGAGCCATTAAAAAAATCGTTGTCAAGGCTGAGTTTATATGAATACTATGATGTTAAGGGAGAAAACTATACTTAAAAAAATCCAAATTGCATGGATTTTTTTTTACCTATGTTTATCTCACAAGCTGCACAACCCATTTCCTGCAATCAGACTGTTCACTTCTGGTGGCGCCACCGCTGTAAAAAAAAAAAAGAAAAAAAATTAAATAACCCTCTGCGCTGTTGCTTCCAAGCACTAAGGTGCATTCACACCAAACGCGGCAAAGCGTCAGGTTTAAAGACATGGAGGACGCGCCACAGGGAGCGTCAAAATATCCCGTAGCGAGTCACGCGCCTCCTGTGCGGCGCGTTTTGAAGTTTTCCGCGCATGGTAAGCTTTTGATGCGCGTCCAGCACGGCCCACGCTAGAGTTGGGAAATGTTGAACTTTTTGGAGAAATTTGTGAGCGTCGACCAATCAGGAGCTTTCTCCAACAGTGACGTACGTTGTAGCTGAGCCACCGGGGCAGATTCTATGCCGGCCAAGAAAAAAAATTAAAATTAAAACAAGTCACGGAGCTTCATTGTGAACCGGAGCTACTGCAGCTCTGGGACTTTTACAACGACACACTTCAGTGTTTCTTATGGAAGCCCGTTTCCGCCATGTTAAAAAGATAAAAGCCCAACAGGAAGTCGAAATTTCGAGATTAGTACGAGTTTAAATCTCGAAATTTCGAGTTTAAATCTCAAAATTATGAGTTTAAATCTCGAAATTTCGACTTCCTGTTGGGCTTTTATTTTTTTAACATGGCGGAAACGGGCTTCCATAGTTTCTTTACCTAAACACCCAGGATTAAAAGTGGCGACAAGGAAACTTATTTCAGTGGCTGAATCTGCGCTGGGAATGTGTTTGGGCCTCGAGGCTAATGATGACTGTTGTAGCTACGAACACACGCTGACGTACGGCCAGACAAGCGTCTGACTTCAGGTAAGCACAAGCGTCTAACTACGGGCTTTAGCCGCGTTTTTGATGCCCGAAGCGTTTGGTGTGTATGCACCTTAAGATATGAATGAAAACTGTCTCCTGATTCTGTGCTTGCTTTGCTGACAGAGTGGTTTTACTAGCCTACATTTCTCTGACACTTTCCTCTCTCCCTCTCCTTGATATTACTTCAATGTGTGGGTTTGAGTGAGTAGTACCTGTCTGTCCAGTGATCATGTCATGATAAAATTATATGTGTTTGTAATCCAATGTCTTGTTTATTGGGCGGCACGGTAGCAAAGCGGTTAGCGCTCTCGCTTCACAGCTAGAAGGTCCAGGGTTCGATTCCCACCTGGAGGGGTGTGGAGTTTGCACGGACCACTAAAAACATGTACAATAGGCCAGGATGAATAATGTGTGAGTGTATGAATGGTGGTGGTCAGAGGGACCGTTGGCGCGGACGTGTGTCTCCCCCAGGGGAAACTGAATCACCACCGAGTATGGAGTGAATGTACAATTGTCTCATGTAAAGCGCTTTGTGACTATGTCTGTGAAAGTCGCTATATAAATAATTTAATAAACAATAATAAATAAGAATTTATTGAAGTGTATATAATTCCTCTGTTCAGAATGCCTGGGCTCGGGAAAGGCATTTCCAACCACAGCTGCTGCTTGTCATGAAGATATCCTCTTTTCAGACAGTGTCTCCGTTTCACTTGTGTCTTTATCATGTAGTAGAGGTGGTTATGTTGCTCCAAATGCTGATGATTTATAAATTGTTCTTGAATGTGTGTTTGCCCTCCTGCCTCCTCCCCCTGGGTTCACGCCGCTCTGAACAACTGACGTGCTTTGCCACACAACACCGCTCTAATGCACCTGTCACGACGCACGCACACTCATGTACACATGTTACGGCCGATATCTCAGAGTGAGTGTGTTGAGGCCCAACATGCAAACCCTCTGAGATCGGACGAGATTCCATAGAAGGAAGCGACTTTGCGTTGCTCTGTTGAAGATGTTACTCAGTGTGACTAATCAGCGTGTCATGATTGTGTTTTGTTTGTATTTGTCTTCAAACCTGCGCCATTAACTCATTGTCCCCATGATTACAGCTCTCTGTACCATTGTGGAGAGCCAGACATATGCTTCCATCAAACTCTCATTAACCTTGTGCCTGATTACATCCTGCTTTGTGAGATTACTGCACCAGTTTCTTGTTCACAGTGGCCGTTTATAGCTCCATGGTGAGGAGCAGCGCAAACATAAACAGTCATTCTCCAAGCTGAAGCCTCTGAACTGAGGAGATCTCACTGTGTTGGAAAAATCATACAGATCAGATTTGGCTAAATTTGTACTATGAATCCGTAATCAGACCTAGGGAAGTGCAAGTATGAACAATGTCAACCCAAGTTAAAAATGCATGCATGTTAAAACTATTTGACTTTAACCATTTAAACCACATGTAACTGAGAAGATGCACACAATGGCTGTTTGTCAATTGCCAGGATCCTTCCTCTGTTGTCCACTTCGTTGACATCCTCTATGCTTACAAATACAACTGTTTTATGAACAAAAGCTGTTCATAAACTGGTTTGAATTCAATTCAAATATAAAATATATTTAGCAGGTCCAGTGTTTCGCTAATAGCCTACAATTGCAGACTTACGTTAACAACCTTTCATTAAAGGGACTAGACGGAGTTTAAAAATGTTAAAATTATGTATTTTCCTCCCCCTACATGTTCCAGTAATGTCCTCATGTGTAGAATGAGCCCAGACCTGTTCACCACAACTGTCTCTAAAATCCTGCACTGTCACTCAAAAAGTTAATTTGTGTCCGAAGTGCCGTTTTATTTTTTTTATGCCATTTATTTATTGGTTTATTTTGTCAGGACAGTTAATGAACACACATGGGTTTCATGCATGTAAACACTTGACACCAGATTGTAGCCTTGGGCTAATTTCTATCCGTCGTCCCTCATGTGTGCTCACAAACACACTCTCATTCATCATGGCCTATTGTACATGTTTTTAGTGGTCTGGAGGAAAACTACACAGACACGGGGAGAAAAAAAAAAAAAATGATTGCAGTGCATTATGGGTGTATCATCATCCACAGGTGTATCCTTGGTAAATGAGCCAAAGGAGGAGTTGAACTTGGTGGTGCTGTGATGACGTGGATTCAGTCCGAAGTCGAAATCCTCGCATTTGAGAAACTGCCAATGTCTGACATCATTAAAACCATTTTTGTTGCCGTATTAACATTATTCGGCTGCAAACTACAAGGTCTTATGTAAATGTCTTTGGCATGCTCTTTATTTTCTTCTCGGTTGCTTCAGGTAATGTAAGAATCAGATGAAACAAGGCGCCCTGTTGCTGAGATAAATATTACACTTTGAATTGTGTTAAAATATTTCAAAAAAGGTTCTCGAAACCTGATGACAGCAGACTGTAGACTTCTGCTCGAGACTAAACGCAGTAAGTAGGTGTATATGTTGTTGAGCCCCACATGGCGCTCTTCAATACCAGAGCAGGTCTTGTTATCTTTCTTTCGGGACACAGCCAACATTTAACTCACAGTAGAATAAAGTTTGTAGCAGCCTAAATCATGTGAGAGCTTGACAATTCTGAATGAAGTACATGAGGCAGCGCGTGATGTTTATATAAAGATTAGGAGAACGAAGGGGAAGACGGCATAGAAATCAACAACCAACCCCTTCTTTGTAAGCCACGCCCACACACCCTGGTCACGCAAGCACTGGAGCAGTGTTTGTTTGCATGCAATATGTCACACCAGTCTGTGTTAACGCTGTTTTGCCCAGGCAGAAGATTGGGCCCTATGAGTCAAAATTCAGAAGAATAGCAAGCACATACACACTGCTCTGTCTTGTCCGACTTTGCCATTGTTAAATGTAAGCCCTTACTCTGGGGTCACCACTATCCTGACATAGTTTCTTGAATATATAGTGGACCATATATATCGTAAAAAAGATTAAATAAGCATGATAAGTCAGAATAGTAACAGTGACATAACACAAGCTTGGGGAACACCAAGTGATGTACTAAACTTTACCAACTCAGTGTATGGTATAGCTGAGCTGATGGAGGTTGAGGTACATAACTTACTTGCTCCATGATTTTCTCTCACTACTCCACTATCTTATACAAATGAAATGAAAGATGTTAAATGAGGTGTTTTAATACAGACTAAATATAATATTTGCATTACTTAATTCAAGGTGAATAAACCATGCTTAGAGAGGCCTCAACGTGATGTTCTGATACAGAATTCAAATGCACACGTTAATTTTAAAGGATTTCAATAAATTCTGTTCAAATGATCAAGAACTCGTAGGATATAATTTAATCATGCACCCAATTTAATTTAATTCAGGCTTTGAGCTAACAAGAATCCATATTTTATATTCTCAGTGAATATTTATAATTGCGCCATAAAAGTGTTTGGCTCAGATCCAGAGGGTGAGAGAACAGAAAACCCAAATAATACACACAGTAGCAGGAGAGCTGAAGACATATCCAGGCAGTTAATATATAAAATCTTTGTCTTGTGAGTTTTATTATTTAACACTTGCATTTAATAATAAGATAGAATATAGCAGAATAATAATTCTGCTATATTCCTATCTCAGTATAATCTTACTTACAGTCAGCTCCGTGAGTCAGCTCCGTGGCCTTTCCGTTTCTAAGAATATGTGAGAAAACTGTAGAAATATGATATAATGTATAAGCATAGATGTTTTGAAACGTACTCAAGAATAAGTAAGTTGGAGAAGATCATGGACCTGTCTGTTCCGAACATTCGCACAAAGCTCTGTTCGTCCGGGGCAAAGAAATTTACTAGGGTGGCTCCCATCCAAATAATGTGCCTTTTTCCCTGCTGCCCTCAGGAAAGAGGTTCTGTAGCATTCAAGGCAGGACCACTCAGTTATGGAATAATGTTTTTTCCTCTGGTCATTACACTGCTCAATGTTTCATTCTGAGCTGCATCGGACACTGCACGGACACGGGCACCAGTATTGTTTGGTATACAGTTTCTCTTTCTTCTTTTTTTATAATAGCACCATTTTTATTACCACTTTGAAGATACTTGCAAGGTCACAATTTTGTACATTTGTGCATCTGAATGACAATTAAGCACGCAATGTACTGCAGTTGGAAAGTCTGATTGAATTGCTGCATGAGTCTTTACATTAATGATTCTTCTTTTATTTTGTTTACATTTGATGCAAAGGAAATATGAGCTAAATCAAAAACATCTGTAAAAAAAACAACACTTTTTTCCTTTAAAGTGATAGTCTGTAAGTTTGCAAAGTGAGGAGAGAGAGTGAAATTTGCATGTAAACAATCAAATTCCTCCCTTTTTAACCAGAAAGCCCTTCTTAGTTTACAAAATGAGGAGAGCAGGAACAGAACTTTCGAAAGTAAACAATCAAGCTCCTCCCCCTCTCTTCTGATTGGACCTGAAGGCTGGTTTACAGGAAAAACTCGTCTCATTGGTCGAAGCGGGAGGATGCTAGACTCTGATTAGTGGGAGAGATCCGGGAAGGAGGGACTTTCCAAAAAATAAATATATTTATACATTGTTGAGCCATTACTGCATCAAAGTGAAAGACCACATGGTAGATTTTGCACATTTTATAAAATTTGCAAAACGTTAGGACCTCCAGACTATCACTTTAATTATAGGACCGGGTAATGCAGAATATAGATTATGAGCCTGAGCTTCGCAGGCTGCATTCAGACAGTGCTTCTTATTTTATATTTCCTGATCAATGGAATATTTGTCATGCGTTTTTCAGATGCCGGCAGTATCCTTTATCATTCTCATGTTGGACGGAGCCCAAGCTAAGACTTGCTAATGAAATGGATTTGATGCAAAGGGAACTTGGAAGATGAGCTGACTTTACAATTTTACTTTATGTGCAGCTGCCCTCAAAGTCCAAGGTTAAGTAATGTGGAGGGAAATGAAGTGAACAATGCGCTGCGGGAAGCCACAGCATATTGCACATTATGATAACAATGTTCTTATGGAGATTTGTTATTTTATGAGACCACAGATCAATTAGCATTACAGAAAATTGCAAAAATAAACCATAAATCATGTAAGATGCCATGTCAGCACAGTTTACCCCCAAACTATAATGAGCGTATGAATTGGTTTCCATTTTATGCTTGTCAGTCAACTTCATTCAACACAATACTTCATCATCTTTTGGTGCAATAGTAAAAGTACTGAGAAATCTCTCTATGTACTGTATCTCTTGCTGCACTTCATGGCAAGAGAATCCTATATCAATCCAAAACATACACAATCTGACAATTTTCTTTCAGCTCGAGATCTGGAGATGCACATGGAAGGATGTCTCAAAAGCAGAGCGCACATTTCCCTATGGGGGTAATAAGAGTAATAACAGGTTCGGCAGATTTGCTACATCGCGCAACTTGCCTCACATTATACTTTTAACAGTTCAATGGGAATCCCACTTGAATGCGATCCCATGCCTGAGCAGTTTTGCAGCAATGTCAAACCAAAACCACTATAGTTAGCCTTTAAAGAGCCATTTTTCACTTTGTCACATGCTCCCAGGAGGCGATAGCAGCGGGCTGACCATTCCACACTGCAATTGGGGTTTTAGAGTTTAAAGTTACCACTGAGAATGGATCCTGGGGGCTTTGTCTGCACATCTTCTTGTGGGAATCAAAGGACGGGTTAACCACACCTCCAGCAGTCAGCGCAGTGCAGTGGACAGCGGGTGCCGTTCCAGTGTGAAAAATTAATCCTGACTCCTTCTGAGGTGGTACAATGGAATCGGCGAGTCCGGTCGAGTATAAAAGCCCGGCTCAGTCTAATTGACACAGCGATGATCCAGTCTTTCACAGACCCCTGCTACGTTCTGGTCATCATTTAGAATGATCTGTAAAATAATGTCTTATGGTTATGACCTCGGGTGTAATTGAGATCAGACTTAATCAGAAAAACAGTCCACTGAAAGCGTGCAATTGAACTGTTCAGAACAATCAGATATATAATGGTAAAAATGTCAGCTTTAATGAGTTGTTATAAAGGGACTCAAGCTGGTAAGTTAAAACATCAGGATATCTTGGCCTTTGATGACTCCCTGGGTGCCATGTTTTCAGAACCACGTTTTTTTTTTTTCTTTTAGGCTCACTCCCTCCCTCAAAGACAAATTGGTGAGGAGCCATCTCCCACCCCACAAAACATTTTTTTCTTTAAAGGAACAGGCCTCCGTTTTTTCAAACTGAGATATGTTCTTACCTGAGCTTAGACGAGTTGATGCGTACCTGTCTGGTCTTTGTGCGTGCTCTCAGTTAAGCAAAGCGACCAAAGATGTTGCTAGCATTTGGCCTCTCCCAACATATTCCTATAGCTCCAAACAAGGGTGAAGTTGGAAGCGACCACGCTCTTCTATGGGCACCCACAAAGACCAGACAGGTACGTAACAACTTGTCTAATCTCAGGTAAGAACATATCACAGTATGGAAGAACTGTGTGCCCTCAGTTATGCAAAAAGACCAAAGATGTTGCTAGCATTTGGCCTCTCCCAATATATTCCTATAGCTCCAAACGAGGGTGAAGTTAGAAGCTACCACGCTCTTCCACGGGCACCCACGAAGACCAGACAGGTACGTATCAACTCGTCTAAGCTCAGGTAAGAACATATCTTAGTAGGGAAAAACAGTGGCCTGTTCCTTTAAAAAAACGATCGGCACATACAGATGTGGCTCATGTAATCACTGCTCCCATATAAACAGAGCAACCATCTTCAGAAACTCAAGTCACACTCGGACCTATCAGTGCCGCTCGTTTGCCAACTACAACACTACTTTCGTCGTCTACCGCTTGGATTGTGTTTGTGGGTGTCTCTATATTGGCAGAACAAAAAGAAAATTAAAAGAGAGACTCGCAGAACACAAATATGCCATTAGAACACAGAATCTCGACTCCCCAATCGCAAAACATTTCAAAAACATGGGACACTCCAACATACAGGGCCTTAAAATCATGGTTCTGGAAGACATCCAGAGCAACCCCCGAGGGGAGGACAGACTCAAAAGACAGCTCCAAAGAGAAACATTTTGGATTGATGCATTTGGGGCTACAATAAACCTGGGGCTCAATGAGGAAATACATTTTTCCCCCATTCTGTGACGCTACGGCCATTCTTTTCTTTGAACTCTAGCCCTGTATGGCTACTTATGAAATGGTTGCCCTCTCTGTAAAATATTTTGTTGTATCTTCTTGACAATGCAGGTGTTTACTACAACTACCAGTGTTTTTATCCAGTGGTGTTGCAATGGATATCATTGTTATTGTATCATTCCAATGTTTATATAGCTGAATATGTGGCGTGCACAACCCTTTTTTAAATGTTTTTAATTGTTAATTTGTATGTTGTATTTTATGTGAACTATCGCATTACCTGGTACAGCCCGTATAAGTTCACAAACTTTTTCCCTTGACAAAGACACTTGGGTGTCGAAACGTGTTGGCTGTCCAGATGATTCAATAAAGGACCTTTACAGTTTTGTACACAAAAGTGCCTCGGATGCTCTTCTTTGACTGCTTAATGACACAGCAAGTTGCTCTCTTGTCTCTCTGTTTTTATCTATTGCTTCGGCCCTATCTTCGATGAGCATCCGTGGACAACTCTAACCTACAAAGTGGACCTGATGCGCTCACACGTCTATTATCGTCTTAAAAAAATCAGGAGTTGTGGAAAGCTTTCGTGATTTATTTTGACATTTTCTACACTTTGTTCTCGGTAAAGGAATTTCACCTACGCACCTGTAGTCTGTGGTATTTTCATATTGGATTGCCCATCTGCAAGCAATTCCCATGTAGGGTCTGTCGGTGAGGTCACTCGTCTGTCAGTCTACCCCAAGGACAACTGTTATAAATTATATGCTGCCTTTAACATTTTGTGACTTTAAATGATTGAAAGCACGTGAGAATGAATCAAAGTTGAAATAGATACAGCACCACAATATGAGACACAACAAACCGCTCAAACACACACATTTCTGATGACATGAAAAGAGCAGAAGAACATCTGAAACGAAAAGAGAAGAGGGGGGGGTTTGTCATTGTCGGTTTAAATGACTATAAAAGAAGCTCCCTAAACAGAGAGGAAGAGACTGGAGACACTAGCAGCTGCTCCAGTACAGTATATTTCACCATGTGGAGGAAAAAGAGCCCAGCGACCCGTGTCCTCCACCTTTCAAATCTCATCTCCGTCAATGAAATCAGGTGTCAAAGTTTGCAGCAATGCAACGAAAACAAGCCAAACTCGATCATGGTCGTGGGGCTGTCACTGCTGTTTGCCAGGCCTGATAAAATAACATAATAAAGAAGAGAGAGGAGTCTTCAAGTCCCGCTGCCATTGTGGACCAACTATAAAAGACTTTCTCTCTAGCCTCACAGAACTGGTGGATAAGAGAGGGGCTGATCAAACTTGTCACAACAGCAGATGAATCTAGGTTGACCCAAAAGCACACAGTACAGGACTTCTTTTCAGGCACGGATGTGAAATGAACGATTGTTTCTAAACTGATCATCAACCATTTAGTGTTCGCTCTAAGTGATGATAATATTAAAAATGTTTATGTGGAAACAGCTCATTGCTAAAAGAGGATGACGGGGCTGTTTTCAAAGTGCTGCTTCAAAGTGCTGATAAAATATGTACGTCTGAGACAGACGCCATGCTGGTTTGGGATCAAAGTGAACTGAATTGTCCCCATTAAAAAGTCATGTGCCGAAATACTCAAAAGCAACACAATGTCAATTTCGTAAACAATTCCGAGATGTACCAAAACTTGCAGGAGGGAGACCGTTGTGTGAGACAGTAGTGGCAGTCTGATAATGCATTTTCATACACTTTCACATACCATAAACATGTCCTTTATGGGTGAATTCCTTTTTCTTTGTTATGTGACAGACGCAATAAATCACAGCCGCTGTGCATATCCCTTATGTGTCGCAGAGCAATTCCAGCTGCCAATCCCAAAATAAAAAGTGGCACGATTGCGACTTTATCTTTCTTTCTTTGGAAGAGTCCTCTTGAAAAGCATAACAAAGTCAAACGCTTTATCCAAGCACAATTAAAGGAGTCTTCCAGCAGACTTGACGTCGAGGAAATCTGTTCACCGCTGTTTTAGCTAAGCGTGCTCTTAAATGTCCCATGTCATAGTCATAAGGACCCCTTCTGCTATTGTTTCTGGGAACATTAACTCTCCCGAGGGGCGGCCACTTATGAAGTCACCCCAAATGATGCACTGACTCTCAATCTGTCATCGGCTGTCACGGCTTTTGTCTTGCGCCGTACCTCAGCCATGGTGCAAATAGTTAATTCCAATGTGACACGCCGCCATATCAGATGTCTACTCAGTGATGAAAATGCACTTAACGGCAGATCGATCATGAAGAATCCCGAGGCTGTATGGTCCGGCTGTATAAAAACTAGAAGCAAGAAGCAAGAAGACAAAAAAAAAGCATAACAAGTTGGGAGAAAAGATGAAAGACAGACAGTAAATGCAGTCAAGTGGAGCGTAAATCAGGCCTATAGACAGTAATTATCAAACGCAAGGAGTGTGGCTCCTTTTGGTCTGCCATTAAAAGACTAGCAAGAAAAAGGCTAAGAAGATACGCGCTGCAGAGACGGGACAATGCTTTTAATACGACTTTATCTGGCACTCTAAAGCTATTGAGTTGCCTTTTGTACGACATGCGTGGTGCCTATTATACATTTGGGGATTTTTTTGTTTTTTAATTACACACTGTACACAGGACAAATACATAAATAAATAACATAAAAATACAATAGTAACTCAAAAGCAAAATGTTCCAAAAGTATGTGCTTGCAAATAGCTTCAGCATATAGATATTCTTTGGATATAACTTTGTACTTCAGTGATAATAACTCTGCCACAGTTTTATCCAAACCGTTTCTCAACAGATTTAAATGTTACAACAAAAAACATTGTGCAAAACCTTTTAAACTGAATTAATTGAGTCTAAGAATACTTTTTTCCCCCTTATAAATTAGAAATTTTGCTCTGTTCTTCTACTCTGCTCCTGTTCCACCTGATGTCAAAGATCTTAAACTTATCACCTCTAAATTACAACACATTACCATAATGTAATTAATTCTGTGATCTGTCTGCTGTGGATCTATTTTCGGTCCCTCCTCCTCCTCCTCCTTCCTGCCACGAGCCTTTTAAACCAATACTTGTTCACAAATTAAAACCGAGCGGTGTAATTAATTATGCGCCTGTGATCAGTTATCAGAAAGTTCTTTTACCTTCTCTCCGGCATCGAACGGTGTGAGGATGACACCGCGGGGCCATAATGACTTGTGGCGTCCCCATTAATCAATGCCTTCCACACAATTTGCTGTCTGTGAATTGGGGCTGACCTGTCCCGAGGGTCACTTGCCAATTTTCAGGGCTGCGGCCAGACGACATGGCGCAGCGGCTCTGTGCTCATGCCCACTGTTCCCGCTGACTGATTCCATCTTTAAGATCAGGACTGTGGCATTTCTCTCTTTGTCTGCGCCAGACAACTTTCTCAACATGGGTCCACTGTTAACTGAGGCAGCTGCAGGACATTTTGTATTTGCACATGTTTATAATATTGTAACAATTCAATCAATCAAAGCCCATGTCATTTATTTGTGGACAGCAATAAGATCGGGATAATCAGATTCCTTGTTTATATTGTTTTAAATCGGCAAAACCTGCCCAGTTTAGCACAATTAAGCAGGACGCAATCTATACATGCATTTCCAGTGACATCACGCATAGTTCCGGCCGCCATTTTGAATACCGTAAGTAGAATTATGCAGAATGAAAGACATTTTGCATAGAATTATGCAAAAATGAAAGACAACTGACTGACATTGGCATTTTTATGTACTCGTAATCATTGCTCAAGAATAAAACACGGCCCCAGAGAGTGCACGTTTATATGATATAACCAGCAAATGTGGCACAGACATAGCAGCTCTGTCCTTCTAAATTAAGGCAGGGCAACAAAACTTTATTTATACTGTGCATTTCGTACACAAGGCAACTCTATGCGCCTGGGCATCATCAAAGAGGTGATTTTTACAGTTTGTGTCAACAGAGTCTCCGTCTGAGTCAGTGTTTAAGCTGCTCAAGACGTTAGCATGCTACCGGTTAGCAACTGAGACATGCGTGGCTCACAATTATGAACACTGAAGAAATACTACAGTTACAGCTCAGCTTTGACCTCTGTCACATGTGGTTCAGGGCTGTCTCTTGGAGCGGTCAGAGCTGAGCTGTTAAAGCCAAATGCTAACCAGTAGCATGTGTTTCTCTCTAAAGAGAAAGTCACCAAATTATCTAAACATAAATATTGACAAAAATAAAATCGAGCAGGTCGATGAGTTTAAGTATCTGGGGGTTATTTTAGATTCTAAACTGAAGTTTGATGCCCATGTCAGGAAAATGTCTAAGACCATCAAGACAAATTTAAATTGTTTCCGTATGATTAGATCTTGTGTATCAACTCAGGCGGCACGAGTTTATCTACATGCTATGATTTTATCACATATGTCGTATTGTTCAGTCGTTTGGGGCCAGGCTTCACAATCTGTCCTAAAGCCTTTAACATCACTCTACAAGCAAACACTAAAGGTGTTTGATCAAAAACCAATGAAGTGGCATCACTGCACTATTATTAAAAAATACAAAATGATAACATTTGATAACGTCATCAGTTTCTCTTTTATGAAAATGATATTCAAGTGTCTTAATGGTCTTGCTCCGTCTGTAATGTGTCAATTAGTACAAAAATACACTAATCAAGGAGTGAGCACCAGAGCTGGAGTCAGCGGGAACTGCAGAGTGAAACGGTGCAAAACTGCTCTGGGTCAGTCTGCGTTCTCAGTGAAAGGGACTCAGTTATGGAACGCTTTGCCACTGGAGTTAAAGTCCCAATTGGACCTGAGACTTTTCTCACAAAAGCTGAAGCTGTGGCTGAAGAACAAACAAAAATGTGAGCACTGAACTGTGAGGCTGAACTTGGGATGGGAAGTGATCAGATATGTCTTCTCTTCTTTCTTTTTATTGTTGTATTGTTTGATGCTTTTCACTGATTTTTCATCTTTCTGTTCTTTTATAAACTCTCTTAAAAGCCTAACCAGGGACGGAGGCTGCAAATTAGCCGATGGCTAGACGCCTTATGTACAGAACATCGGCCAACGAGTTGGCAATGTTTCCTTGTACTGTCCCTGTCAAATAAACAAATAAATAAATAAAATAAATAACACTGACTCACTGGTTTCTTCACATAAACGTGTGCTCTCTGGGGCCGTCTTTTAGCTGTTATCATCTTGAGCAATGATTACAAGTAGATAAAAATGCCACTGTCAATGAGTTGTCTTTCATTTATATCCTGAGTAGAGATATTGTTACTTGTTGTAGTACTGCATAATTCCACGGCCGCCATAACAACAAAAGTTACATGACTGAAACACATGTTAAAGGAGTGATGATTTACCGTAGAGGCAATTTGATGACCAAAATTAAGACTGACCTAGTATGTATGGCTCACAACACTTTTTTTTATATCAATGACTGCAGATGTACTGGCCTTTAGCAAGCTTATTCATGGAGTTTTATATATGAAAATATAACCAAACATTATACAATCACAGAATCTTTTCATTCCTATATGTGGAAAATAAATATCTCGGTCACATATACGTAGGCACTCCTCCACATATGGGCTTGCAGGATTTAAAGAGGTCATTTACCTCCGCTAATGGATGGGCAGGGAAGATTGCATGCACGTTTTATGGTTTGGTGCATTCATGCGTCGCTCACATTCTTGATGCGAAAATACCTGGGGGTCTGCACTACCTTCCGCATCTTCTCTCTAACCCCAAACACGTGGGATTTACAGCAACATCGAAAAGAAGAGCCAGACAGAGGGCTTTATCTGTTATCATGAAAACAAACAGCCCCACATAACAACGCACACAACTCATAATGTAGAGATGGTATCAAAAAATGAGCTATTGACACACTTGAGGGAAACTATTGATGCCAACACTTTTGATGGTCTATCCAATCCACTTTATTTATATAGCACATTTTACAAACAAGACAGTTTTTATTGTGCTGCTGAATTTTTATAAACAATAACTATAGAGATATAAATATTACTTTATGCATCTACAGTTTTCATTATTGAAATTGTTTCATTACTATTTCATGGTTGACTCTATTTTGGAGTGTAAATTTATCCCATTGATGGAAGCTTTAATCTGCACGAATTAGAAATGTATACAGTGTTTTACAAAGACAAAGCCGCCGAGAGATGGAATGATTAATATTTCATATCTATAATTGTTGGGATTATGCAGTGGTGTCCTCAGACACCACAACAGTCTCATCCTTTTCTCTTTACTTGACATAATCTCTGTAAAAAAGACAAAAGTTGAGTTTAAAGCTGAAATTTGTTCTTTCTTCAGTTTACCGGCTCACCTTACTTTGCCGACGTAAACCATAAGTGATAAACACATGTGCTGCATTTCCCTCATTTGCTGTGTTCACATAAACTGTTTATGTGGTGTAAGTTATCTGGGCCTATTCATGGGAAATGTATTGATCGCACTCTCCTGCAAACAACTGGCTAAATTAGCTCAGACTGAATGAAAAAGAAAGATTGTGCATTCATGTCCTGCCTCGGGACATGCTCTTATTTTTTGGCTTATGATTGTTCTGATCATTCAAACATCAATATGAGGTTGTGCAAATAATCCAAACGTCACTGTTTTAAAGTTCTATTGTACAAAAATCAATTTGCCACGGTGCTTTAGTTGTTTATGAGAAATCGCGATAATAATGTTTGTCCACAAGATGTCAGTGTTCACAACAAATTGAAGCAGTACTGAAGCTCCAATTCTTTTTTGAGACTTTTGCAGGAAAAGCATTGAAGTGTCACACGGCTTCCATTACCACTTTTCTTATTTGAGATTTGGTTTGGAGACGGTTTGGTTTCGTTGTCAGAGCGAGAGATCCTAATGCAAAATCCGAAGTCATAAAAAGATACTAAAGTTATAATTTGGTGCTTTGTGGGAAGCTTTTTTAACGCTTCGAGTCCTGTACCAGTTCCCTGCCCGAGTCCAAGCGCAGCTGACGCGGGAAAACTCTTCTCCTTTCCGGGGCCAAGCATCTGTGTCCCGCTGTCATTCCCACTGCTTTGCTATCAAAGCTCTTCATGAGGAAGGGGTGCCAAATATACATGATTAATAAATCCACTTCATTTCACAAAACAAATATTTGTTTATCCGGTTTAGTTGAGCCTGCACTTCTGATTGGAACATCTTGCCCATGCGCAGTTAGATTAGAGGTTTTCTCAGGCGAGGAAAACAAAGGGGTAGCTGCTGAGACACAACATTGCCTGAGGGACGCACAGTTATTGTTTGTCCAATTTTGATTGGCTGTTGATTCTGTCATTCACGTTGGCTGTCAATCGGTGCAGTCTGACAACACAGGGGTAGCTCTATCTGTACAGCAGGCCCTATGGTGGTGCAGCTCACCAGAGATGTTTATGGCCCTTTTTGAGTCAGAAATTACAGTTACACCTCAACAATACCAATATAAGCAACTGTACATTATGAATACATTACAAATTAAATATACCATTAAGACATTTTACACTTCTTTTTCATTTGGTAGAACAGAACCCACAACTTGTGTGTGTGGCATGCTAGCACAGCGTTTAACACTTGTGTTTCACACCTAGAAGGACCCGGGTTTAATCCCTGGGCAGGGGATCCTTTTATTTCCCAGGATGGGAATGGCCCGTCGCTCCCTGATTGGCCAGTCTCTGACATTAGCAGCATGGTAAGTGGAGCTCCAACCATGACATCACAGCCACAAGACAACACTAGTTTAAACCAATTCAAACTAACCGTATACCTGACCCTAACTGCAACCTTAAGGATAGTGGAGTTTACAAAAAGTGTCTTTCAGGTGTCTGACCAATCAGGGAGTCCATATGCAAATGTCTTCTTTCCCATTCTGAGAAAAATAAAAATCGCGGTGCGAATGGGGCCTTTCTGGGTGTAGTTTTGTTCCTCCCATGTCTGTGTAGGTTTCCTTCGGGTACACCCGTTTCCCCTGCCACGAAAAACATGTCCAATAGGCTAATCCTCCAGCCAGGTGTTTCTGACCATTAGCCTGGCTCCACACCTGAAGATGGGTGCCCATCCTCAGTGCTGGGTCAAATGCAGTGACAAATTAAGACCTTAACCTTAACTTACCATATTATTGGCAGTCATTAGTTAGGATCAGCCAAAAGAGTGAACCGTCCCAAATTAGCTTGACTAATTAGATTATGAAAACGCCATAGTTATCGTTTTGCACATGCTCAGTTACATTTGGAGGCACTGGCTCACTATAGCACCGGCCTTCTGGCTCATTCCCTCACTTTATCTTTGCAGACACTTTTACTTCTCCTTTGGCACAAACAGTGTTCTCTCGCGGCAGCAGGAGAAGCAATGTGATCCAAGAGAAAAAGTTAAGTGAAACAAAGCACACAAGCCGTACAGCCTCAGCTCCTTTCCAACAAACAGTGTGGGGCTTTAGCTGTTTGTTCTGTAAAGCATGTTTACTGTTGTGGGGGAGTAGGAGTATATAGTAGGCTGTAGCTATAGTGTTTGTTGCTGGTAAAAGTGACCCTGAAGACAAGTAGAGAGTACAAGATTTAGTATTGTGTTGTATTATTCACTGCTCTGAGAAGAATCCAATAGTAGAATAAATCACAAGCTATCAATATTTTATAGTCTATCTCTTACCTGTGGTGTTTTCTGTAACCCATTTGTCCTCATACACTCTTACACAAATAATTGAAATTTCTGTTTCATTCAATTTTGAGAAACAGAAAACAAGTTTGAAAATCAAGGCAACAAACTATGGAAACGGAAAGCGAAGACATGTCTAAAGTCAATCAATCAATCAAGAGGAAATGCCCAAAAGCAAAACTGCCACAAAATAAATCCAATTTAAAAGAGTAATCCAAGGGAAATAACGCAAAAACAAACAAGAGCAAGAACCGAGGGGGGACAGAACGTGAACCGTGACAACCACTCTCCATACTACAAAATATATGTTATACTGTTACAATATGGCTTTAAATCACATTTATACACTGCATATTGGCCATAAAATTGAGGATAACAGTGGACTGGCTCTTTTCCTCTGGGTATTTCACACATAAATGGTCACATTATACAGTATCTAGACCTTGTGTGTATCACACTGAGAAATTTGTACCTTTGCAAAAACGGTCTGTACAATGTGATTAAAAGGTATTGGACACCTTCAGTGATATTAATGTATTTGTTTTATCTGCCATTTTCTTAACTCTCATATCCACTTAATTATGTGGTGCATAATCTTCTGTGAGGTTGATTGATGAAAGTGTGTTTGACATTTTTCAAATCTAATTAACTGGTAATTTTAGAAAATGCATTAACAATCTTACATTTCAACATTGTGGTGAACTTGCATACGTTTGTGCTTGTAATTTATCCATATTTCCTTAAGACAGTTTAGAAATATAAATGGTCTCAGCTTATATAGTGTTTTTCTACCTTAGGCCCATAGCGCTTTACAGCAAGGAACCATGCAGTCACCCATTCACACTCTCCTTCATACACCAATGTGCGCAGACACAACGATAGTGTGCACCTTCAGGAGCTGGGATTCAAACCCCCGACCTTTGAGCATGAGACGACCCACTCTACCATCTGTGCCACCGTCACCCAATATACATATACACTGCCTGACCCCCCCAAAAAAAGGTCAGAGCGGCCTTAGCTTTGATCACCACACACATTTGCTGTGGGATTGTTTCAACAAGCTGTCAAAAGATCCAATGTCATTATTTTTAACCAAGATTGATGAGGAGAGAGATCTAGATGCAGTGGAAAAATTATGTTTGTGCATCAAGATGAATCCTGGCACTGTCATCTGAAATATGTCATGGAAGAAGAAATCCTTTCAATAACCAGGATGTTCAGATCATAACAGTTAGATTGATTAATTTTTGGTCAGGCAGTGTGAAGCAGATACAAATGTATTGAACTTGTTATTGACCTCATATATACTGCCTCAGCCCTTCTGAGTTGGGTGGCACCTGAAGTGGCCAATCAGATTCTAGAGATGGCCTGTCTTTCTCCTGGTCATCCCCTAGACACGCCCCTGTGAATACACTACCTGGAAGCCCCCACTGTCCTATAGCGTTTATAATATTTGTTCAACAACACAAGTTGCATTGCATAAAGATCATCAGTACTGGTGCTATGGATGAAGCGTTAGCACGTTTGTTTTTCCGTTTGCATTGTGCTGCTAACAGAAGACGTTGGCAAATTCAACACAATCCTTTCCCTTCTGATGCCAGTAGGGGGTGATCGGCAATAATACACAAAATACACAGGGTCGCTAAGGTTTTTGGAAGGAAGACAACATCTCTTTGCCTCTTTTGAACTTTATGTGCCCTACACAATAAATTCTGTTACTTTCCAGACGGTCGGTCGAACGTACCTTGTCCTTACACCACTCAGCTACTTTGCTTGATTGCGAGCCGGGCCTCTATTTTTGCAATAATACACATTTTTCCAGTGTCAAAACACCTCATTCAATCCTGTTGCTCACTCTCTACACAAATCAATGAAGCGATCGATAAGGTTCATTAGGCTGAAATCCCCGGGGATAAACGGCACTTGCATGGGCACCAAGAAAACAAAAATACAGGGGCCGGGCTACTTTATCACTATAACGGGACAAAATAGGGAGTGACGCTGCGCTAGTCCTGCTCCTTACTAATGGCCATAACTGCATCCCAGAAGACACAGGGAGGCCGAAGGCAGACGGACTAATTTCAGCGAGCTCTCATTGATTTCAATCCTGCCTTTTTAGCCTTGTTTGCTGTTTGCTATTATAGCGCTCCTTAAGCCTGATGCATCTAGACTTTCTTGGGTGGATTTAGTAATGATTTATGCCATGCTATTATCTTTTTAATTCGGCTATCTTATTCCAAGGGTATAAAAGAATTGCAGTTAACTGGTCCAGTGCTTGGCTATCTACAGCACCCACATATGCAGCATTATGGAAGCGATTTAGAACACGTTTCTCGCGTTAACCTTTAACTTACACCGCCCTGGCCAAAGAAAAAGTCATGGCCAAGCAGCAGGTGGTATGTGGCCAAAGCACGAGGTTAGCTGACTGCCTGAATATGGAATGACCATGTTATTCCATCCATGGATTTTTCGTTTCTCCCATATGGTTCATATTCCAAGATGATAATGATCGGATTGATCTAGCTCAAATCGTAAAAGAGTGATTCAGACATGGATTGACCACGTTGAGTCACCATTGAGAATCTCTGGGACATGGTGACTTTTTTGACCAGGAAGTCTGTACAAGTTTTGATAGAAAATGCTTAGGTAACATGAAACAGCACAACCCCTTTGTAGTTCTCCACCAGAGAGAGCCACTCCACATTCTGTTTGATATGTAATCCTGTACCAGCTACTGGTGTTTTCTGGAAGACAAGCAGGTTTTGCCATCAAACAGGAGGTTTTCTGCTGTCCCATAAGCAACAGCAAACTAAACTTTTAATGTTGAGTTCTTCTGTTGCTTGGTTATGTGGGGTGCGTATATAGCTGCAAAGATGTCTCTCAAATTTGAAATAGCACAAATATCTAAATGCTTTCTAAATTGCCAAATTAGCAAGCAGGTGGAGATGTAGACAACCTCAGTGCATTGGGGATCAGGGTCTTAGTCATCGACAAATGTACTCAATGAAAAAACCTGTCTGAAAATGGAAATATGTAAACTCTGTTCATTTCCTGGGGCCTTCTGTTGCTGAAAGTTTGGAAAGCTACTGCATAGTTGCTTGGAAAATGTGGATTTAAACTAAAATCAGAATGCCATTGTATTGTTGATGAATTTATATGAAATGGTCGGCAGCATCCCACAGACACTGGCTACAAATGCATCTTGCTCTGCATTATGCGACATGAATCAAACAACAGCACACGAGTTCAAGCACGTATACATATTCATATCTGTAGAACCACATTACAATTTGATGAAATTGTGGAGACAAAAGCAAGGCAATTAGATGCAGACGATTTAGCTGCACATCCTCAAATCGCTTCAACGGAATACACTGTATTGATCTGAACAGTGAGTTCTTCACAGCTTTGTCATGTCACATTGTCACTTTGAATGATCATGTGCAGGTACGGCTGTGGTGTATACCGTAATTAGATATTTTGTCATTCTGAAAAGAAAAAAAAGCTTTTGTAATATTTATGACATTTTGAGGACAGTTTGCGTTGCTACTTTCAGTAGTTTGAAAATCGGCAAATGTTTTGCATTCAGACTTTTTGTGGGTGCTATTTTTTTGTGTTTTCTTGGTTAAAATTGATTCAAAATCCTGCCTTGAGTTTTGAGAATGATCTTCTATGCCCTGACCCATAGGAGGCAGGACAACATATTGACATATGACAAGTGAACCGTTATCTCCGTCCATACAAACGGCTGATACCAACTGCTAACAACGCGGTTCACTGCAATGTTATGCTGAGGGCTTTGTTTATTGAGCACACTGCCTCTGCACTGTAGACTTGCCAATATGAGTTCAAGGGTTAATTTAGAACAAATAGCTGTAGTATGCTGAATAGGATGCATGATGAATCTGATTAAGATATAATGTGTCAACCGTCGGCTTACGGCGTTATCTCAGCTGAATGGCATACTTCGACTGCATTACAGAGTTTACAGAGCATGTCAATACTCCCACACAAAAGTTAGTGCAGCAGAAAATACCTTTAACATATCAATGTACAGTAAAGGTCATGGGAATGGTTACAAAAGCAATGCATACAAATATTGTTTTACTCGAACCACAGTGCAATGAATTAGATCTACGTAAATGGCAACACTGTACAGCATCAACAAGCCACTTCTACTGAGAGCTAAAGATGCTTCTGCTGTGTGCACTGTAATGGCATGCAGTAAAATTATTTATTGATCAGTGTAATTATGAATGTACACAAGGAAGCAACATATTCAGTTATGTTCCCAAATCAATGCAAGTCTGCTTGGGTAAACTAAACGCACTGTCTGTGAGTCATGAATTGATTATGTGTATGCTTTTGGAAATAATAATGCATTCAGTGTAATGCAGATTCACTTTAATGTTGGTCATGTGTACTTAAATGAATGGGTAATTGGACAAAACGGAATTCGTCCAAGAAAGCAAAGACTGTCAGTCAAACTGCAGAAATACCAGGGGCTCAGAAAAGAGCTGGAGAAGGCCTGGAGGGTGAAGGCATCAGTGGTGCCCGTGGTTTTGGAGCACTCAGAGCTGTAACTGATCCCAGGAAAAACATCCGGCATCTCTGTCCAGAAAAGTGCAGTTGGAACAGTAAAGACCCAAAAGGGACTTATACTTTCCAGAAAAAAACAAAACAAAAAACACAGACTATCAATATAGTACTGTCTCTTCAAACTGATTGACCTGAGTTCTTCGCTTTCTGAAAGGGTAATTTTCTCAAAAAATCTCCTACTTTTCTGTCCACTCAGCAACAGTTGATGATGATGGACGGGCCAAATTGACAGCGACTTTTAGCTTGAAAGCTTACTCCCTCTGGGGTCACATCGGGCAACAGAATTGATTCTTTGGCTTTTTGCCCATTTCACAAAGTGGTTAATATAGAGAACTTCGAGCAACACCACGGATTAACTTGTAAGACCGGCACACGTCACCCATAATCAATGACAAGAGGACAGCTGTTCACATGTTGTGATCTGTAAAATGGATTTTGTCTGGGGATTTTTTCCCAGTGTTTTGATCCTATTAATAAAAGACTTTGGAGACATAGTAATATATCAGGGAATGTTTGTAATAGGGAAAATATGCATATTAAAGTGACAGTCTGTAAGTTTAAATGTTTTACTAATGTATTATATTTCTGTATATTGCAATTTGACATAACGTAAGTAATATTACATTTTTTTGCTGATCTCAGTAACTAATCCAAATCTCCGGTGCCATAACTGTGACCAATGAGATGAGTTTTCAGTGAACCGGTCTCTCAGATCCAATAAGCTTGATCATTTACATTTAAAATCTCTTTCTCTTTCCTCATTTAGCAAAGTACGAGTGGCTTTCAGGTCCAATAAGGAGGAGAGGAGGAGGACACTGAGGTTTGAGATATAGAATTGTACATTGAAAACACAAGAGCATGTGTTATTAAGCACCTCATGAGCACTGTGCCAGCGAATACAGAATGACTCAAAGTAGGAGCAGTTTTGAAGGGGAGGACAATATTACAACATAGTAGAGATGCCATTCAGTCTATTTGCTTCTTTCTGTTTAAATGTTAAAAAGTTTTGTTTTAGTTGAGCAGAACTTGCTGTTTCTATTGTGTGAGCTCTACAAAGACGCTAGTAAGTGGCAGTTTGTCACTTAAAAGAAAAGAACACAATGGTGCAATGTCAAGCGGCATGTCATTTCGCAGTTCATCAAGTTAGCAGGATGGTATTATCCCTGTCTGCAGCGCCAGGCAGCTGCCGAAGGCTTTGGCAAATCTGTCCAATCTGCTTAAATTGAAGCTTGTACAAATGAGTTATTGACTACAATAATGACCAATCACTCTTAAAGACACTGTTACTCACATGCTGCTGACCCCGTGGCCTAAAACAAAGGCACGTTTCAGGTTTACTGTGTTAAACATACAGTATAGGATTATGGAAAGATGTACAGATAAGTGAATATTCGTATTTAAATTTGTTAAACGCTAATGTAAGGTAAAGATGAAGAAGTCTCGATGATTCCTCAGTGCTGCTCGGGCACCATCGGAGGCAGTGCGCTCAACAAAGTGCTGGTCGATATTTTATTGAGCCTCTTGATGATATTTGTGTGCGAAAGCTAATGCGAGGTTTCAAAAGATATTGTAAAAAGTCTGACCAAAACGGGACCTTTAATAAGATGGTGAACTGCTGTCATCGATCACAGATTGTGCTATTGCGGGATGGGTCGACCGAAACAAAGCACATTTCTTTGCATTCAACAAAGTGATACGCTGCAACAGAGGGGTAGTGTCTGGAGTGCCATATATTGCCTTTACATCACACACAGGGATGGGGCTATCTAACGGAGCAAGAAAGAATCAAAATCACATATTGGTAGCGGGCGGTAGGCTGTAAGCTGCCCTAAAGTTCACTGAACATACATCACATTGGAAAGCCATTTATAAAGCTGTCAGTACACCCAGCAACCTCCGCCTGACTTTCATTACCACTGTTATTTTAAGTTCTGGGCTGCTCTCCGGCATCGACACAAAGTAAACTGCAGCCCTAGCCCTTCACTTTGAAAGCATGAAGACACATCCTGGTCTATATTTATTTACTGTGCCCTTCCAGTATAACAGCTGAGGCTCGTGGAGAGGTTGACTGAAGAGTGAAGAGAATAACCCGCACTGCAGTGATGGGAGCTGGAGGCTTGGAGGAGGAGGAGGATGCTTTATACGACTTCTATAAGATGCAGAATGTGCCACATAGTAAAGTGAGGGGTGTTCTGCAAAGGTCAAGAATTTTATGTTATACAGAAATGGTATTTTTAGCACGAGGGGGGTCTTTTCCACTGAATGATCCGCATCCTGAAGCAATATAAGGTACATGCAAATGAACTGGTGTTTATTGATCCTGGTAGGAAGACAAAGGGATCAGTGGTGCATTGGGTTATTAATAATTATTGCTTTGGGTTATATTAGTGAATCCAGGCACAGGAGTCAATATAAAAGTATCTAATCAAAGGTGTTAAGCTACAACTGCAGAAACATTCATTCAACAGTTAGTGAAGTGTGAAATTATACATGATTTCTCAACATGCCCTGCGACAAACTAATGTCTATAATAATGGTCACCAAGCACATTAGCCCGAGGGGGGAAAAAAAAAAATCGCTAAACATGGAGTCAGTAGAATTGTTGTACTGAGTCGGAGTATGTGTGTTTTTGTGCTTGTCACTTGTGTACAATTGGGACAACAGTACTGTATGGTGATTGACAGTGTATGTGTAACTTTCAGTCGTAAACAAGACTAATACATAAAACTGACTAACTGACATATTAAACATCTTAAAGCAGTACTAAGTAACTCTTCCCCCTAGAGGCCATAAGCGCAACTGCAGGTGTAGTAGAAAGTTACGATTTTTTAACTTATTAATTGTCTTGGAGAGTAAATACTACGCCGACAGGAAAGGCGAAGGCAGAGAGGGTTACTGTGCATCCAATTATACAATGGAAATATTTTTTTTCACTCAAACTTTGCTGTAAATACTGTTTAAAGTGATGTTAGCCCGCAATTAGCTTTGCCCGTTAGCATGTTAGCTTCTTCTTCGTGATTTCATTAGTGTGTATTGCTTTCTCCGGACCGGTGGCAGTCAAGTTGCAAACATGGTTTTCTGGTCAGAGACACCAGGGGTAGATGAAAGACCCTCCAATCATCCCATAAACACTTGTATTACCCCCACAGGGACTACGAAAAGGATTTATTAAGGTAAACACGTTACTTAGTACTGCTTTAAGGTTTTTTTAAATAAATATAACCAAGTGCAAGGGAGCGTGTTCATTATCCTTTAAGACCAAAATTTATCAAACTGTATAGAACACACATTCACACACATTCAAAACTACACAGTATTATGATTTCTAGGGTTGTGTGGCGTTTCATTTTTTTTAGATACCGGTTCCTTAAAGCAGAGCTAAGTAACTTGGCCCCTAGAGGCCATACGCGCCACTGCAGGTGTCGTAGCATGTTATGGTTTTTTACTCCTTAATTGTCCGTGGGAGTAAATACTACACTGACAGAAAAGACAAAGGGAGAGAGGGATATTTTTTTTCACTGAGACTTGTCTGTAAATACTGTTCAAGTAGCGCTAGCCCGCAGTTAGCTTTACCCGCTAGCCTGTTAGCTTCTTCTTCGCGATTCCATTAGTGTGTATTGCTGGCTCCAACCCGGAGGCAGGAAAGTTGCAATTGTGGTGTTCTGGACAGAGGCACCAGGGGGAGATGAAAGATGCCCCAATCATCCCGTTACCAGTTGTATTACCCCCAGAGGGACTACGGAAAGGGGTTTATTAAAGGAACAGGCCACCGTATTTCCATACTGAGATATGTTCTTACCTGAGCTTAGACGAGTTGATACGTACCTGTCTGGTCTTTGTGCGTGCCCGTGGAAGAGAATGGAAGCTTCCAACTTCACCCCCATTTGGAGCTATAGGAATACATTGGGAGAGGCCAAATGCTAACAACAACTTTGGTCGTTTTGCGTGACTGAGGACACACACAAAGACCGGACAGTTACGTATCAGCTCGTCTAAGCTCAGGCAAGAACATGTCTCGTAAAAACGGTGGCCTGTTCCTTTAAGGTAAACAAGTTACTTAGTTCTGCTTTAAACTATACTTGGTTTACGATATTGATACCTAAACAATACTTTTTGTGAAACCTATTCTGAAATATTTGTCATGTAGAATCAGCAAACAAAAACATTTATTCCATAAAAGACTATTTCTTTTTAATATGTATCACTTATTTATTTGAGCTGAAATCAGAACTTGGCCTCTAAAGAATTTTTTTTTTTTTTTTTTTAAATGTTCCATACTATACTGGTATCGTTTAACGGTACCCAGCCCTTGTTATTTCTATACTGATGATTATTTAACAACTCTCCGTGCACAACCTACAGATACATGTTGTGCCTATGTCCCAGTATATCTGTTGTTCAGCCTCACCGCCCAGGGCACACTCCCTCATGTGTTTTACAGCGCCCTGTCACTGCTCAGTTTATGTTAGGAGCTAGATCAGGACCCCATTACCCCGTTCACTGTGTGCCTTCAGCCCCTTTTTATTAGCCGCTTAATGGCACAGATACATTATCAGAGCTAATAAGAGTCAAATGAAGAAAAGTAGTGAAGTGAGACTGCAGGAATTGCCTTTTCCCTCCACTGCGCCTCAACCTGACAGCCACCCCAAATTCCCTCCAAGCGCACCCCCCTGTTTTCTCGACGCTACTGAGATCCCCTTCCTGCCGCTAACATCTTCTATCTGTCTTCTTTTCTTCCGATGTTGCCGCGCCGACCCCTTACATCTTTCTTTGCTCCTTTCCAGGGGGGATTGCCTGCTTGATATTCTGCATGTGTGGCATGGCCGGTTGGATGGATTAAAGCGCGGACAGGCCCCACAAACCAGGACTGATCTACGGGACAGCTTTTCAATCACTATCCCTCTCCTCTCACCCCGCAACGACTGCTCTCCCAACCTATATAAACACAAGCGGGTGCAGAGGAAGAGAAGGGTCCAAAACAAACAGTGAGTGGGTTTGATATGGAATTTTATGAAGTGACAATCTCGCTGGGTAAATAGGGATATGTCAGATGACTTACATTGTAGAAGGAGTCTGTGTCAGCACTGTGCAGATGAAAATGTATATTTTTTCAGTTCATCTGAGTGGTTCAAAGCTTAAGTCTTTTTTTTTTGCTGGGCACAGATACAGCATTTGACAAATGTCAAACACATTTTCATCACTATATTAATCTAAAACGGCTTATTCAAAGTTTTTCTTAGTCTACTTCTTGTTCAATGAGCTGCAAATCTGCAAATCTGTCCTGGAAAGCCAATATTGCTTTATTGTAATGATGGCTGAAATACAAAGAAAGTTCACTTTTTAGATGAGCAATAATTAGACACTTGAATTGTTATTTTATTTACCTTTAATTTCTCTGTAGAATAAATAGGTAACTGAAGGTTGCTTTCTAACTGCGTCGTGCCACTGTCTCCCACATGATTTCCTCTCTTTCTCTCCTGTTTATCTTCTGGTCTTACCCAGGTCTGTCTGCCCACTTAATTTTAATCTACGGATTTCTCTTGTGGCTAACTCTGAGCTACTATTCTTGCCTTGGCTTTTTATTGGATCGATAAGGTGATCCTTGGAGGCTGATATTAGATGTTTTATATGAATGACGACAAGCGCGACTGCTGCTACCTCTCAAATACTGCCTGTCTATTGATCTAGCCTCATCAAACTGTTCAGTTGCAATAGACGGCCTTTGACCACAGGTGGAGCTCAACCATGAGGTGGGACTGTATAGGAGCCGATAACGTAATAACGGACAATAACGTAATACATTTGGCCAGTTTCAAAATGTTATAAGCCGATAACATAATAATAGCAGATAATGTTATAACAATTCAAGGGCCAATAACGAAAATATTATTACATTATTGCCCTGACAAGATGAAAATTGTTCCCAAATGTAATACATTTAACCAATTAAGTAATAATACATACATTTCTATGTATTTACAAATAAGTGTTTTTTGTATGTTTGTTTTTGTCACAATCTTTTTTCACTTAAAGTAACTTGTCGCAGCTTATAAGCGTTGATAGTAAAGTGGGTCATTTAAAGACTGAAAGGTTGCTGGTTTGAATCCCTATTTCCACAAGTTCATGGCGTCGCTTTGTCCTTGGGCAAGGCACTTCACTCACATTGCATACGTACAGTATGTATGAATGTGGTGCATGTGAGAGTGGGTGGTCCTAATGGGACAAATAGTAAGTTCCCTGCCCCTGTATCTGAATCTGTATCCTGTATATGAGGACGTCTCCCACCGCCGACTAAAACACAGTTTGGTACAATGATAACAGGACAATGATTTAAAAAAAATGACAATGCTAGTTCTCTTGACAGAATCATTCTCTTTCAGCTACAGACTAATATTGTAGCCACAGCTGCCCTGGGTAGACTGCCAAACTCTCCGACCACCGCCAAGCACTCACTCACACATGTCCCACATTCATACATATGCAAGGTGAGTGAAGTGTCTTGCACTTGTGGAAGCAGGGACTCGAACCGGAGACCTTTCCATCATGATTTATACTCTGGGCTACCGCTGTAGGAAAAGGCATATGAGGTGCGACAAGTTACCTCAAGGGAAAAAATGAAACCGTAAAAAACAGCCAAATATAAAAACTGATGTAAAAGCTACAAAATAACAGGTTACCGAACAATTTAGAGAAAATAGCAACAATGCTTAAAGTTTTTTTTTTTGAAATTCAAACTGATATTACATTATTGGCTGAATTTACTACATTTGTTAATCAGCCAATCGACCGGTAAATCGCTACAACGTTATTGGTACAACACAGTTATTACATTATCGGCCCTTATTACATCATTGGTTCCTACGAGGACAATCACGACAATACAATAGCTGCTTATCACATTACAACTAGTTATTTTGAAAGACATAGGCAGGGAGCACTTTATGTGTTTATGAAAATCCATCCATCCATCCATCCATCCATCCATCCATCCATACATCCATCCATCCATCCATCCATCCATCCATCCATCCATCCATCCATCCATCCATCTATCTTCTTCCACTTGTCCGTTGCCAGGTCGTGGGGGCAGCAGTTGGAGCTGCCCAAATCACATTGCACCAGCCCCTTATGACTCCTCCTGCAGGTGGTGGGTCCACAGAAGGACGGCCTCACGATTCTAATGGGGCCGGTTGGTCTCTCATAAGGGGCATCTGAACCGCTCTTTGTCTGACCCGTCACCTCGGACCTGTTTGCCATGGGAGACCCTACCAGGGGCACGAAGCCCCCGATAACAAAGCTCCCAGGATCATTCGGGTGCTCAAACCCCTCCACCAAATTAAGGTGGCGGGTCCAGAAGGGGTGTTTATGAAAATAATGACATAAACACAACACTTAGAGGCCATGATATTAATATCGATGTGTGGGGCAGCTGAGAGTTTAATGTTAGAATGCACAGTGCCGATGAACTGACCTGGCTTATGGTTATGTAATATTTGGCCTATACACATAAAAGCTGACTCCATCAAGAAGTTACATGGAATAAAAGGTTGGGAACCACTGCATTACATCATACGGCAAGTCTATGGATGCAATCACAAAGAAATAATGATCAATTTAGAGATTTAGTGTTTATTATTTTTTTTCTGTTAGGCATGTTATTGGACCATTGTGCTCGCCTTCTTTATAGTGTTGAGAATTTAATTATGAGGCAATGTTATTTCAGTCTTGAGAGTCCACTAAATTAGCAGTAACCAAGTAGTTATTTGTTCTTTCTTTGGAGGTGTTGGTGAAAAATGTTTACGTATATTCCTGCGATATTCTGAAGAAGCCATATTGAAATTCTCAAGGGTATTAAAAACCTAAGTTCAAGTAAAATCAAGAATCAAATATGAAATAACTGCACCTTGTTTTCATTTTCTCTTTCTCGTTGTCTCATTTAAGACTTTTAGCCAGATTGACCATATTAATTTGACAGGTTTTCTTCATTTTGTGCTGCACCCAAAGAGTTACATTGCCTCTCAACAAACTGTGAGACCAACACTCTCTTTCCAAATCGTGAGGTATACATTACACCTGTTGAAAGTTGCTGTATTGTAGCGTCCGATTGAAATGAAAGAAAGTGATCTGCACAGATCCCTCGCCTATGATCCCACAAGTGCACGTCTATTTTCATTCCGGCGTGATAAAATTTCTCATTTTTATGCCCTGTAAACACAGATGGCTTCCCGATTACTCTGTGTATATAGCTGTGTACTTGTGTGGGCATGTACATACATAAAGGGCTCTGTGGATAATTCATATTTTATGGACAGAACAAGTCAAGTGTGAAAAGTTCAACAGAAACATCAAGAAAAATGAAGAGCGCCAATGACATTTTAATCCGAAAAGGTGACCATGTAAAAACAGAGGCGCTTCTTTTTATCCGGCGCGTTCGTGCCAATGCCACGCCGTACTACAATGGAAACAGATGGCTCTTTGTTGTGTAAGGTGCTGGAAAAAGTGATCAAAATCTGCATTTGGATAGATAGAAAACGATTGTAAACGCTGCTGAATGAAAAGCAAGATCAAAAATGGTTCAACCTGAAAAGACTCAGAGACAGAATGCTTTAGGGAAGTTTTACTGAACGTGAATCATGATTTGGCTCAGACCCTGGCGGAAGATTGCAGTAATGATATGGAATACGTGGCATTGATGGACGATAGCCAGAATCTTCCCTGGAGCCCGGACAATAGTGGTGGTAGGACGAGACCCGGGACGGCAAGTTGACGGCGAAGCCAGGCAGACGCGGGGCGGAGGAGGGTCGCAGCCGAGTGATTGACTGGGGAGCTTAAGAAGGGGATCCTAGGCGATGAGTGGCTCAAGCAGCACCAAGCAGTCGTGATTATAATTGGTAAAGGCTGCCGTTGATTAAGCGATGAATGAAAGCTGCAGGTACGTCTTCAAGGTTGAATTTGCGCTGAAGCTTAATTTCAGACCTTTTTCTCTGCATACAAAGCAGTTCAATGAGGCTAAAAGCAATAGCAGCTATATAGTATGCCATCCATCCATCCATCCATCCATCCATCCATCCATCCATCCATCCATCCATCCATCCATCCTCTTCTACTTGTCCATTGTCGAGTCGTGTCACATTGCACCAGCCCCTTATGGCTTCTCCCGGGTCCACGGGAGGACAGCCTCACGACCAAACAGGCCTGTTGGTCTCATAAGAGGTTTCTGAACCGCTTTTTGTCTGACCCGTCACTTAGGACCTGTTTGCTACGGGAGACCCTACCAGGATCATTCGGGTGCTCAAACCCCTCCACCACGTCAAGGTGGCTGTTCCTATTTCTAACTATATAATATGGTTATTTCTAATTCCAAACTTTACTAACATATTCTTAACTTCCCACTTCTGCACAGGGATACATTTATAGCCATGCTTCACAACTTTTAGGGAGCAACTGTAATGCTATAAGGAGGAAGGGCAATGAAATTCCATGTCTAGTCGTAGAAAACAAACGAGTACAGGTACGTTTGAATACATAAAATGAGACAAAGCAGCCTCAAATGTTGGCATACTGCATGATTCCACAGTAAACAATGTATTTTCAGTCATACTGTAAAAAAGACAGACAGCTCACGTTCGCTATTGCCACTAGCGTCACACGGGCCTCTCCTTATTGGACCATGACTTCATTAGTGAACAGTTCCAGACATCTCTCCACATTTCTCCGACAGTCGGCTGGTAATAATGGGACGTTATGTTTATAGATTACATAATGAACATCCCTCCGAGTCATCCATAATGCCATGGCTGACTACTTTTATTTCCACATTAGAATGCATAGGTGGACTTTAATATCTCCCAAAGGTGTGATTTATTAATTTTATTCAAATCTTAAGAGACTTTCATTTCACATCTGAGAGGCAAGAACATAGCGGCACATAATAATTATTTCATATCTTTTCAAATATCACTTTTATCGGGAGGGGGGGAAGATGAGGTGCCTTGTGGGTTTAGGTGCGTTGGTTTGGGATTTTTTTTCTTTTTTCGACAATTCTTTGAACATCAATCAGGCACTGACACTAGGGGGAGGGGGTGCACCCCACATCAGTCACTGCCTCTCCTTCCCCTGCCCTCGGCGCACCGGCGCAGGACATGTTCAGGCACTATCAAAGTCAGACAGAGAGGACCTGATGACACTAATGGTCTTCGCTGGAGAGGGAAATGCAGCGGAAAAGGGAGATGTAACGCTATATATTAAGACAGATGGAATATTGATGCATCAGTCAAACTCAATACATATTTGAGGGTGTCATAAAACATTTGTATTACACTGTTTTTACTGCTTTTATTTACCATTTACTATTACCTGATTTGAAATGGGGATTTTGTTCATAGGGTGTCGTCATTTGGTTTCTCTTTAGTTTAAATTCTATATTTATTTAAAGCCACACTGTGAAGCATTTTACCCAGTAAATACAATGGAAATACAAAGCATTTATTTTATGAGAGATATTTTCATCATTGAAATATGTACAAACAAACATTTGCTTTTGCTGTGATCTGCTCAACTCTCCTCAGACATGAATGTAACTTTACAGGGAGTGGTACGTCTCCAGCTCATCTCCATGGTGATGTGGACTAAAGAATTTGAAATTTAAATAGGTTAGGTTTTCACCCAGTCCAGTCTTTGATTACCCACTGCGGTAATTGCATTATGTGCATTGAACTGATCATTGGGAGCATGTTTTGTATTGATGGCAACGATATAGTCCAAAATGTTACGCAGTGTGCCTTTAAAGAGAGAAGGATTATTTGAAGACAGAGCTGAAAGATGCTTAATGAAAACAATACACTTAACACAAACCTCTTGGTAAATGGTCTCAACTTATTGAGTGTGTTTCTACCTTCATCAGGCCCAAAGCTTTTTACAGCAAGGAACCAGTCACCCATTCACACGCTCATTCATACACCACTGTACACAGACGCAGAGTGTCTTGCCCAAGGACACAACCACGGTGTGCACCTAAAAAGGAGGTGACCCGAGGCACTCTGACTTACATAACATGGCCTTTGTCAGGGCACAGATTCACTGTGTGCATCTGCAACACTGTAGTCAATAATAGTCATTCATTCCCTGCTTCTCTGTGATGGTGAGCTACTAGTAGCCACAGCTGCGCCATCGGCCCCTCGACTACCACCAACCACTCACACACTACATTCACACACAGGCGGTTGGTGTGTGTGTGTGTCTTCTCCAAGGACACAAGAACGACTGGACGACTCACTGTAACATCTGAGCCACTGTTGCCCCAACAAATCAGACGCATGTGAAGTTTGTAGTCGTCGCTTGTGGAGACAGTTGTAGATTACTAACAAAAATACCAGCAGAGTTTGTTGACAGTGAATGAAAGGAATGAGTCATCGCAGTGGTTCTTTGAATATGGTACCTGTTTTTAGTGGTAAAGGAGAACATGCAGAGTAAAAACACATTTCACCCACATGTTTAGTGTTGGTCCTACCCCAGAGGTTTATTTGTAATGTATTTTGCCAAAGGCTTTCTCAAATATCCAGTATCATTCAGAATACACTTTAACTTGTCTCCTTCCAGTTGTTTAGTGTTTTACCTGTTGCCTGTTTCTCGGTCCGCCTTCACATTTACTGGGAGCAGGAATTGCATGTAGCCTGGTCAATCAGGCTATTAAAAACTAAAACACTACTCTCTTCCCATGCTTCTTATCAAAACCACCTCTCAACCCGACCCAGCACTTGCCCAGACCTAACTTCAAAATCCTTGAGAAAAAAAGAAAAGAAAGAAAAAGTTTGGCCTCTGCCGTCTCTGAAAGGTTGGGTGGGCTAAATGTGCTAATATTAATAAGCAGCCTTCATATATTTGGGATTAGAGGTTAGCACGTCACTCTACAACATCCCATCTTTCATTAGGCCTGCAAGGCTCCAGGGAAGAGCACCAAAATGTCATATATGAGCTGTCACTAAGAGAGCGAGATTGATGACGGTTTCATGCTCCATGGTTCTTCCGCTCAGTGATAAATAGTGTCAAGGAGCCATTGTCAGTCATACAATTGAGCCTTTAGACTGCAGGTGTGAGCAACCTTTTGATGCAAGGGCCACATGACAATAGGTCTATGAACTTACCGGGGGGGCCTGACTGGTCAAGGTTTTACATTGTCCCAACCAAACGCATACAAAAGAGAAACAAACAGCTGTCAGTAGATAGGAAACTGTTGTATTTAGCCCACTGTGAGTTAAACACTGCCCTGAGAGAAAGAGCATATGATGGTCTCAATTTAGTGCCGGGATATCTCGTTCTGATGGGCTCGGGCATTAGATCTAGACTTTTGAAGTTGTGCATCACTTACTGTATCTTTATGACAGTGAAAGCATTGCTGTTGTTCACCCTTTGTAGCCCAGGGACCCCGAGTGTAAAAACGAATAATGTAAGATCTTAGATGATGACCCGCTTCACTATCTGAGCCATTTTCACCCCAAATAATAAATGTGTCATTATAACCTTCACTGTACTGTTTAATGTACTTGTTAACCAGCTTAGTGATATTGCGTAAGGGATAATGTATAGAATGCTGGTCATTTTCAGGAAAATAAGTACCGACAGGGCGAACCGGACCCCGACGGTACTTATTTTCCCGATAATGACCAGCATTCTATACATTATCCCGCTTATTATACAACCATTTGCCAACTTAACACACACAAAATAAACTTCATACACTTTTATGAAGGCCGAAAGGTTTGTTTAATGATTTCCACGGCAAATAGTTCCCAAAGCTTTGTTATGATTCCAGGCAGTATGGCTAGGCTAGTAGCAGCAAGGCTAGCTACTTAGTTGAAGGTGCAGTTGGAGAGGAGGATTGGTGGTGAATCTCTGGGTAAGCTGAAAGTCGGACTCCCGTTAACTTCACCAGCGATTCCCCCAACTTCTCTCGCAAGGACGGTGACAGAGATAGTGTCCTCTATACTACTACATGTGGAGTGATATGAAAGACCTGTATTACAAGCACGAACCCCGTTGCCATTGGCAGCGGTCATTATTTTTTCAGGTCCTCTATCAGAAAATAATGACCGGTAGAATGTTGGAAAATCCCATTCAAGTCAATGGAGCGTTCTACTTTCATTGTAAAGGAGTTTAGGTTTAAGTAGGTCAATGGCCATTCCACATAAACTTGAGGTCTGTCTCTCATTGAACCATATATGTATTTCTATAACAGAGAGCCGCTGGCAGATGGTGCCTTTGACTGTTCCAGGTTGAGCCGTGTGCCTTAGACTGACACAGGTGTAAGTGGTGTGCGCCCTGTCAGTTAAAGCACTGAGGGGTCCATTGTCTGTGTGTGAGCAGCTCATTAACACCTAGGTCAGCTTCATCTAGGCCCCAAGCTGTCATCATCGCATTGCCTTCAGCGACCCAAGGCAAACGGCGCCCACCGTCATATACTATACTACTCAAAGGTATGAATGAAATACTATGGCAAACACAAGCAGACGGAGATTGGAGCAGATATTGTCAAAGTGTTCCTTTTTTAATTAGGCCAGGTGTCGGGCCCCCCACAGTCGCTTTAAAGCAACCCAAAACTTTCACTGTGTCTCTTAAAACAAAAACAAAAAGCATAACTTAAGGTAATATCCTTCAGCCGCACAGTGAGTTCCGCTTAAATTAACGTCACACTGTTATTCAACCTGGCTCCACTTTTGGTAGTTCACGTATACCCGCCACCTAAACCACTTTCAGATGAATTTAAATGTGTCCCTCTTACATTAACGTGTACAATAAAAGCTCTTTACTTCCACCATAACTTTTGACGCTGAGCCCTGGCTTGTCTCTCCTGTGTTTTGCTGGATATATAACAAGCCGACAGCATACCGCCGACTCTGTGCCCTCAGCCTCCTCTCAAGCCGACTGTCAAAACCTCGGAGACAAAGAGGATCTTGTAACCGTGCTGAGGTGAATTTATACTGCTCTATTTGTTTGTGAGACTTCTAAGAGTGAACCGTGGCTGACTCCATCCCTCCTCTGCCTATAGTCTAACCATGGACTGTGACTCTGGCTTCCACATCTTAATGTTTATATTATAGCTTACAGAATAACACTCCATCAGAGGTAGTTATCTGAAATCCACAGTTAATCTTACGGGAAAAGAGCTTAAAATACTACTACTACAAAAAAATGTCTTGTTGTTGTGCCGGTGGCTCAGACGGAGAATCATCATCTGAGGTTTTCGGTGTTATTCTCTCTATGGTCAGTAATATTGTTTGTGCAGGGGCAAGACACTCATCATGGCTTAACTTATTCTTTCTTTTATCCAATTTTCAGGTTTTGGGCCAGTTTGCTCTCTTAACTTATAAACTTTCACCTGGGAACAACACACTTCCCTTTCTTCACAAGTGTATCGAATTATACGGGACATTGAAAATTCAAGGGCCATTTCACAAAAATGACTTTGCAGCACCTATACCGACTGTGAAATCTGGTACTGAACAATATTTTGAAGGCTTGCTTAGAAGTAGTTTTCAATATGTAATTGAACTTGAACTTTTAAAATTTTGTTCTACACTTTATTAGCTTACTCTACATCTAAGATATCTGAATGAATGAATGAATGAATGAATGAATGAATGAATGAATGAATGTTTATTTGGAGGGTAACTGAAAAGGTGTAGGCTGAAGCTATGGCTTATTATGTCGACCAAATGTTGCATGCTTTGTTTCAATGTATACACAACAATTATACATAAACTTATCTAAACCATATTTTCTCAAGCATCCATATATATGTCAAAAATCAAGATTTTAAACTTTTTGGAAATAATGAATGGAACTGCTCCGCTTAAGATCATCAGCGAGACCATTCCACAAGTCGACACCGAAATGGTGTTCATTTCAAAGTTTCTTCTGACCAATTGTTTTTTTAAATAATAATCATCAAAATAATCATACATTTAAACCTGGCTCCAAACATGATGAATATTTGGTCGTCAGAAATATAGGACATTTTTACACATACATGTCACACACGTCTTACTTTGATGCGAAAACATTCAATGACAGAAAACATGCATTACATTTTTCCTCTAATTTATGTCAGTAATCTACAGCAAAAGCTTCAAATTGGTATAAATTCAAACTTTTTTCCTATTCACCTGCCTTTTGTTTTAGAGTCCATGTGATTGCTAATTGAAGTTTGGGGAAAGAAAAGAAGTGAATTTTTTGTTATAATCAGTACTATAAACAGGCCTTGTATTGCACTGTGGATTTACCTGCCTCGCTCTCTTCAGTCTTATCGGGATCGGGACTCTGCCTCAATCCTCTCAACTGTTATTAGCTTCTTCGTTTGTCCCTTCGCTATTTGTGAATGCTGTGTGCATGTATGAAGCCAATGCACTTGTTTATCCCTTTCTCTTTCAATAACACAGAGGGCAGATTTAAACTCTGGTCGACAATGCAGCCAAATCCACTCTATTGTGGATTCCACCAGGTATTGAAGTGTGCGCTGCACTGCAAGAGAAGAAAACCAGAGCGTTAAAGGAATAGGCCACCGTTTTACATACTGAGATATGTTCTTACCTAACCTTAGACGAGTTAATATATACCCGTCTGGTCTTTGTCCGTGCGCTCTGTCACGCAAACGGAGCACATACGCAGCCTCTCCCACATGTCATATAGCTCCAAAAAACTCAACGTCCGCGCAGCAACTCCTAAAGGTTATTGACAGAAGTGAGCGGGGGAAGTCTTTAGGAGTTACTGCATGGACGCTGTGCTCCTCGTATCATTACGCCTCACAATATAGTCCCCCTTTTTATCTGCTTATAAAATCGACATGTTACATTTCTGTGTAAATATACTTCGCATGAAAACACTTCACGTAACTTTATTTAAATAGGGAACACGTGGAAGAGCTTGGTAGCTTCTATCGTGAGCTTTTTTGGAGCTATATGACATGTGGGAGAGGCTGCGTATGTGCTCCGTTTGCCTGGCAGAGCGCACGGACAAAGACCAGACGGGTATATATTAACTCGTCTAAGGTTAGGTAAGAACATATCTCAGTGTGGCATTACATGCCTGGAGGCGGGCTTTCCGCATTACATGCCTGGAGGCGGGCTTTCCACTTGAGGGCCCGAGTCCTCATTGGTTGCTAGCGCTAGTCGGCGAACCATAAAAGTGCCCCCTTTTTGTCGTTCCCCCTTTGACCTCACGCATATGCCCGCCCACCGGCACTCCACTTCCGTGTTTACAGACGCCGCACGGCAGCACAGACAGTCGCACGTACACACGCGGACCCGCGCATCTCGCTATAAAGCCGATGGCAGCCAGTGTAGCTCTCTAGTCGAGTCTCTCCCCTCATAGGAGCTGCATTTCAGCTCAAAGTGACGCTGCTGTTTTGCTCTACCTCACAATTGCTGTACTGCTGCAACTGTTAACGCTGCTCTCGCTATACTTCCAAGTACTGCTTCGCCTGTTCTTGCCGCTGTCCAAACCTGGCCGTGCCTGTTCTGTAATACTCCGTCAGTTTCCTCTCCGCGACTCCATCGCGGGTGGACCACGTTTCCTGTTCCTGTTATGAACCGCGTTTTGAGCGCTGTTCGGCCTGTGCTTTGACAATCGATGCCTATATCAGAAGAACTCAAACGTGCGCCTAAAGCAAGGAGCGCTGCCACGTTGCCGTGAACTTTGTTTCTCGGACAAGCGACTTGGGACTGTGGACTTTTGCTTTAAAACGCAATTTTAACATAACTTTGTTCCCCTAGGAGCGGACGGCCAAGCCCGTGGTGGTGGTGGTGGATCCCCTGGTGGTGGCCCCTTTTGGTTTGTGTTGCACTATGTTTTGGTTTGTTTTGCTGTGTTTTGATCTTAGTTTTAGGTTGGCCCACCCACGGTTGTCCTCACTCAATCCCCAGCTAAGCCCCCACTCCCAGGTACTTATATCAATTGTGTCTTTTAAAGGACTTGGTACCATTTTAAGAGAAAAGAAAGTGCATTTAATAAAACTAAATTTTAACTTTGTTAATTAAACTGAACAGTCTCCTGCCTCTCAGTAAAAGCGAACCTGTGTGCTGTAACGGTAACTAACTTCTCCAGGCGAAATTCCTGGAGTGGCGTTGTTGGCCCTTGTATCGTAGACACTAAGAGCTGTACCCAACAGTTCGCAAAATCTACACACACCCCTCCCGCCACATTTGGCGCCTGTCGGCAGGATTTACTGTGTTGAGGCGGAGACTTGTTCTGTTCATTGTTTGTTCCAAGCAGCAGTATTTGTTTTTGTGTGTTATTTGAGGGGCAAAACAGCAGCCATCACTCTGAGCATCCCACTGTAAAAAGTGTCCGTAGCCATGGAGGAGGAGCTACGGCAGTTAAAAGACATGATCGCTCAGCTCCAAACCGATAATGAGAGGTTGCGCTCGGAGCGCACGCCTGTCGCAGCCGGCCCCAGTGCTGGGACCTCTGCAGATTCCGCCCCTCCTTCCCAACTTGCCGCACCAGTTACTGAAAGGTTAGTTTTTATACCAAGGGACCGTAAATGTCCCATGTTTAGGGGAAGAACAGGGATCAGTGTGGGCGAGTGGGTCGAGGAGGCGCGGGCCTGCATGAGGGCACGACATCTGTCACCTGCCGATCAGGCATTCTTTTTGATCGACCACTTGGAGGGAGAGGCACGAGAAGAGATTAAATATCGTCCTAGTGTTGAGCGTGGTGACCCTAACCAGATTATTTCTATACTCCAAGAGCTTTATGGGTGCACTGAGTCCTACGTTGCTTTACAGGAGGCCTTCTTCTCCAGGAGGCAGCAAGAGGGGGAGACCTTGTTGGAGTTCTCCCTCGCTTTGCTTGGTCTCATGGAGAGGGTAAAACAACAGGCCCCGGGCGATATCCCAAATGCTGAAGCATTACTGCGCGACCAGTTCACAGAACATGTGCTGGATGGTTCTTTGCGTCGTGATTTGAAAAAATATGCGCGCCAACACCCGCGGGCAACTTTGCTTGATGCAAGGGGGGAGGCCATTAGGTGGGAGCTGGAAGGTTTGCCGGCTAGTATGCGGGGCCGGAGCAACTCTGTGCCTTCTACACTCGGAATACAATACGCTATGCGTACTGGGCCTCGGACGGAGACTACTCCCAGCCAAACAGAGGTAAGTGAGATGAAGGAGATGCTGAAAAAGCAGCAGGAACAGCTGGATCTTCTGACACGGAGTATTACCCTGTTACAAACTTCTGCACCTCAGCGCAGTCATTCGCCCCGGCGTGGCCCCCTTATTTGTCAACGGTGCCAGCAGCCAGGTCATTACGCCAGGGAGTGTGATGGAACTCGCGTTCTCCCCGGCTCTCATCCCTCAGCGCCGGTACAGTCCCGCTTTCATCAGCCTTCGGGAAACTAGCGCCCCCCGTGCTGCAGGGCCAAAGCTCGGGTGGGGCACTATCGGGCTCGACTAATGCTTTTAAGGAGCTGTCGGACGCCTCCAAGTTGATTGCGTCTTGCCCACACCTTGATGTGGGCATGGCGGGTGTAATTGTGCAGTGCTTGGTGGACACCGGGTCAATGGTTTCCACCATAACTGAGAGCTTCTTTCATAAGCACTTCGAACCATGGGGAGAAGAGCGCCTGAAAGCCTGTCATTGGCTACAGCTAAGGGCAGCCAATGGCCTTGCCATCCCGTACATTGGCTACCTGGAGCTCACAATTGAGCTGTGTGGTAAGATTATGCCCCACTGTGGAGTATTGGTCGTTAAGGACCCTCACCGTGGTGGTACCTCCCAGGTTCCCGGGGTTTTGGGGATGAATGTTCTCCGTCGGTGTTATCAAGAGTTGTTGGGACAGCATGGGGCGGCTCTGTTTGATACCGCCCCTGTCACCGCATCCCCTACACCTTTAGTGGAAGCCTTCCAGAAATGCCATGCGGCTGATGCGAGACCTCTCCGGGAGGAGCCGGGCAAGGTCAGGGTCAGAGGAAAGGGGGCAGTTCGCATCCCTGCAGGGTCAGTTAAGGTCGTGCCCGCTACCTGTTCCGAGCAGTACTCGGGTACCACTGCTCTGTTTGAACCATTGAAGTCTGGTCTGCCCGCTGGATTGCTGGCATCCCCAGCACTGGTTCCAGTGATTAGGGGAACTGCCTTCATTCCAGTTGTAAACGTTGGAGACAATGACATTCTCCTTTACTCACGGACTTTAGTGGGCACTTTAGATAACGTGAACGTGGTTAGTCTCCCGGCCGGGGTGACTGAAATTCCGCCAGTTACGGCTACCATCTCTTCTCAGACTTCCGCGACTCCGGTACTAGACCCACTTGATGCGTTGGACCTGTCAGTTCTGTCTAGTGTGGAGCAAGAACAGGTACGGTCTTTGTTGCAAAAGCATGTTTCTGTCTTTGCCACCCATGATCAGGATTTGGGGTGTACAAATCTGATTTCCCATGACATTCCCCTGCTTGACGATGTTCCCATACGGCAGCGATACCGTCGCATTCCACCCTCTGAATACGAGCTGGTGAAAGAACACATCAACCAGTTGCTCGAGGCCCAGATTATTAGGGAGAGCTGTAGCCCATATGCGTCCCCAATCGTATTAGTCCGCAAGAAAGACGGCAGTCTGCGTCTTTGTGTTGACTACCGCCAACTTAATGCTAAAACACGGAAGGATGCATTCCCCCTCCCGCGGATCGAGGAGTCCCTTGACTCACTGAGTGGTGCCCGTTGGTTCTCGACGATGGACTTGGCCAGCGGGTATAATCAGGTTCCCGTCACAGAGGCAGATCGCCCTAAAACGGCATTCTGCACTCCATTTGGGCTCTTCGAATGGAACCGCATGCCATTTGGGTTGTGCAATGCACCTGGCACCTTTCAAAGATTAATGCAGCGGTTGGTGACCAACAGGGGCAATCCTTGCTCCTCTACCTAGACGACATTGTAGTGTTCTCGGCTAGTGTGGAGCAGCACTTGGAGAGGCTAGACAAGGTGCTAGGTCGGTTGCACACTGAAGGGCTCAAGGTCAAGCTTCCCAAATGCAGCTTCTTTCAACGGCAGGTCAGCTACTTAGGCCACGTCATTTCTAACGAGGGCGTGTCGCCAGACCCTGGGAAAATAAATTCTGTTGCCAATTGGCCAATCCCTGCCAATGTGTCAGAGCTCCGCTCATTCCTGGGATTCGCCAGCTATTATCGGCTTTTTGTTGATGGGTTTGCCAAAATGGCCGCTCCACTGCATCGCCAGGTGGCCGAACATTCCGGGAAGCACAAGAAGAAAAACTCCCCCGCTTGTGCTGTCTTTTGGGACGATGAGTGCCAAGGGAGCTTTGACGCACTAAAGGCAAAACTTACCAGTGCCCCTGTGCTCGCGTATGCCGATTTCTCACTGCCCTTCATACTGGAGATAGACGCAAGTCACGTTGGCCTTGGGGCGGTACTTTCCCAAGAACAGGGAGGCAAGGTGAGACCTATTGCCTACGCTAGTCGTGGTTTGAGGCCCCCTGAGCGCAATATGTCTAACTACAGTTCCATGAAACTAGAGCTGTTGGCGCTCAAGTGGGCCTTGACTGAGAAGTTCAGGGAGTACCTGCTTGGCCAGAAGTGTGTTGTCTTTACTGACAACAATCCCTTAAGCCATCTGGGCAATGCAAAACTTGGAGCGGTTGAGCAGCGCTGGGCGTCGCAGTTGGCCTGCTTCGATTTCGAGTTGAAGTACCGGTCAGGAAAGTCTAATAAAAACGCCGATGCTTTGTCCCGGCAACCACGGCCCACCCCCCAGGAGGGGATTGTCTCGGCCCCAGGCACTTCCTTGCCCTTGACATTGCAGCAAGCTTTTCAAGGAACAAGGTTAGAGGCGACACAGTCTGTAATGGCCGTCTTTCCCACTCTGGCCCCTGTTGACCTGCAGGCGTTACAGAGGGCTGATCCGGTTATGCAGGAGATCTGGCCTTTCTGGCAACAGAACCAGAGGCCCACTCGTGAAGAGCGGCAAAACTTGTCTCGCCCAGCTCTGACCCTGCTCGGAGAGTAGGACCGCCTTGTTGAATTGGGTAAGGTGCTGTATCGGCAGGTGTTTCGCCCTGACGGTGGCGGAGCTTTCCATCAAGTTCTCTTGCCCAGAGCCTTAGTGGAAGATGTGCTCACTCAGGTCCATCAGGAGCATGGCCACCAAGGAGTGGAAAGGACTTTAGCCCTGTTGCGCGCCCGCTGCTACTGGCCCGGTATGACCCGTGAAGTCACGCATGGGGTCGGTCCTGCGAGCGGTGTCAGTTCAGTAAGGATAACAACCCCACTGCACCTGCCTTTATGGGACACCTACTGGCTTCCAAGCCAAACGAGATTCTCGCGGTTGATTTTACCTTGCTCGAACCTACTTCGGCAGGCCTGGAGAACGTCCTAGTGATTACGGACGTCTTCAGCAAATACACCTTAGCGGTTCCAACCCGCAATCAACTTGCCTCTACGGTAGCACAAGTCCTGGTTTCAGAGTGGTTTGCAAAATTTGGGGTCCCAGCCCGCATCCACTCTGACCAGGGCCGTAACTTCGAGAGCTCGCTAATCCAGCAGCTATGTAACTTGTACGGGATTGTCAAGTCGCGCACCACCCCATACCATCCAGCTGGCAATGGGCAGTGCGAACGTTTCAACAGAACGCTACATAACTTGCTGCGTGCACTGCCTACAACTCGGAAGAGGGACTGGTGTTCTTGCCTGCCACAGGTGCTTTATGCTTATAATACCACTCCTCACCAGTCAACGGGTGAGTCGCCTTTTTTTCTGATGTTTGGGCAGGAACCACGCCTCCCAGTTGACTTTTTGCTGGGTCAAGTGCAAGACCCTGTGGGAGGAAGTGTTCATGAATGGGTGCAAGAGCACCAGGCCCGGTTGCAGATTGCCTTTGACGGAGCGAGAGAGAAGTTGCGACTCGCTGCAGCTCGAAGAAAGGCTAATCATGACAAAAACGTGCATGAGGAACCTCTTAAGGAGGGTCAGCTCGTGCTGTTGCGAAATTGCGGCACTAAGGGTCGTCATAAGACCCAAGATCTGTGGCATCCAGCTATCCATGTGGTTATTCAACCTCCACCGGAGGTCGGTGTCGTGTACGCTGTTGCCCCCGTAGACCAACAGACCAAGGTTAAAAGGGTGCATCGTTCGTTGCTGAAGGCCCTGGTTTGCGATGAGGCATATCCCCCAGCCCCGGTCTTAAGCCCTCCGATTGCGCCCGCAGTGTCTGTCTTGGAGGACGAGCCTCCTGCTCAGGGTGATCTGTTCCTAACGCTCCAGCAGCCGGTAAACCCGCGGCTACCGGCTGGTCAAGTGGCTGTCCCAGCCTCAGCAGGACTTCCCCCACCCATCCCGAGTCCATCGGAACCTCCAAGGGTTATCGTTGCCACCTCTGCTGGTCCGGCATCACCATTGCCTGCACCGGCTGCTGTTCCTGGCCCCAGTGAAGAGTCTTTGCGTAGATCTTCTCGGCCAACAGCTGGTAAACATCACAATCCTCATAATCTTCCTAGGCCAGTTGTCCGGCAGCTGCCGCCTTGAGACCCCCGAGTTCTTCCTCTGTGTGCAGTAGAGTTGGTTGCTGGAGTCATCGACGGGCCGCCGATGCAAAATGGAGGGGGTGAATGTGGCATTACATGCCTGGAGGCGGGCTTTCCGCATTACATGCCTGGAGGCGGGCTTTCCACTTGAGGGCCCGAGTCCTCATTGGTTGCTAGCGCTAGTCGGCGAACCATAAAAGTGCCCCCTTTTTGTCGTTCCCCCTTTGACCTCACGCATATGCCCGCCCACCGGCACTCCACTTCCGTGTTTACAGACGCCGCACGGCAGCACGGACAGTCGCACGTACACACGCGGACCCGCGCATCTCGCTATAAAGCCGATGGCAGCCAGTGTAGCTCTCTAGTCGAGTCTCCCCCCTCATAGGAGCTAACGGTAACTAACTTCTCCAGGCGAAATTCCTGGAGTGGCGTTGTTGGCCCTTGTATCGTAGACACTAAGAGCTGTACCCAACAGTTCGCAAAATCTACACACACCCCTCCCGCCACATCAGTATGAAAAAACGGTGGCCTATTCCTTTAAAGGGGCTATTTTATAGTTACTACTGCCACCTCAGGTCATATGTGTAACTGCACCTACTATATTAAGCTCGTGCATGATGGGAATTCGGAACCGAAGTAAGAACTTTTTGAGTGACAGTGCAGGATTTTAGAGGCAGTTGTGGTGAACAGGTCTGGGCTCATTCTACACATTAAGACATGGCTGGAACATGTAGGGACAGGAACATTTTAACATTTTAAACTCTGTATAGTCCCTTTAAGCTTGGTTAACACACATTGATATGCTACTTACAGGTCATACATCATAATTTCGGATAAATCCGTATAATTCAGCCCTTTTAAAGTACTTTGACATCTGACCATTGCCGTTACAACCTTTAATTGTGTGTGCATTCAAAGTATCATCAGGCCATTGTTGCTGTGAATTTTGAGTGTAAAAAAAATTCCAGCAGAGGATGCAAGGCTGAATATATGCGCAGTGGAGACAAAAGCAATGCTGAAAACAGAGCTCAAGAGTGAGTAATGAAATATGTTCAAAAGGAAAAAAAGCATTGAGCGCCAAAAGAAAAGTTGATTTGACATAATGTGTGACTCATAGGTCATTTTCATTTTGTTTTCAGAGTCTAATAGTTCTCGTTGATAGGGTAAAGAGACAATCATTCATTCATCATTCTGTTGGCATGTTGTTTTCAAGTAGACCTGGTGATTCCTGCACCCACTGTAGATGAAAAGTATCCATGTAAACAATTAACAACAATCCTTTCACTTTCACCAACAAAATGTAATAGTGTTATAATGTCAGCAATGAATGAAATTACCATCAAAATCACAACAAAAACAAAGAAATTGACTTCTGTCAAGAAAAGTGAACATATACTGTAATTGCAGAGAATTGCGAAATAGAAAGTGAGTAATTTACTCGTAAGACAATCATACGAAAAAACAAAACACACAGTATGAAATACGAGTACATCACTCTCACTTCAATGTATTTCCAATGAATCCATCCTCCCAGTGTAAAGCCTGCTTTCTGCCACTCTTACCCCCGAGGGTTAGCTCTGAACGCCATTCTGGCTTTTAAATGGAACTCTGATTGTTTTTCATGTTTATTCACAAGCCACAGATCAGCAGCCCCCAATAATCGCCTGTTTCGTCCAAGGACAATTTGGTGATATCATGAATAAAAATGATCTTAATATTAACTGCGGTGAAAGGACCCATGGCAACTATGAATACCATTACGGGCTGATCAGGGGCCGTTAGCGTCATTTATGTAGCAGTGAAACAGTATAGGTCCCGCTCCAGTGAGTCTGTGGGCTGCACGTTTACTATAGTCTTTAATGCTTCCATCAATCCTTGAGGTGTTAAAATATGGACTGTCATTAATAAGCCAAGTATTTGCCTTTGAATTTTCTTCCCACATATCATTTTTAGATTACTTTCTTTTCTTTTCTTTTTTTTTCTCTTTTCTTTTCTTTTCTTTTCTTTTCTTTTGGTTGCAGGAAATCCTCAATGAGATTCACTATCTTTGTTTTTTTTTTTATTGTGGGAGAAGAGGTCGCAATAGGATGTGGTAGTTGAAACAAAAATACCCAGAAGAAACATCAGAACTCAAGATACAACGCCCACACAGAATGGCTTGACATGTAAACCCAAACCATCTCGACCCTTTATATGGCCCTCATTAAAATACTTTGAAATGAATCTTTTCAAATTGAGTGTGTTATTGTTTTAACATTTTCAAACATTTTCATTTTCATGCAGAAAATCAATGTGAGCGAAGTTACCATGTTTGGTTCTCTAAAGATGATGATATTGATTGATATATGCTGTAATTTCACTTTTCGCCAATAAAATGTGTGATTTCCATCAACTTACCATGATTACTTTTCAAGTTATGTAAATAAATGTACCATGAATTAAGCCAGACTTGGGGTTTTTTCAGACTGCAGAGAAAACAGGAAGTTGAGATCGCGACAGGTCTCTGCTGATTGGTCAAATGCCACAGAGGTGGGGTCTGTGATGTAGGTTGATCTCTTCTGATTGGCTGAGTGAGGACTACATGCTTCTTTGCCTTACTGATGTGCAGCAGGGAGATCATATGTAAAGTGTGCAGATATTACCAAAAATATTGCTCTATAAAGGGTTAAAGTGATAGTCTGTAAAATTGCAGAATGAGGAGAAAGAGGGGCTGAAATGTGAAAGTAGACAATCAAGATTTTTCTCCTCCTGACTGGACCTGACTGGCTGATTCGCAGGAAAGCTCTTCTCATTGGTCAAAGTTATGGCACCGGGGATTCTAAATAGTTGCCGTGATAAGCCAAGGGAGGGACTTACACTACATAATACATACATAATATTACTTACCTTACGTGAAATAGCAGGCACAGTTGGTAAATTATATACAATCTAATAAACTTCTAAAACATTTAAACTTACAAACTATCGCTTTAATGTGAGACGGGAGTTTTAACCCCTCAGCCATAATGCCAATACTTCTCAGTAATCATTACCCAGTTTAGAGGATTAGACTATGATGCATATTTAGTTTAATGGGGAAAACCTGCAGCACCCAATATGACGGGAGAAGGGAAGGAATGTGGGATAACGTTTTTTTTTCAGCATATTGAGCATCAGACAAATTAGTGTGATATTAAGTTGTCAAGAATAAACGATAAGCAATGTAATGTATTAAAAGTGATTAGGGTACCGATATTGAGTAATGAAAAACTAATTTGATTTGACATAAAGACAATGAATTGGGCATAATCTTTATAGATCTGACCTGTCATTAAAGCTTACACTGACAAATCACATTGGCCTTTTAGCCCATCTGTATGAGAAGAACAATTCTCTGCTTCGTTTTGTGTACAATTTCCCAAGCCTTTGTATGTTGAGTAATTTACATATTAGCACAACGCGCAAACTTTTAACCGCGCGCCGGCCCCTAAAGGTATGTAAAACGTATGTAGTCGCTTCTGTATTCCCTAACAATTCATCATAGTAGCACACGAGAAAGTCATTGTGTCTTTGTCCGAGTATCTACACTTTAAAGCTGGTCTAATAGAACAGTCACAGCAATTTTCCTCCTTTTTTCGAATGCCCTTGACCTAGATGGGCAAAGTTTCAGGGGAGTATGAATTAAGAAGAAAAAGGAGAGAGAGAGAGAAAAAAAAAATACAAATATGTTCCAATGAGAAAATTATAGTATTAATATAGTATAAATGTAGTATTTTTCTTGAACTAAGGGCTAAGGTAATGATAGTTCCTCACATACAGTATTAACATTTTGGACAGTAAAAAAAAGGGGGGGGGGGGAATCCATGGGGGTATGTTGGAACAGCGCAGTCTCACAGGTAGCGGGGGCTTATCACAGAGGAGCAGAGGATCACTCAAATTACACACAGTGAGCTGCGGTATAGTGAAGAAGGGTGATGTAGTTAGGCACCGGGCGAGGGTATTTGAAGTGTTGTGTTTTTTTTTTTACACTTTAGCATATTTAATGTTTTTTTCAAATTCATTTTCAGTCAAAATTTCACCCAAGAGACCATGGCTGCCAGCTGAGGCCGCATGGACCGACGTCAGGCAGTTCAAATAAAGCTAAAAAATACGATTTGGGAGTCACAGAAGAAGAAGAAGAAAAAGATCAGACATCATGCTGCCTTCATGTGCTCTGGTAAAGATGATCCTTTCCCATTTGTGAAAATCGCGCGATGACACTAAATGAAAAGAGATTACATTAAAGGCACACCGCAAAGAATTGTTCTTAAAAAATAAAATTGAAACACTAGCATTTATCTTATGATAGATCATTTCATCATTGGAAAAACACCTCATAAATGTACACACAAACATGTGTTTTTGCGGTGAGCGGCTCAGCTCTCCTAAGACATGACTGTAACTTTACCGGGAGTGGGTACGTCTCCAGCTCGTCTCCATGGAGATGTGACTAAAGTCAGTAGAATTTGAGATTAGAATAGGTTAGGTCCTCATCCAAATCCATTCTTTGATTATTCCTTGCAGTAATAGTATTTTTCTGTGTCGAGCTGGTCAATAGGAGCAGGTTTTGTACTAAGGGCAACAATATAGTTCAAAATTTTACGCAGTGTCCCTTTAAAATTGCGTTGCTAAATAAATTGTGCATGTTTGTGTGTGTTTAAACAATCAGATAAAGATATGAAAGAGTCCCGCAGCTTCTCTCTTTCGTGTTAAAAGGTCAAGGATTATCTTAGCTTGCAAACTCGGGTATCAAAATTATTTCCCCATTGGAAAATACGAGATGAGGCGACTTTCATGTGCAATTTCCTACTCGACAAGTGGTGTTTACCATAGTTACGAGACCACATGAAGGCCAATCTGTGTACACATAATTTACTGTAGTGATTCGTGATCCTATTTATAAAGATTCCTTGTTGCACTGAAGGTTTTAGAGTCTTTAAATTCACTTCGTCCGACGTTGAGACCTCTATTTTAATGAAGCAAGGTGCAGTGGGCACAGCATAGCCAAGTGCACCGTGGCAACAGGGCGGGATGAGAAGGAATCCATTAGCATAAATTACATGTGGGCGTGTTTCAGGGCCGTAACTATCATGGCCAATCACTCGGGTTGCCTCTTAAAGCAGATGGCCTTAGCATAATGCACTTACAGTTGGCTAATAAGCAGCAATCCTTTTGTGGTCCCTATAAGGACAGCCTATACGACTGTCACTCTGCATCAAATCTGTAATGATGCACATTCAAATCTAAAGCTATGATGCCTGTGCCTTTCGATAACTTCAAAAGCGTTTATGAAAAGTGATGCGCGCTCTCCGTTAGTATTAAATCTTTAATATTAAATCAGCCCTAAAAGTATCGACACAATATTCATTTGGAAAAAGTCTGCTGCAATACCCCTTTGTGAGATGATGTCACGATCTATCTGAACTATCTTTTCCTCCTCAATCCCGGAGCTCTTAAATGGCTCTCGGAATTTTATTAAAACCTGATATGAAGTCAAGTGCATCCATTGAACACCACAGAGTACTGGGTGAATGTACAATTGTCTCATGTTAAAGCGCTTTGTGACCATGTCTGTGAAAGGCGCTATATTATTAAAGTTATTCTTCTTCTTCTTCATTGTCCAAATGACCTGAATACTGGTGCCGGACTGTGTTGAAAGAAATTGTGGAATTAGTGAGAGGTGGTTAACGTTAGCCTAACCCCATTCATTCATTTTAATGGATGGTTGGATCTTTAGCCTGTTTTTGCTGAATATTCAAAACAAAATTAAATGACATAGAAACCAAATATATAGTAACATGTTTACTGTTTTGTGTGTCATTGATTTTCATTACATATGTTTTTACTAGTGGTGGGAGTCGACTCTAATGATGGTATTTGTAATAAACTAATCGCATTCAAGCATTTTTTTTTTAGGGGTTGTGTTCATTTTTAAACGTGCTTCTTTGAATTTTCATACATTTTAACTTATTTTAAATGGATATGTGAGGCCTGTGTGATCATCTTCAAAAACGATCTTTTTAAACACGTTTATGTGGCTCAACTGACAGCAAATTGTTTTTGGCTTTACATGGTTTTCGTGTATAAACTGAAAAAGTGTCTGTGCCGCACAAAGTGTAATTAATTTCGATTAATATTTTTCATTGCACTAAACCATTATGTTATTGATTAATCGTATTTAATCGGAAAAAGTCCCGGACCAAGTTTTTACACTTTATATTGCACTAGGGCTGGGTGATTTCCCCCAAATAAATGTTAATATATTTAAAAAAATATAAATGTATTGTATTTAATTAAACAAAATTTGTTAAACATCCAAATTATTTATACTGTATTTGGATTGAGCAAGACCTTCCTCCTCTGAGCAAAGGGCAGAGAGCTAAATAATAATAATAAAAATAAAAGTATATATACATATTTATCGATTTTTAAATCAAATACATTTTTTTCACAGCCTTATTGCACTAATACTTTGATCCTTTTGTTCATAACAATCGGACGGTCATGTTGCATTATGAGCCCTATACCTGATTTATATTTAAATAATGTTATGGCAAACCTTTTATTACAATAGCCTGTCTCACTGCTACCTTCACATTCATATAGGATATTATAATTTGAACTCATTGTAAGACTGATTAATCAGAGCTGTAAAAGGTGGAGTGTTAAATAACTATTAAAGCCTCATTATCGCCTTTAAACCATTCCCACAATTGCCCACCCAGGCTACTGCATCTTACAGAGTTTGCAAATGAAAAGGTCCCGTGTCTTGAAAAGGTGTAAATTTAAGAGGCTATTACTGAAATGTGCGGTAATTATGGGATATCTCTTGTGTCATGGGGTCCCGCAGGCCTGTGGCTAAACCCCTGTTGTGAGGCAAACAGAAAAACCAGTTACAACCAAGCTTGCCCCATTGTTACGTCCGGTTTACTGTCGACATTCATTTCTCCTAATTAGCTGCATGTAATTGGTTTGGGACACCTCGGATTACACTGTCTTTGTAAAGCATTAGCCATCTCATTTACGGCAGGATGTTGGATAAGCCTGCTCTTGACAAGGCTTATCTTCTGTTCTGCTTCTCCCCTGCTGTTTTTGTTTGGCTAAGAACGACTCTTGAGTCTTAATAATTCATACATCGAGCATTACATGGTATAGGAGGAAGGGTTATTATGGAGTTCAGCGAATCATAAAGACAACAAATTTAATTAAATGATCCCAGATGTGTGCTTTACAGTTAATGTAAAATCACAAAGATACACAAACAACTCTTTCCCTCTTCAAGTAACACAAGAGATGATTGAGATACTCATCGAAAGTGTCTTATGTAACTCCTGTGCAAATTCAACCTGGAAGACCTACCAGCTGCATCGCCTCATCCTCTGCAGCTCTCAGCACTCATCCAATCACAGACCCAGCTCAAGCCGCACCTTCACAACAGCCAATTACCTGCTCCAGCCACTCATCCCTGCTCCAGCCACTCATAGCTCAGGATCAACTTCTTAAAGAGCAACTAAATATCAAACCTACTGTTTTTTTTGCAGATAAAAAGTGTAAATACATTTCCCAGTCAATATTTTGACATTTTGTGCAATCTTGTTCGAAATCCAACTTTTGTGTCTAAAACCGCATGGTTAATGCCTCCCTCAGGTTCCACACATATATTATAAAAGATTTTTTGTGGTTGGTCGGTGACGGCGCCACGAAATCCAGAGATCCAGAGAACTTTATCAATGCACAGCGCACTCAAAAGCCTTGTGGCAAAATCTTTTTCCATAGGTGTGTTGGTACATCAACCAATCATAAGTCATGAGTGTATCACACTATCCTATGAAAAAAAAAAAAATCCCGTACCGGCGTGACACTGGTAACAGCAGTCTGAGACCATCCCTTTCACAGCAATTTTAGACTTTTGCTTGTGGGTGGGGAAAGGCTCTGGGACGCCCGTTTCGGCTTGCTTTAAGCTCCTTGATCAATCATGCAGCCGTTCCCAGCCGTGCTACGACCCTCCTCCACCCCTTTCTCCACCTGGCCTCTCCTCAGCTCTGCTCATTGTCGACTGGTCACCCCAGGTCTCCTCCTCTTCTACCACCACCAGTGTCCAGGCTCCGGGGGAAGATTCTGCAACCATTCATCAGTGCCGTGCATTTCATATCGTCAATTCATTCTTCTGTTGGGGTCTGAGCCCCAAATCATGATTGACGTTCAATAACACTCTCTTAACGTCATTCTTTCTCTGTGAGTCTTCTCAGGTTGAAGGTTGAAGGTTAAACACAACTTTATCCATATGTGCCCATCATGAAGTTTTATATTTGTGAAAAGGAGAATTATCACTTTCAAACTGTTATTATTTTTGCAAGCCTTCCTGAGATTTACACAGGTAGAAAGACTTGCAGCACACAGAGAACCTTTCTGTACATCTCTCCATTGATGCACTGTATTTGCACGCTTAGACCTTGAAGTTTGGCTTAGATCTCCTATCTGCAGACTTAGGGATACGCGCCCGGACTGGAGGCCAAATAGAAATGGCTGATTATCAGTGGTGCCCTGAGACGATGGGGCAAACTGCACAGTGAGGGAGCACATAGAAGGTAGATAAGCCGGGGGTTTACGGGTTTGAACGGCTTTACAACTTGGCCTTGAGGGATCTGGGGGTGGGGGATACGGATGTCTATGTCCATACAGCTGTTTGAATGAATGGCGACTGAGGCCATATGTTTTCATGTTGGCAGGCAATGGAATTTATGGATACACCTGTAAGGCGAAAGTTTAGGCACCCCGGATCAAAATTTCTAATAATGTGAATAATGAAGCAATGGGAAGTTGAAATGATCTCCAAAAGGCATGATGTTGTATAGATGAGTCATTCCTATAACATTTCCAAATAATATTAATATAATATTAAACGCAAATATATATACATATAAGAATAGAAAATGGAATCTCCATGTGCCCCTTCCATCCCACCATCTATTTAATACCATTAGGGCAGAGATAAGTAGTATTACACGATGGATTTAAGTGAAGTTAGCCTGAGTGGGCGCCCGAGTCTGCTCTCTGTGCACCACTAAAGAAGGTGTTATGACATGAAACCTGATGTAAGAATTTATTGAGTTTGACTGAGTTTGTCTTCCTATGTAATAACATCAAAGGCATAAGCTCATAGCCTCATATTTGAGCTGAGTTGGCACCGGGATTTAGAACATTATGCCCTCAAGTGATTACTCTTGAGTAAAGGATGGAGAAACAGCAGGGTGACAAGTAGGCAGGATTCCTCAGCCAAATCAGGAGCGCCACATTACCTACATGACTTGACAGGAGATTACTTAGAAATGAAATGAAAAAAAAAAAACTGCACATATTCTGTCTGCAACCTCAAGATATAACACCATTTCCCACACCAAGATAAAGTTAACTGTTTAAGACTCAGAGACAGCCATACTGAGTGAGAACAGGGTCCAGTGTCCTGTATTTAACCAGTGCATGTTTTTTAGTGTTTGGGGCGGCACGGTGGCACAGTGGTTAGCGCTTGGGCTTTACAGAAAGGCCCTGTCCAGAGACATTTGACCTGTGTGGAATTTGCATGTCCTTTCCCTGTCTGCTATGGGTTCCCCTACCACTAATAACATGTGTAGATTAATCCTCCAGCCAGGTATTCTGACTATTAACCCGGCTCCACACCTGGAGATAGGTCCCTGGACAATAACTACTGTGACTGTCCCCTACTCAAAACAATTAAAGAACATTCTAACACACACAGGAAGCTCTCATCTGGGATCGAACCTGAATTGTCACACAACTTTCTTTGTCAAGTGATGCAAAGTGTATTGTGACTTTGGCAAAACTTAATGATTAGTGCAATTCAGTTTATTTGTTTATTTGAGCTGTTAACAATCTGCTCAAAAGGAGTGGGCGGAGGCAAAAAACGTATGAGCTCCCACCCCCAAAATCAATACAATAAAAATGTCACAATAGTACAATGAGCATAGGAAAGGAACGGAAACAAAACAGAAACAACTGGAAAAGAGATGGATTATACACTTGCAGTATCTAGTCATGGTAGAAATGTCCAATTGTAATAATATAAATCATGCAATTAGCAGCATCATATTTCAATTTGTAAAGCGATTTTCAAGATTAGGTAAAAATGAATTAGATAAATAATCACCAATACCAAACTCTAACCTATTTACAAACACAAAACGAATATAATAATTGGATATCCATCCCATGAACCAAAGCAAAAATGTCAACTTGAAGAACTGTCATGTAAAATGGATCCATACATTGCTTGTCAAAACAATATTCAAACACGTTGAAAATATCTGAAACACAGAAAGTTAATATTCATGAATTATTTACTACATATCTCACATACCTTTTGGCTTTAAACCTCTCTTTCGATTAAAACGTGAGGGTTTGAGAACGTAATAGAGGATATAGCAAGAAGAATACGTGTCGCTTTTGACCCTTTTTTATTTGCAACTCAAGCAGACAGCGTTACTAACGTTCCTTATCAAATCAGAATTGTATTCTATGTCAAGGGGAAAATAGTTCTGCAACACAAAATCACCTTGTTAAGCGCGGTGCCATACAATTAAACCTTTTCACCCTGCTTGATATTTGGATCCCAACGCACATAAAATGCATCCAGAGGTTATGATATGCAGAAATATTCACATAACTCACCCCAAATAGAAAAGCAATTTAAGCAGCAGTTCAGAGTTTTTAATTCCCAATATCCTTTTGCATTGAGGTCTGCAAAGGTCATGAAAAATACTGCTATTTGAGTTCTGAAGCAACAGCATGAAGGAGGATTATCGAGTGACCTTACAATAGAAAAACATTCCTGCTGCTTGGGTTTCACACTATTGTCACTGAGATGTCAAAGAAGCCAGCGGGGGGAATGGACAAGGTCAGCTACACCTCCAGTCAAGCATGTATCTGTGCAGTCTACTACAGTTAGAACAATTATGAAAAGCCTTGTGCAAGATAAGGGCATTCTCTACAATGAAGTTTCCAAAATGTTCAATAGCAAAGTGAAAGCAAAGTGAAATCAAAGTGGAAGCTGTTTTTAATCCAGCTTTATGCTGCGTTCAGGTGGCACGCTTGTCAGGCAGGCTTCAAAAACACGCCCAAAGCCCCTAGTTGGATGCTTATGTGTTCGTAGCCATCTTGGAAGGAGCGCCTGTCTGGAAAATAACTCTTGTCTTTTGGATCTTTAACTACCCCCATGGTCTACACCAAGATCTCCCTAGTATTTAAGCCTATATCCATGCCATACACTAGTATAAAGGGACATTATTTGTGGTGGTTAGGCTAGGCTAGCCCGGCTAGCTTGTTACAATCGCATACAGCTCATTGTTGATAAAAAGTGTGCAATAAACCATAAATGTGTCAAGTCACAGTGTGTGATAATCATGAAGTTGTTGCCAGCTTTATTGGTGTTATTTGTGCATAATACTTGTTTTCACGGGGTCAGTCCGAGCTAGCTATTAGCTGCTAAGCAGCTAAGCTAAGCAGCTTGCTCCGGGAGACAATCAATCCGCTCCGAACTGTTGTGGATGAAATGTGAGCTAAATAATTAAAAATCAAGAAGTATTCATTGTTAAACAGTTGCTTTATGTAGATGGTGGCTTAATTAACTTTATTTGTGCATATTTCTCATTTTCACATCGCTCTGAGCTTTAGCTCGTAGCATTAGCTTTCGTCGGAGGGAATGCTCTGGGCATCATCAAGGCCCAAACACATTCCCAGCGCAGATCCAGCCACTCAAATAAGTTTTCTTGTCACTGCTTGTAATCCCGGTGTTTAGGTTAAAGAAACACTGATGTGTGTCTTTGTAAAAGTCCCAGAGCTGCTGTAGCAGCATGGGATCTGCCCCGGTGGCTCCACTCCAACGCACGGCACTGTTGGGGAAAGCTCCTGATTGGTCAAAGCTCGCAAATTTCTCCAAAAAGTTCAACAATTCCAGCTCTAGCGTCGGCCACATTCGAGGCGCTGCGTCAAAAGCTTTCCCCGCGCCAAAAGCTTCAAAACGCTTTGCACAGGAGGTGGGATCTCTCGATGCTCCCCGAGGCGCGTCCCCCATCTATTTTCAATGTAAACCTGACGCTTTGGCTGCATTGGGTATGAACCTGGCATTAGTCCCATCCTATGGTGTCATTTTGATCAAATATTTTGTCCAAAGCTGGTGTTCGGGTTACTTTGAGTCCTTGCTAGAACAAGGCTTCCACCATCAGAGCAAGCCACTGCACATCCTGAGGTATCTGCACCACAGTTTGAGACCCACTTCTGATCAATATATGCACTCAATTTAACTTACTAGTACCAGCAACTTCACCCCTCTCCCCAAAATGAATGGTTATTTGGGCCTGTACTCCCCTACCTCCCCGCAGCAGTCAAATGAGAATAGATGTGCGCAGTGAACTAGATAAACAGAATGAAATGGGATCACAATGGCCTTGATGTCAAACTCTGGGATTTACTGAGGGAACAGAGTGGGGGGGGTGGGGGAGCCGGGGCGGACAGAGACAGCTTGTACCCTCCACGGCCAAATCTCGACCCCTGTTGTCTTTCCAAGTTAGGAGCAGTTCCAGTTGACAGAAACTGTTGTTTGTGCCCTAGCTGGCAGACAACAGCCATCCTTGTAAACTACTTTTCGGTGGCTATTTATGCTTCATTTGGCGTGCTCCATTTGTGGTGATGTTTTGGTGCAGCTAATTGCAAAAAAGCACAATTTCTTTGTAACAAAAGCTCCCTCTGTTTTTTGTTTTGTTTTCTGACAGCTTATTTATTTCAGTAATGTCCCCCCCCCCAAATAAATAAATTACTTACTTACTGTCAGGCGCATAGCATAATTTTGCCTCCTCTTTTTTGCTACTCTCCAAATAATGCAGCATCTTTAAGTTTGTCTATGCAATTCAAATATATGTGTCAACAATTCTGACCTTGTGGTTTCCTTAAAGGTTCATTATGCAACTTTTTATGTGTAAAAAAATGTGTGCGTATTTCACCTTGTAGTGAACGGTGGCTGTATGAGAGGTTATCATGGCGCCTTTACTTTCCATCACAGTGGTTCCACGCTCCAGGATCAATTGTTTGGCAGGTTTTCACTGTTGACGGACCCTCTCACCAGGAAACCTACAAAACATTTGATCCTGGAGCATTGTAGAGACCACCGTGATGGAAAGTAAAGGCGCCATGCTGACCACTCATACAGCCGCTGGGTCACTACAAGGTCAAATACGCATTAATATCAACTTTTATTTTCACATAAAAAGTTGCATAACGCACCTTTAAGTGTATGGGATAGTAGCTCATTGTAATACAGGATTTTTTACCCCAATGTGATTTCTGGTGGGGAGTTCACAGTCTTGTTTTACCTTGAGATATTGTGCCTCAAATTGGGCCACAGTCCGATTAGACTTGTGTCCTTAACCTTTTGTTTTTACTGGTGCCATTTTTCACTCGGCTCTCCATGAAACCGGAGCGGACACGTCAACCAAAAAGATGTCTAAACTTTACTCAGGGAGGAGATGGAGCTCAAGGGCAACTGCAGCCTCTTTGGGGGTGTTTCAGGACAACAGCTAAACATTAATTGCTACGACATTTACCGCGTGTGGGTAACACCATTTGAAACGGTTATAAAATCTGAGAAAGTTGTATCTGTCCAGTGAAATTGACAGACTGACTTGTATGTGCGGACTAGACGGAGTTCGAAGATAGAAGCAAAACATCGCCAGCTCAATCTACCCACTCCAGTAGACCATGTTTGAAATTCTCTACTACCATCGAACTACTACAAAAACACAGTCACTCACTTACATTTTATACATTTGTTAAACTTGGATTCTTAAGGAAATGTGCCTTTCCAAACAAGATCGTGAAAACAAACATCATAATTAGTGTCCATTTACCCATTGTCTTATTAGTTTAATTACATGTTAGTCGGGCCCGCTGATCCAGTAGTATATCACTTATAATGGTTGTGTGTCCTAGAACATTAAAGTCGTTACACTGGGCAGCGTCTCATTACATTTTAATGATGTGGACTCAGAGAGTGTCTTGAAAGCTGCCCGTCTTTTTGGGGCCGTGTGGTAATTAAAATGAGGTTTCAATCTGCCATATACAGAAGTCGTTAGAGGGATGTGTCTGAAAATAACCCCCTATTTTAATGAGTTTGTTCATTAAAAGTTTAACAGTTTTCTAAATAAAAAATGCAGAAACAGTAAGATTTTACATTTAGCACCCAATCAATCAAAATAAGTGGCCATTTTGAAAGCATGTCGTTAAAGTTTGAAAGGGAGGGCATGAGCAATCAAGTCTGATATGATGTGCTAATTTATGCCATATACAGTGCATAGCATTTGAAACTAGAAGCGCAGGGAACATTCGGTGACCCTGTGTAGTGCAAAGAAAAGTGCGCAGCCCTAAAATGGTCGCTATATGATATGCAAATGTATGCAAACATGCACTTTATGTAATAAGAATTTAAATGGACGTGTAGAGCACCAGACTCAGCAGAGCTCCAGCTACGCAGAAGATAACCTACCTGAAGTGGTAGGGATGTTGACAGACTTGATGGGGCCTGGGTCAAGAAGCAAATAATAATAATAATAATTTAAAAAGGCATTATATGTGTAAGTAGGTGAGTGTTTTATTTGTCAATATATAATTGTACAACGAAATTGCGTAGGTTAGATAGAGGGTTAATCCTCAGCTTGGGCGACTCTGCGCTCCGCCCCTGTAGATCAACCTGACCAGCATGTTTTTAATGGTAGGAGAACTTTTGTCAATGATGGAGTACAATAGAACAAGACCCTTTGTTTTCTTTCTTTTTACTAGACTCATTCTGATCATTTTGCTGGAAAACTAAGACCGACTTGAGTGCTACTGGTTTTGGAAAGTGGACTGCTCATTTGGCCTCATCAACGCCTCGAGCCCCACTTCTCTGCAGGACTTTATATCTCTCACAGCTAATGTGGCATTTATCTATAATTACACTCTCACATGTTTTAATGGAAAACGATATCCCTGAAGGTCTTTGTGTCATTTGCATGAGAAACACACAGTAATCATACCCCAACCATCCCCCAAAAGAAAACCTCTGAAATCTGAATCCAGTTATGACGAAAAATATAGATCAAACAAGTGACCTGCTTGGATTTCATTGAATAGATTGGGTTAGCATTCTGGACATTGATAATGGCCAATTTGACTCTGGGTTTGCACAGTTTGAATAGAAATCTCCCAAAACAAATGGCTGCATGTACTGTATATATTATAGTGTATAAACTGCATAGGTTTTCTGCTTATTGTAGTGTCAAATAGTAATCACTAAACCTCCTATTTTGCATTATGATGGAGAAACCACATAAATGATATTCTGATTTCAGCGTGCCATGTATGGAGACTTGTATGGAGACTGGCTTCCACATTATATTTATGTGGATCGAACATCATGGCCACTTCTCCCTTTTTATTTCTATGATCGAGCTCTTACACCTCATGCTGACTTTACTCTTATAATGCCACAGTTTAGGTCTTCCCAGGACTCTCTTAATAGTGGGCATTATGTCCAAACTAAAACAAACTATAGTGCCACTTAGAAGATAAGATGAGATGAGATGAGATGAGATGAGATGAGATGAGATGAGATGAGATGAGATGAGATGAGATGAGATGAGATGAGATGAGATGAGATGAGATGAGATGAGATAATCCTTTATTGATCTCACAAATGAGAAATTCCCTTGTTACAGTCGGCGTTCAAGAAGATCACTCAGAGTTAATAAAGTGCAGCTGATACAGAGATTATTGCACATGTTACTTGTACAGTCTGACAGCAGTGGGTGGGAGGTGTTGTCCATGATGGAGGTGAGCTTGGCTAACAACCTCCTGTCACTCACCTCCTCCACAGAGTCCAGGGGGCAGCCCAGGACGGAGCTGGCCCTCCTGACCAGCTTGTTCAGTCTGTTCTTGTCCCGCTCTGTGCTGCCCGGGGCCCAGCACACGGCAGCGTAGTGGAGAGCAGAGGCTACCACAGAGTCATAAAAAGTCCTGAGCAGAGGCCTGCTCACTCCGAAGGACCTCAGAAGGTGGAGGCGACTTTGGCCCTTCTTGTACAGGGCGTTGGTGTTGTGGGACCAGTCCAGTTTATTGTTGAGGTGAACACCCAGGTACTTGAAACTGTCCACCTCCTCAATGTCCTCCCCCTGGATGTTCAGCGGTGTGTGCGGTAGTGGCTTCCTCGTGAAGTCGATCACCATCTCCTTCGTCTTACTGATGTTCAAGCACAGGTGGTTGCGCTCACACCAGTCCACAAAGTCTATGATGACTGACCGGTACTCCAGGTCGTTCCCCTTAGACACACAGCCCACTATGGCGGAGTCGTTGGAGAACTTCTGGAGATGACAGATGTCTGTGTTGTATGTGAAGTCCGATGTGTAGATGGTGAAGAGAAACGATGAGAGGACGGTGCCCTGAGGGGCCCCGGTGCTGCAGACGACCACCTCAGACTCACAGCTGCGCAGCCGCACATACTGCGGTCGGTCCGTGAGGTAGTCGATGGTCCATGCAGTGAGATGTTCATTCACTCAAAGTGTGTGTACAAATAATATTGCCCAAACCAATTTATTGTATTTGTGTTTACATTTCAGTTCTGAATCAGATTTGGGAATTGCCAGGTCAGCCCTATGCAGGTGCTAATGGTGCGTTCCAGACAAATGGTTACTGGTAAATTCCCTACTTCCCATTTGGAAAAATGCCTTGGTACACTGCTCGAAGTGGTAATTCCAACTTGTAAACTGAGAGACCTCAAGACTGCTACGAGTTTGCATGCGAGATGAAGACAGTAATGGCGGCCCTCAGTGGTGGAGCGCAGCTAATGATAAAATGGTAACAAAACCACTGTATCAGTGACATTAACGTCACTTTTGGTCACAGCTTTCAACGTAACGCTATGTCCCATGTTCGCTAATTTTCATCATAACAGTAACTGTTGTAGCATTAGCCGTTTTGTTTACATACAACTTCATTCACCTGGAACGCTCTGAGGTCGTAAGTCATAATGTTTAAGTGGGAAAGATACCAGCTACCTGAAGCACACCACAAGCCACCTCGAAACTGTTGCTATGTGTGCTCTGAATGGCTGCTTGTATGGTTACTATGGCGATACATCCAGCAAAGATTCACATTAGCTGGAGTATTTAAATCATACCGCAATCATGTAAGATGAATGGTAAATTGATTGTGTAAATCAATATAATATGTTATTGGGCTGGTGAGACAATGATTTGCGGACATGTCAATGTATTTGATTAGTGGTAACGTGAATCCTCCAGGCTGATGTGATTTGATAAAACATGTATTATTTTTCAGTACTCAAGTGCCCTTTTATTTATTCTCTCCCTTCAGCAGTACATCTCGATTCCTTCTCAAAAATCTCCCTGTCGTCATATCAGGGGAGCGCTTGGCTCAGGAATGAGATTAGATGAGTAAAGTGCTCGAGTGTGGCAGATTGGGACTAAAATGTGAGACAAAGCAATTGCCTTTCATATTGAATAGGGAATAAGGGACAGAATGGTCTGCCTCCCTCTTTCTCAAGCTTAAAGCTCGGTCTTTCTGCCAAGACTGAAGTCCAGTGACCTTTTAAGCTCCAAGCAATTGCTCGTGTTGTGAAGCTTGTCGATCAACAGCATCATGATGGGAATATAGCATTTACCACACATAAATTATTCAGTCAACACTTTATTTTATTAAAAAATCTGCAATGTGTTGACCTGTTGAGATAGACCATGCTGGGTAAAGAATATAAAGATGTTTATATATGGCTTGGATGGTTTTCTACTGCAGCTTAGTCAACAAGCTTTGGGCTTATTTCCAGTTTTTGGCAGTTTCCAGAGTTAGTCCTTTGCACCATTAGTTACCAAACAAGTCTCTGTTTCTTTGGGCATACATTAAGTCAAGAATTAAGAACAACGTCTTTGTTGAAATACCTTCTTTTTTTTTAATCTATAGCCCGATGCATAAAACTAGTTTATAAGAGATCATAGGTTGAAGATCCTTGATATACCACTACACTAGAAGAATACATGAATAACCCGAGTATATATGTGCTTTCTTAGTCCTATTGTAAAGGGACTGCAGCTAATCCCAGTAATGGCCTGAGGTCTGTACAGTTAATGGCATATTCAGAGCTCTCACACAGGAGGCAGTGGTGCCAAAGAAAACAGTGATCAAGAAAAACAATCAATCAATTTTAAATGTTTCACACAAATAACTGCACTACTAGTGATACAGAACTACATAAAAGCACTTACGTAAGGGATATAAATATGAGAGTTGGGAAGAGCATTCTTCTTACATCATGAATTTGGGAAAAGTTAGTTGCTTTTGTCGTGGTGTGGTGCTGTGGTATTTCTATAACTGGGCAGTATAATTGTATCTTATGCTACACATCCATCAAAGGTACAGACCCAGAGCTCTGTGAATCCAATATCTGCCATATACAGTACCAGAGTAACTAATTAGAGTTTGTAGGCTTAACAAAATAGGATGTTTGTCACTGTCTGGGACCTGGATGCAACACTTTTGGTGACTTGTGTAGTTCAACTAGTACAGCTGTGTCTCCAACCTCATCTCGTCCTAAAGAATTACCGTAGACATTCTCAATAGCTTACAACGAAAACCAACTCCTATCTATTCAGTAAAATGTATTCTATTCCTTTTCTTCCTCTTCTTCAACAGTTTGGGATTAGTGGTTTTATGTTTATTAGAGCCCCAATAGACTCATTTTGCAGCTTATACTGCTTTTTATTGGTATGGCATACAATTAAAAAAGTGTATTAGGTTAGTACATTGAAGTAACTAATTGGCCTTCGAGATAAACATGCATTCATAACTCATGTTAGTTGCAATACATCAAGGGTCCTTTGAGAAGTACAGAGGTAGAGCGTGGCTCTACAGCGATGGCTTTGTGAGAATTTACATTTCCAACGTGGAAACAGATGCTCTGCTTTACATGAAGATTGCCTCTGGGTTGATCTTTGCTTCTCCTTCAAGTGCAACAGCAGTTCAGACAGAAGCACTTGCAGTAATAGAAGCCATGCTCGACTTTGATGTGCAGATGTGATCATACTTGACACAAGCATATAGGCCCCAGTTATAAACATCACCAATCAGGAGTTTTGAGTACTCAAATGACCTCCATAAAACCTCAGCGGTGCTGCCTCCAGGGACCTCTTCTGGTCAAGCAGTTTGACAGAGTGCCGTAGGATAGGATAAATGAAGTGGGCGCCCTCCACATGCTCTCAATTTTTTTAGATTGCAGAATTTTAATTTGCAGCATTAAAGAGGAGAGGCTAGTATAAAGAGACAGTCTGTTTTGAAATCGTCTATCAGCATTGCTCACCCTCAACCCTACAAGGTAATTCCTTGACGGCGACCTCAGTCATGGTGATTCTGTCAGTTTCACCACGATAAGTATACCCAAAAGCAGACTGAGACTAAGAGGGGTTCAACATTTCATTTCAAGCAGGTAACCAGAACTGGGCTGAGGACCAAAGGAGAAAAATGAGGCTAAGGCACGAGGGCAGGAAGTAAAATCAGAACCTTCAAATGAGTACTCAAAGAAAAAAAGCACTTAGATGAGTAGAGCAAGTGTTCATTGTGATGGATGCCTGACAATTTGGCAGAGAAGAGATGGAAGAACAGAAGAACTAGGTTTAAACACAGCTGCAGGTGAGTAGTACAATGCAGAAGTACCATTCAGCCTAGGAGAGGAAGCCACACCCAGGAAGTCCAAACAAGACCAGACAGACAATCACAAAGAACAGGAGGGAAGGAGAGACAATGCCGGCATGGACTGAATGCCTCACCACTAGCATTATGCAAATCATTTTCTCTATTCCCACATTGACGCTGAATTAAACATCAAATAAGCATGTTTGACTTCTTTCTCCCTCTCAAACTCGCTTTAAAAATGCAGTGGCTTTTTCTAACCTTCACTGCCATCTCACTCATTCCTTTCTCCCCATCCTCTGCCTCATTTCTCTGAGGCCTTGTTGACCTTATTATAAATATTTTGCCCTTTTCACCAACTGGCGCGCCCGGTCGTGGACAAGGGCACATTTCAGGTAAGTGATCAGTGCTACAGAATGGCTGACAAGCGCTCAGATGGACAGGCCAGTGGGTGGTTGAGTTTCTATAAGGAGGGAAACGGGGGCTGGAGGGGGGTGAAAAGGCTGCTGAATGTCAGGTATGAGAGCTCCGACATGTGGAATAAAGAAGGCAAGAAGCGGAGAGCAGTGGAGGTTGCCCAGGCATTAGCTATCCACATGACCTTTCCAACATGGCTACTCCGTCCATCATGCAGACCCCAGCCGCTGAGCAACATCTGTTCATTGCACTTGACAGATGAGCGCGAGGCCACGGTGAGTAGGAGGAGATGGACACTCAATGTATCAGGGAGAGAATGTGAGGTGCTTCAAGTGCACTCAGCATGGGCGCAGTTTTGTGGAGTGGAGAAGTTGGAGGCCTGATTCTGAGTTTTTTTTTTAAGTACTAAAGAAGGTTTTACTCTTCCTAAGACTTTCCCATGTCCCAAATGGAATGTGCATAACAGGGAACAACAGGAAAATGTTGCTGCACATCTAACCGTGGGCAGCCATAACCAGCACATGTGGCACAGACATAGCAGCTCTGTCCATCGGGCTACAGCAGGATTTACTAAAGATCTGCTTCACTCCTCAGACTAAATTAACCCATCAAAGAGGAAGTTCTTAGTTTGTCATGTCAACAGAGTCTCAGTGTGAGTCAGTGTTTTAACTGCTCAAGACATTAGCATGCTACCGGTTAGCAACTGTCATCAATCACACATGTGTGTATAGCATCTATGAAAGCTGAGGGAATACTACAGTAACAGTTCAGCTCTGACCTCTGTCAAATGTTGTATCCAAGGCTAGATGTTTGGAGTGTGGTTAAGGGTTTCCTCTTGGAGAGGTCAGAGCGGAAGCTAAAGGCTAACCAGTAGCATGCTAATGTCTTGAGCACTTGAGCAGCTTAAACACTGACTTACTGGTTTCTTCACATAAAAGTGCACTCTCTGGGGCCATGTTTTTACTGTTATCTTCTTGCTTACGAGTACATAAAAATGTCACTGTTAATCAGGTGTCTTTCATTTATATCCTGAGTTTGACATATTGCTACATGTTGTAGTACTGCATAATTCTACTTCAGTATTCAGAATGGCCGCCATAACAACAAAAGTCACATGACTAAAAGGCATGTATGCTATTGCTCACATAGCTATGTGCTTACTCACATATATGGTTATGAGATTTGGGTCATGACCAAAATGACTTTCCTCTGCAGGGTGGCAGGGCACACCTTTTGAGATGGGGTGAGAAGTTCAGTCATCCATGAGGAGCTCGGAAGTAGAGCCGCTGCTCCTTCACATCAAGAGAAGCATGCTAAAATGACTCGGGCAGCTGTTTCGGATGCCTCCTGGTCCAGTTCTTGGGAAGGTGTTACAGGCACATCCCATTGAGCAGAGGTCACGGGGAAGAGCTTGGACACACTAGAGGGACAACGCATGAACAGGGAAATTATCTCAGCTCAGACGGCTGCCTCTGTGATCCGACTCTGGAAAAAGTGGACAGAAAATGATCTAAAAAGTAAAATTTGTTAAACATGGCATAATGACATTTGTGCTCAAAGTGCTGTTCCTCAGTATGCAACAGGCCAGTTTCACGATGCAACAGAGCTGACTCTTATACCAGACAGTCAGGCACTACCTGGGCTAAAGCTGTCGAGTTTGTGTTGACACATGGTCTCTTGTAGATTAAATCTAACAGATTGTGTCGGTGTAAAATGGGTTGTTTCAAGTCAGAATGATATGTATTGGTTTTTAACGCCAGTACCATGTCAGTTTTATTTAACCTTCATTTCAGTAAAGGTTGAACGCTATTAAATTGACCTGCCTCGACACCCTGCGCTGCACAGATACAGAGTGAGAGGGAATTGTGAGCAGTAATCACGGCGTTCACTTCATCAGTCACGCTTCTCGCTGCTCCATTGTGCTGCACCGAGGATCGTTCTCCACATTACATGGTTTGGGTGCTGTTTTGTCAGCTCGCGAAATGTCATAGGTAAATGAGCACAAAGGATTGACAAGAATGAGAACCAATAAATAACGGAGCATTCATTACCAACAGAAACATACACACACACACACACTCATGCACAGGCTTTCTGCCTTCACTTCTATGAGCAGGATGATGCTTGCGCAAGCACCCGTGGGACAGGAACATCCCATTGTACAGCACAGGCACATTCACAAACACATGCATCATTCTAGTTGAAGCTACTTTCACTTTTCTGCATACACAATTTCCACCACAAAAACTTTATCCAGCATTCGGTCAATTTACATTTTCGATATGCATTCACTGAATAAACTGAATAAAGATAGCTGATGTTAGTTTGGGTGGTGTATATAGCCATCCAATTGAATATATTTTTCTTATTTGTTAGCACAATAACTCAATATAATTTTTAGTCCCAAGGTAGTTAAAAAGAACATTCATTTACACAAAATATGTAAGGCATACAGAAACACATAGTCATACGCCCATTTGACTGAATTTAATGCATTGCACATAACAGTATATTCTGGTCAACGCTCTGGTGTTTACTCAAATATTAGTTTTTAGATATAACAATCCTTAAGGTTTGAGGGGCAAGCCTCTTTAAAAATCTAAAGATGAAGCAGGCATCTAAAAAAAACATCTGATAACTATCAAACGTTTCGCAAAGTCTGACATTTCCTAAGTGCATTTAGAGCACACATGATCTTTCTGCTGTATGATAGGAGAAGAAAAAACATGAGAAATTTACACAGTGTTTCCCTTTGATGACTCTCTGATCCAAACATTAACAAGCCTCATTGATTTTAACATCCCCATTAAAAACAACAACACCATCACCACCACCACCACAGTGAATAAGGCTGAAGATGGGCCTCTCAGGGTAAACCAGGACACACAGTTCTTACAAACCTGGGACCAAATGCTTTTTGAAAACAGACTTGAGCCCAATGTATTGATTAGGTTTATTTGTCTTATTTGAGTTTAGCAAGTCTTATCACAGATATTAAATACATGTTTTTGTTTTTTTTGTTTTTTTAGAGATAATTGATAATTGAACTTCTTGAAACCTTCTTCTTCTGTCTCATTTTGACCACTACCCGTGACATAAACCTGTGTGTCCTTGGTACTTTGAAGTTGTAAAATAGTACATTTTGGAGTACCCAAACCCTCCATCGGTTACAATACCACTTTTTTGGGGGGGTCAGGCTGGTATTTGCTGTATGTTTCTGATAAACCAGTTTCCATGTGCCACATATTAATCAAATACTTTTAATAAAGCTGATCCACATTTGATCTGTTTACACAAGTATAAAAAAAATGGGTAGGGATATTTCTTTGAATTTCAAAGAACATGCTCATGCTGTGTGCTGGACAAATTGCAACTGGTCAGAAATAAATTCCTTGGATTTTTATCAACATAGTCACTCTACGGGTGCTCTTTGACAAATACTGCGGTCGTGGGAGAGGATAAGAGAGAAAGGTCAAGGCAAGCGTAGCTGAGACAGAGCCGGGGAATGAAGTCATCAGCAGTTATCTGAACTTCAAACGCCCGCTCAACCCACTGCCCGCACCTTATCTCCCCCAACACCGGCTCCTCATGTGTGGACACTAGACACACTTCTTTCCACACAAGAACCGCAGATTGCGTTCGAACCATATGTCCTGCCATGTTTTCCCACGTGTTACTGGCATTTGGACAACAGCGATAAGGCGGCACCTTTTGAAGCAACAAAAACACTGTCATGGTTTTGGACTTGGTGTGTGGCGTTTAATTAAACATCACTTCCGGCTCCTTTATCTTTGCTTCATTAGAGCTGCAGACATTCTCAAGCAAACATAAAGGAATATCATGCACATCTAGGCACAATCACAGGCATGCCTAAATAAACATCATATTGTAGCATGTTTTATTAAAAACAAGGCATTATTTAGTTAGAGGCTTTTGTTAAGTCTTTCTGGGTCACACATTTGGCCATTTTGTGATGGTAATAAAACAGCTTCCATGCCAGTTTGTTCTGGAATAACCACTAACGATGTCATTTTAACGTTTTGGTATATACATGCTTCATACCCATAATCCTTGTCATTTAGGTAGAGCAAATTGTCGGCGCTGGAAGGTGAGCTGTTAACATGCCCAATATTTGTCCTGCAGTTAGTACAACATTTTTAATCAAGAACACTGCCTTGTTTAGGAATATTTTGCAGAGGTTTACAATTTTGACTGGATTTTAATATGCATTGTTCGTGTTACGTTCCCTTTGGAAACTTAATTTGGGGCTTGAAAGGCAGCAAGGGGAGGAGACTCTGTCTTTGTGTCAATGTGCTTTGTGTCCCCTAGAGCCAGTCTGCCATCAGAGAGTGACACAGTGACAGGGCTGACTCCAGACTGATGTGTGAGTGCATGAGACAGCCACTGATCCTGCCTGCAGTCTGCCCCAGCTGCTGTCACTACACACAAGTCAATGCAGAGGTTAAACATTTAGCAGTGTGCACAGGGAGAATAGGCAGTTCTGGTAAAGACCCAAACAGAGTATGTTGAGTAGAGTAGGCTTGTTTGCCTAGGGAAACATGCCAGCTGGAAGGATATATTCATCATCATAGCCCTCTCATCCTCTTTCACATTAGCTGAGCTGACATTAACTGGGCCTGGATGATCATTTTGACCACAAACGGCTGCTTCACAAGTAGAGACATTTACAGTCCTCAACTCTAATGGTTGAACTCTGAGATATCAAATTAAGTAATACACTTGCGGGACTTCCAAGCAGTCATATCTTTGTTTCAGAGAGTAAACACTAATAAATAAAAATAAATAAAAAAAAACACATGTAGACTGATTTTAGAGCTTCACAATCATCACATTTGTCGTAGTAAAAAGCCACTTATTTTGTGTCATTGAGATTAAACATTGTATCTGAAACAGATACAATGGCGGCACGGTAGCGCTTCACAGCTAGAAGGTCCGGGTTCGATTCCCACCTGCACGGGGCCTTTCTGTGTGGAGTTTGCTCGTAGGTTTCCTCCGGGTACTCCGGTTTCCCCTACCACTAAAAACATGCACAATAGGATGAATGATGTGTGTGAGTGAATGTATGGTGGTGGTCAGAGGGTCTGTTGGCGCAGTCGCGAAAGCGCTTTTAACAGTCTCCCCCAGGGGAAACTGAAGCTACAAACGTAGTTTACCACCACCGAGTATGGAGTGAATGTACAATTGCCTCATGTAAAGCGCTTTGTGACCATGTCTGTGAAAGGCGCTATATAAATAAAGATCTTCTTCTTCTTCTTCAAACAAAAAAAAAATTGGACAAAGCTTCCCAGCCCCACAACATAGCACACATATATCACGAGATTGGCCCCTTCATGCAGCACCCTGTACTGGCAAGTGCAAAGAGATACCTCAGTGTTTTGATACTAACAGAGCAGGTGCCATATATATTTTGTGGCAGCTGCTTGCCTGAACAGCTCTCTCTGATCTGACAGAAATTCTAGACCAACACCACTGTTCTCAGTGACATAAATAAAGATACTGTACACTGCTATGTTTTCATGCACTTTAGTTATTACAGCCTACTAATAAATGTTATTTGTTTGAAAATCCTCAAACTGCTAACAAAGCTCAACAGTCCCACCCACCTCAAAACACTTTTGTTCTGAAATATAAATGCTCAATCATTTTTCCGATACATTTTTAAAAATTAATATCATGTGTCACAAGTTACCACTTAGCCAATTAGCTTCAACCATACTTTTATACTCTGATCTTTATTTCATAATCCCACACATCTTTACCTGCTTAGAGCCATTCACTTCTTTGGCCTTAAGTCATTTTCTTGCCTCAGTTGTCCAGCAGTGTTGGCCATGTTCTGCTCCATTGACTGCTGTCAGAATGTTGATGCACTGTATTGTTACACCGCCATGAACTCAATGCCATGCACTCTTGTCTCCACCTGTCTGCATTTGGCCAGTTCAAACTGCATCAATGTTTGTCTTGTCAATTAAACAACAGACGGGGACAGTGGTGTTTTTGGACAGCTCTGCGCCTGCCCAATACAGTGTACAAAAAGAGGGCAAATGGTGTGGCCTATAAGGGTTGCACTAAATGTTGCTATTGTTTCTTTAACCTTCTGTTTGCTTAGGCTCGGGATTTAACAGTTGAAAAATCCATAGACAACTGCAGCAATGTGCGCTTGAGCAAACAAAAACAAACATGCTTGTTATTGAGACAACCTCTGTGCATTATCCGTACAGAGATGAATTCAATTAATGCGAGTACATTTTTCTCTAAGTTATAGTTATGTTTTGTCTTATTGTTTTCATTGTACACACAATTCCTTTGTACATATCTTCTTTAATTGCACATTTTCAGACTTATCTGCACCCCGCTGAGCGTTCTTGAAGCAGTACTAAGTAACTCATGGCCCTAGAGGCCATAAGCGCCACTGCAGGTGTCGTAGCATGTTGTGTTTTTTTACTCATTAAATGTCCGTAAGAGTAAATACTACACTGACAGAAATTTCAAAGGGAGAGAGGGATATTGTACATCCAATTGCACAATGGAGATTTTTTTTTTCACTCAAACTTGGCTGTAAATACTGTTTAAGTGGCGCTAGCCCGCAGTTAGCTTTGCCCGCTAGCCTGTTAGCTTCTTCTTTGTGATTCCATTCGTGTGTATTGGTGGTGTGTGTGTGTGGATCGGGAAGTTTGGGCAACTCTGCTGAGACTGCTGCCCCCGCGACCCGGCCCCGGATAAAGCGGAAGAAAATGGATGGATGGATGGATGTATTGGTGGCTCCGAATTGGAGGCAGGAAAGTTGCAATTGTGGTTTTCAGACACCGGGGGAAGATGAAAACCCCCCAATCATCCCATTAACACTTGTATTACCCCCCAGAAGGACTACGAAAATGATTTATTAGGTAAACAAGTTACTTAGTTCATCTTTAAGAGCTGCTGTAGCAAGTGAATTTGAACAACTATTAATATAATGAATAAAGTGTAAAATTGCAGTTGACCCTAAATACCACCTGAAGAAGTCCAAGTACGACTGGTGGCGCATATACCACAGTTTAAAGAACCACTGGCTTAAGCCGCCAATGAACAAAGTCAGTGAAATTACGTTTGCATGATTCAAAAGAGATCCACTCAAAATGAGAAGCATCTAATCAAAAGAAATGTCACACTGGATGAGACACAAGTGCAGGCAGCGTTTTGAACAAATTGCCTTGAGGTGGCTGAATCAAGACCTATTGTGTGGAATCAAAGTGGCCAAATCATGGAGCAATTGATTTACACTCAACAAATGCCAGCAGAATCCACCAAAGTAGTCATTAAAGTTTGGATGCACTTTCTGGACATGTTGTAAAAGAGAGTGAAAATGAATGGTTTGTGAACAAGATTTGGACAGAGGACAGTGGGGACAGTATGCCAGGCTATCTCTGCCAAAGAATTGGGCATTTTGAAAGATAGAAGTGTTAGCTGGCCGTGGAAGTGCATAGACATCATGTTGACTGACACATTGGAACTGACAAAAATCCTAACGGAATTAAAGAGGCAAAAGTTTTTCTGTTCGTGCTGTGCATTTCTGACATCACGATAGTCAGGCGCACTCTTCACTTCTCGGTGCTCCCTCAAGTTTATGCACAAAGTGGAAAAGCCACCTTGGTTTAACAGAGCTCATTGTATAAAGTATGTTAAATGTCTCTGTCTTTTTTGTGTTTTTATCTAGTTACCATAAAACTATAGCATGTAAGGAAACTGCATCGTTGATTTAGCCATAACATGCCTTTGCTTTTGTCTGGTTGTTATAGTGGTTCTGTTCATTACCTTTATGAACAGGTCAAGGAGGGTGTCCAATGTGGGAACCTCAGGACCTCATCTCTGCTGTTTGCAGACGATGTTGTTCTGTTGGCTTCATCAAATCAGGACCTTCAGCTGGACTGGGGCGGTTTGCAGCGGCCGGGATGGGATCAGCATCTTCAAATCTGAGGCCATGGTTCTCCACCAGAAAAAGGTGGCTTTCCCTCTCCAGGTCGGTGGAGAGCTTTCCTCAAGTGGAGGATAAGAGATAGGGTGAGGAACTCAGTTAACTGGGAGGAGCTCTGAGTAGAGTCGCTGCACCTTGACGTCGAAAGGAGTCTGGGCATCTCTGCTCAGACTGGTGCCTCCGCGACACAGTCCTGGATAAAGCCGAAGAAAATGGATGGATGGATAGATGGTTGTCATAGTGTATGATCATTTCCCGTAGACATGGTATATACATGGTGATGGGCACCTCAGTTGTACAAGACAGAAGATTCTTATGCCAAGAATCTTTGTCAGACTCAGCAGCTCTGCTTTGTAAGGCAGCCGGCCGATTAGTAATGCGACGTTCATGACTGACTGGCTCTTTACCCACAACCCCCGAACAAACACAATAATCAGCCCAACAATGGAGCAGGCTACACAAGCCAAACCTAAATGCACACAAAATGATTTGTCAGAGAGTTTCAGCCTCTTTTTTATTGGTTGTGGCATAAGATTCTATTCACAAACACGTTTTCAAAGCATAAATATCAGTCCCATTGTAATTTTAGAATATTTAAAAAGTTATCTGGCTGGCATTATTAAAATTTGATTTGAAAAAGAGACAGTCTTTTGAACGGCTCTCTGCAATGAACGGATCCCAAAGACTCAGCTCCCGTAAATCCCATCACTAAGGCCAATAATATACTGGTCCAGCAGAAGGCTTTCAACATGCAATGGTCTTTATTCTAAAAAAAACAAACCAAAAAACTCTACTTGTTCAAAAACAAACCTGTATTGTTCAGTGAGTATCAACAACTCTGTGTACCCTGATTTTATTGCTCTGCTGTACATGCAAAGCAATAAAAAGAGCATGCGCCCCATTATAAGTTGTCACTCATTACTGGTCTGCATCCTAACAGTGTTATTTGCCCACTTAGTTCGTATCTGTTCTCGTTTGGTTGCACCTTGGAGGCTTCTGCATTTCATCTTCATTACTGCATTCATAATTACCACTCACATCATCATAATTCTAAAGACATTAAACAAGCTGCCGCTAATTTCTCATGACAAAGAGCCAGTGCACCCATCCACCGCTGTTGCTTTAAATTGCTTTTCAATCTTGAACACTTACTGAAGTCCCAAATGAGGCTCGCACCGCTGACAGCCCCTTCAGCCGGCCTATTAGAATCCATATTTTTAAAAGTACAATGCTCTAATCAGTCATCAGTTTGACACACTTTAATTTCAAGGGTGGGAAATGTTGTAGTGAAGCCTTGCATTAAAAAAGTTTTGTGCCAAATAAGCAAAGATGTCAGGGTATGATAGATTTAACATCAAGTGCATTTGCAAACCAGACTTGAAATGGCTTTGTCAGGTTAGAGGTGGGTAATGAGCTTCAATTAATGGACATGTTATAATATATTGTAAAGTTAGATTGGTTTTCTGCTGTTTGAAAGCTCAGCAATAGAGCACTGTGGCTCAGTGGTTAAAAGTTCACTTTACTCAGCTTTGTTTTTATCCATCCTCATACTCTGTCCTGTGACTAATACTGTATTGGAGATCCATGTAGTCTCATCTTCAGTCCCTGGGGCAGAATTTTGGCGAAGATTACCTATTCCTCTTCTTCTGCCCCGTCCGCTTTAGCCTATTTTTGACAGGGATTGGCACTTCCGTTGTCTTGACACTTCCGGTAGAGCGTGAAGTACGTTCACTAAGTGAAGAACTAAGGAAATTGTTCGCCACAGTAGACTGATGTGTGTAAAATGTCCAATGTTCATTTGCATCAACAAGTCAACACTGTTTCTCTGGGTGGCCTGAAAACGGCTTTGTGTCCGAGTCGTGACTGTTAAAAAAGGGGACAAATAAACACGAGAATATCCTTCATCCGTCTGCTTGTATAATAATGTATAAATGGAATGGAAGGAATAAAACGAAATGAATGAATGAATGAATGAATGAATTTTCTCTTGACTTCTACAGTCCTATATTAGTCCTAAAATAGGACTGTAGAAGAGTGAAGGGCGAGCACAATTCATGGCGGCACCCACGAGAACCTCCGGAATAAGGTGAATAGCGCAAGGATTCACGTCCTGTGGATGTTTAGGGTTTGTGAGGGAAGCTAGGCACTCCACTTTGTTGCTGTAAAGAGAGAATACTAAGCCCCAAACTGTCTATCTATACCACTGCATATACAGCATTACAGTATAAGTGAACTGAAATCATATATATATATATATATATATATATATATATATATATATATATATATATATATATATATATATATATATATATATATATCAAGGTTTTTAATGCAGTGAAAGAAACAAGTTCTTATTTTTTTTAGGATTCTTAAAGCAGTATGAAGTAATTTGTTTACCTTAATAAATCCTTTTCGTAGTCCCTCTGGTGGTAGTACAAGTGTTAATAGGATGATTGAGGGGTCTTTCATCTCCCCCTGGTGTCTCTGGCCAGAAAAAACACAATTGCAACTTCGCTGCTTACGGGTTTGAGGCCCCAATACACACTAATGGAATCACGAAGAAGAAGCTAAAAGGCTAATGGGCAAAGCTAACTGCGAGCTAGTGCCACTTAAACAGTATTTACAGCTAAGTTTGAGCTAATATAATATCTCCATCGTGTTTTTGGTTGCACACTATCCCTCTGTCCCTTTGTCTTTTCTGTCAGCGTAGTATTCACTCTCACGGACAATTAATGAGAAAAAAAAATGTAACATGCTACGACACCTGCAGTGGCGCTTATGGCCTTTGGGGCATGAGTTATTTAGTGCTGCTTTAATCATTGTCAGATGTTATGGATTTAAATAGGACCACTGAGCAAGACCTGCTCAAAATATGACTGTATGTAATATGAGTAACCCTACTCAGTCAGTGTGTCCAACACCATTCTAGGTTCACAGAATTGCTAAAATTACAATTTATATACGTACTTTTGCAAGTACTATTTTTCATTGTCTTGGGGCATACAAACCTTTCTCAAATGCCATTCTTCGGATACCTTGACTCGAAACCAATATCAGAAAGACAAACAACACAATTCACTGTTATTGTAGAGTATATCATTCCCCTGTCACTGCGCCGGAGAAACTTGTGCGTCGTCTGCCTTCCATTGCCTCCAGGATACCCGGGCCACATCAGTCCAAAGCAAACGTGGCATCTCAGAAAGATGTTGATTTACGACGCCCCTTGCGCCCTCTGCTCCTCGATCTGTCTCCACCATCAGGCTGCATTTGCAAAGTTTATAGTCGATATGAAGTGTCAACCCTCCGCGCACTCCGCTGTCTCTCTGAGCGGAGTGCGCGAGGAGAGACATGTCAGTCTGAATAGCCTCCCAGGGTCAGGCTTTCATGCATTTACCACCAGCAGAGGCAATGAAAAAAAAAACACGCACACATATGCTTCAGTGGGTTTTTCATTGTTGAAAAAATAAAAGAAATGTGTTGAGTTTGGTATATGGAGTGGAGACGTCAATATGTTTCATAGTTCATAGCTTCATAGTTCCCATGGGAGTTGAAAATAGTATAAACATAATTAAAGGGGAGATTCCATGTGTATATCAGAGGCTTGAAAGGTTCTTTGGGTATCTCAGAATTCATAATTTACATTTTAAAATGCTTCCACTTTTCGCTAATGCCATACGAGCAATTTTATCAATTTTATCTGTCAGACTTTTCTTTATAAACCAATACAACATCTCTTCTCTTCAAAATATGGCAAGCCACTTGATTTTGTCACTTTTTCAGCTGATGCACCCCAGTCCAAACTCTTTTGCTCAGGGTGTTAGGAGTCAGGAGCGCTAGTCACCTAAAAAAAAGTTACAACAATGTGGCTCCCTGAATTATACTCTATACTGTCTAGCACTTTCAGACCTTTTGTGTCAATATAGTCTACGTTTCATGTCAAGAAGTTGGACTCTTCTGATTCATTTTCGAGTCAAACTTACAGAAAACAGCTTGTGTTGAAGAGCTGCATTGCTGTAGATTAGCAGAGATGTGACAGTGCTGGAGTCCGTATCAGGGCATAGTTGGCAGCCGAAGCATTTCTGATTGGATTACTGGCAATACACACAACAGCCTTTGGCCCATTTTACAGTAAACAGTTTTAAACAAGAACATATTTTTTACAGGAGTTACCAGAATATTAAATGATGGTCATGTTTTTTTAGTATGAAAGCAATTTAAAGCAAAGGTATTGAACTGGTGCTGAAAATAAATCATCCTATAGTGAGGCCAACTGCACACATGACTAACGCTGTAACAAAGATGCATGTAATTCTAAATTTCTTATTTGTTATGCAAGAATCTGATTTGTCTGAAATGATGACAAGTGCTTACATCAAAAGCCACTAAACAAGTTGTTGATGTTTTAGTCACACCATTCATGTGTACTACATTATTGCAGTGCTTTAGATGGATTTGAAAGAAAATAATCCCTATTATAGCTCTACTGTATATGCAAAGTCACGGTTCTGTTAGAAGGATATTAATGTTAGTCACAAGTGATGCAGCAACACAGCAGAGTCACTTGTAAAACAAAAAATGGGTTGTACATTTGAACAATAAAAGCGATTTGAGGCATTTACTCACAAAGAAACAGCAACCGATGTATGAATATCTTATATTGTTTTTCAAATTACTTTGTTCACACTTGGATGATGAATGTTGTAAGTTAACTCAGCTCACTCACAGGAATAACACCATAACCTCTTTTAAATGACATGTTAAGTCTCAAAGGTTTTGTTTTGTCATAACCTAAATGGAAATAATATTTTTTTTAATGATACACAATCCTCACTATATGACCTAAAGTTGTGCCATATGATGAATTTCCGATAAAGAAAATGTCAGTATCTTCAATATTATTTATAGTCAACATATATGTATATTTGCGGCTTTAAGGGAAGTAGGTGATAACATGGCAATATGGGAGCGTGCTACATACATTTAGATATGATTCCAGCATCAGTGCAAGGCTATCATTTTAACGGGAAAATCCTGAGCACCGTTTCTGATCGCAGTTTGCTATGCTGCGGCAATTACCCTCCATGCTGTGACAGTGCCCCGCTCCCTGCACCGTCTTCTCTCTTCTGCGAGCTGCATGGCCTGTGTTTGCCCTCCCAGTAGGTAGGCATGTTTCCTGGCTGTAGTTATTCATGGCACCAGGTGCTTTGCCTGACATTAGTGGGGCGGGTCTTCAGCCTTTGTCTTGCGGGCCCTGGGGGAGAGCTGCACACATGACTCCACTGCACCTGATCCTCTCCACGGCATATGCAAGGGGGCCATTAGTCTCCCACCTCCCCATGTCACTGGCCCACCACAGGACACTGGTGATGTGGCCTGCCTCTCACTATAGGGTTTTATTCCCTTTTATCTACAATGGAGTGGATGAAAAGGAAAGATTGAATGTATATTTTCCTTTAATATGCATATGTACATTTAAAATAACAACATGTGTTTAATTGAAGTCTTTTCATTGAACTCAGTATGATTCGGGTCTTTGTCATTTGCCTGTATTTTCCAGTATTGTTTGTACATGTTGGACCCAGTGAATACTCCCTTCCTCCTTTCTTTTACTAATATCAGAATTCTTGTATTTTTTTTACACATAATTTGTGATTATATTTTGCTATGCTGTGACATCGTGCAGCTAACTAAGTAGTCCTGACATGAACCTAAAGCTCAGTAGCGATTTTAATAGATTGGTCAAATGGATGGACTTTTTTTTTTCATCTATACACCTTGTTTATACAGGAAATATCCTTTGAAATCAATGTTCTTATTTTTTGAAGATGTCCTGACCTTGATGAGCAGTAATAAAGTGCAAAATGATATCCGACAACTTTAAAGTTAGAAGTAAAGAATTCAAAAGTTGAAGTCTTAGTTCTGAACATTTGCCAGTGAGAGTACATTATCAGAATTTTACCCTGTGTTCATTGTCCATATTCCATTTTAAGCAAAAAAAAAAAAGAAAAAAAAGAAAAATGAACATTATAATGGCTTTGTCCTTGGTCCCTGACCCACTCCTCCATCAGTTAGCCTTCATGACAGACACACAAACAAATGAAGTGACCTCACAGGTGGAGGCATCTGAAGGGCGTTTCTCACCACAAGAGCATGGCTTTGTCTGGTGCCATTCAAAGTCGTGTGAATAACAAGTGACAAATGAACAAATACTTGATTTTCTCCTAACTTTGTAAAGGGAGGACACTCATCTCGAACTATGCCTGGTTTACATCTAATCATTTAATATAATTTAACAATGTTTTTCAAATCGACCATTTTCTTACAGCAAATCTTTTCACTCGCAATAAGCCTCTGAACCTGAACCTCAAACTATTTGTCCAGTTTGGCTTTACCCAAATCTAAAGCGTCTTAAAAAAAAAGTGTCAAAATAGTGACAAAAATGAGACGAAAACAAGGATGAAAATGCAACAACACAACACAACGCGATTAAAAAGATCCATTTAGATGAGTTCTCTAGGTCTTAGCTTTCAAATGAGGCATTACACTGGCCTATATGCGGTGACCTAATGGATTTTTCCAGCTGAACTGCAGAAAATGCACTTGGTTAAGGCGAAGGTTGAGCTGTTGCCATGCATCTAAAGTTGTGAAATGCTCAACTTCTCAGTCAGAATCACACGCTGGAAGATTGTCCTATGTTACTGCATCCTTTATGTATATGTGGACGTTGGAATGGACACCCACCCAGACTTGCAAACAGAACATAGAAAGGCCCAATGTCCGGGAAACAACAAGGAAAGCTAAACTAAAAGAACACTGTATATCATTTCTGTTAGAGGATAACATTAAATCGCTATTTATCATACTGGGTCAAGCTGTACAGTCGTACTATCTCTGTCATAGCCTTGTCTGTGGAGCTCAGGCGCCCACTCTCAGCCACTGAATGTTTTGCTCAGTATGACACTCAAGAGGGTATTTTTCTATACCCTTTTTATTCCACCTTTTCTGTGGAAGCATAGACAGACTTGAATGGTAGGACAAGCGCAATGTCTCGAGTTCATGTCTCCGGGTCCCGTGCCGATGGTAGATAAACTTCTCCTTTATAAGACATCCAGACTGCTGCCTATTCTTCATCGATCCTATCTATCGAACACCATTGTTAACAATTTACAGCAGACAATGAAAAATATACTTTGTAGAACAGACAGCGGATGGGTGAGTGTTATTAAACGTTATAGACACCATCATTTCTGATTATTTGAAAACCATCACAAAGCAAGAACCGCAGCGTTTTATTTTTAGCTTTGTAAATTTCCCTTCCCATTTTTAAAGTGAACTTTATCTCCGAGCAAATCCCTCCCCACTTCACCTTTGCGCCTCTAAGTTATAACCCTTATCTGTTCCTTGCCACGTCCCATCTCTCTTGCTCTGTCTCCTCTCCCCGCTGGTGCTGATCTAGCATCTTTGCTGTTTTTTTTTCTTTTTACCCCTTTTTCGCCTTCTGTCTTCCATCCACCCCAACAGCCTACCCTATACCCTGTCCCTCCATCCATGCCAGCTCTTCTGACACTCTGCATTACTCCACCAGCAATAGGCAGTCCTGTTTTGGATGCGTTCCCAGACCCCGGAACGTCCTCCAAGGGGCAGAGACGGCGTGTCACTGCAGATTAATGCCTTGCTCATTGGACTGATCAGCCCCTGCCGCTCTGCAAACCCTGAGTGTGCTCTATAGTGTACCGGGGGCCCAGATAGAAAAGCCAACGATTACTACTCTAGGGGAGCGACCTAGGAAAACGTGGGCTATACATTCAATCTTATGGTATCAGGACGGCTGTGCAGAGGATGCTATGTGTAAAAAAAAAAGAAAAAAAGAAAACGTGGCATTGACAGAACAGCACGGAGTTGTGAATAGGAGGTAATCAAGCTAAGTGGCTGTTTTTGAACAAAGTAAACGCTGAGGTCACTACTGTGTGATTTAACAGCAAATGCAACATAAACATTTTGGCTTCAATGTATGACTGACCTGAAAACAATATATGCTTTAATGGTTTTATATTACAAAAGGTCAGCATCCTCATTTAAAGAGACAGTGTAAACAAAGAGTTTTCTGTACGCACCTTCTTCTTCGTCATATTTTCTCTGTATCTCTTTTTCCAAGTGGAAGCAAATATCTCGGTATACACACAAAGCACTATTTGAATGGGCTCACATTGAGTAATGGTGACCGGCTACATTAACAAATACCTTGACTTTTTTTTTTCATCATATTTCAATAGCACCAGATTCTATGGCTATACATGTCTGCTGCATCCGTCGGAAAAAATAAGGTAATAATCAAAGTCCTTGCGAAAACCATCGCTCCACAATCTTGTCTTTTATGAGCGATCAAAGTAAGTGACACGAAAAACACGAAAATCCCCATATCGGAGAAGTGCGGCAATAATAAAATAATAGGGGGTCATTCATAATCGTCCCTCACCTCCCGATGATGATGTCTTTTCAAACTCAATTACACATTAGCAGGACAATCTCTTCCTTTATCTATCACACTTCATCAGCCAGGGCTCGGCCACATACTTTATCCTGCTCATTAGCAACCACTCCATCACTCACTAATAATGGCCCATCAACGCAGTGGCAAAGAGCGACAGAACAGCAGGGGAGAATGAAATATGAAGGCGTGATGCTAACTCAAGGCCTTGTTTCAACATTGTGAGAGTAATCCAATTTGTCATTATGTTACCAGGGACATTTTAATGATGGAACTGTTTCTTTCTTTATGTGGATCTCTAGACATTTGATCAAGGGTGTGCCACATGAACACAGAGATCGCTTTTGGAGGACTTTGACCGCTGTCAGAGCATATACATTAACCAAATACATACAGAGAGGCTGAAGAGACTTTTTTTTTTTGCAGTCTTTCTGCAATGACAAGAGCTTGGAATGATAGTAGCCCCATCCCTGAGTTTAGTGTGATTCAGACCTCACTGGGTATTCCTAAGACCTGTTTTCAAACACTTGTAAATTTACTTTCACTTTCATACCACACAGAACCACACCTTGTCCTAAACCGATACTTAGAGACCTCTGCAGCATTCACATCTTAGAGTTTAGACCAAATCAAACAAAAGTCCAAAAGTCTGGGCAAAACTAGTGTGAAAATGCTCTTCGTCATCATTGATCTTCTCTGGACTGATGTATGTTGGGCAGTTTGTCAGTACTAGTCCTACATGAACTAGGGTTTATTGGACCAAGCTTAGAGATGGTAAACAAAATCACTCTCTAGCTTAATGAAATCCATTAACATATTCCTGGGTCTGGATAGATTTTCAGTTGTAAACATACAGGTTCAGATGCTAAGGTCGCTGACTGCTCAATGTCCTTGTGCTGACTGACCGACCACATCAGTGTTTCCTGTGGACGCCTAAACGAGACTCTCACCTTCTCCCATTTCCCCGAAGCACCCGCAAGGACTTGATGCTAGCTCCACAGTCTTCAGCCATAACAACAGATGGACTCCCACTAGCCCTGAGCCTACGTACGTAGCATGTTCATCCATGGGGGGTCGGATGTGGTTCTCCTTGAGGTTTCTCTTTTCTACCACTGAGTTTTTAACTCTTTCTTTGCTAAGAAGGAGGATCTAAGGAAGGGGGGCACCCATGGCAGCTATCCATCTGCTGCTTCACTGCTGACATGACTTTCAAAAAGTATCACTGTAGGATTGCTGCTTTCCAAACTGCTCCTATTTGTAAATCAGAAACATTTTGAATCCCAGTGAGCAAACTGCTGTTGTGATATTGTGCAAAAACTTGATTTCTATCTTCAAAATCTATGGACCAGGACACTGAAAAGCATCCATAAAATTCACGTCGACAGTGTATAGATTGTGTACAGATTGTGTAGACATAAATAGAGCAATGAGCAAAATCTAGAAAACAAGCAAAACCACAGGCAGCCAACACACTCTGTCTGCTGCACTATTACCATAAATAGATATGACTGCCTGAAGTCAACACTAATAAACCATCTATAAGGGTTCATTTCTCTCGGATTTACTTTGCTGCAGCTGTTGGAGACGTGGGCCGGTTTACGCAGCCAAAATCGCTTCATTTTCACATACATCGTGTTTAACAATATAGGCACAAGTCCATGCAACTTAATGTCACCTTCCCGGTTCCATCGTCTTAACGCTCACAAATAACAGGGCAGTATGCTGAGGGACAGAGACACGAGTTTTCTATATTGATGCCAGGTTGAAGAATATTGCTCCATACTGCTGCCATATGAGAGGTAGTATTGTGGGCCCTTGTCTATAGCCTAATGGCAATTATAAAACGAGGTGGCGAGTATTATCCATCTTTGTCCACCATACAGACAGAAAATACACAAATGCAGCCCCATACACACACAGTAAATTGCCACATCTGCCAAGAAAGCACTTAAGCGGGAGTGGCATAGTGAATTTTGATACCCCTTGATTAGTACTTTGCATATTGTGTTAGGCTTTAAATGGGCTGCCATGGCCAATGTCAAGTAGACACTAGAGAATCAACAGCCATTACTTTGTCTCCTCGCGGAAAACCGGTTTGCATCAAAACTACCGATCTGCCCTTTTGGAGAGTGTCGTTTTTGAGAAACCTATATATGCCCGCAGATTTATTTGACGATAAGCAGTGAATTGTGACACCAGTTGTGCTGTTTCCCCCAATGGGCCATTATCTCTTTGACAAAGTACATATATTTTCTGGCAGAGCGGTTTGGTGCTCAATAATGCAGATGAGTTCTTTGGTCTAAGCCCTACTTAAACTGGTAATTAAATGATTTACAGTAGACGCTCACTCTGCAATGGATCACCTGAGCTAAGGCATACGGATTTCCGTTTGATGTGGCTGACTAATATTTCAAGAGGCCTCGTCGATTAGGCACGGTTTCTGCATTGTGCAATACAGTACTTAATGTCCGGGGTTTGAATGGATAGTTCAGTATTTTGTGTTAGTAGTCATTTGTTTGCTACAGTAGATTGTTGTCAACACACACACAGTGATTTGTGGGGAAATAAACCTCAGAGAGTAGAAAACAAAGCCAGGGAAAAAAAACATTCAAAAACATTTAAAACACTATATCCTCACTGTTACTATCAATGGATCATGAACATGAAGGGAAACAGCACAAGTATGTTCATGTATAACAGATGATAAAACCACCTTAAAGGGATATTTCAGGATTTTTGATATAGGGCTTGATTTCCTATTATCCAGAGTGTTGTTGATTTCTGTAGATTTTTTTTTTCATGCAGTCCTTATATTTGAAGAGTTTAGTGGTGCTAGGCTAGTGCTAGGCTAGCGCATGTCTATGGTAACTGGTAGCCTGCAGTAAAAACCTCTTCAAAATCATCGGGTCGTCCTCCAAACGTTGCCATATCTGATTTGTAGAAAGCTCCTTTGTGAATCCCACGTGTAGTAATGCCGGCCACAGGTAAACAAACTAATGTAGATCCGGCAACCTAGCAGATCACTCCACCGCTGCGTCGCTTACAACCAGGAAGCTGATGCTGCTCAAATAGAAGTTCTTTTAAATGCAAAATGGTTATATTTAAAAAAAAAAAAAAGGATTCAGTCAACACAGACATTTATATCGGTAGTTTGGTGTTATAAGTGATTTGCCTCAGGTGCACTGTGCTTGGGTCAGACTACTAGTTACCATAGACATGCACTAGCCTAGCACTAGCCTAGCACCACAAAACTCATCAAATATATTAATATAATAATAATAATAATAATAATAAATCAACAACACTAGAAAACAAGGAAATGAGGCCCTGTGTCAAAAATCCTGAAATATTCCAATAGAAACAAATAAGGATATAATTATTTAAATAAAGCCATGTTCTGCGCTAGAGGAAGGGTTGAATTTAAATTTGAATAATTGAGTAATTGCAACCTTACCTTCCATCCCCATCTATTTCACCTATTTTGATAAAGCTTTAGCCAAAGTGCTGCCCAATTTTTCTTTGATGTCAAGCTTTACTGGAAGTAACCTTATGAACCTTATGAATCACCAAAATAGACACTTCAACAGCCTAATTCAGCATGTCGTGTTTATCCAGACTACCCAACTTGTCTACTATTTAAACTCACCTTGTACTCCATTACAGGGTCAGGACCCGGCACCTGCTCCTCCAGGTGTATATGTGTGTGTGTGTGCGCTTTTACACTCTTAATAACTCGACAGAAGGAGAGGGCACACCATGCAGCTGCACACTTCATATCCATGTTCATATCAACCATTATCATCCATCTTACTTTGGGCACGACGTGGACTGTATGCTAGCTCTTAGCCACTGCTCACGATGCAATCAATAAAAGTATTCCAATTACTGGTTATTCATCCCTTCATGTGCTCAGTGTGCATACGGCAATGAGGCATGGTAAATGTATATTAAAAAAAGAATAATTAGTGATGTACAGGAACTACTAAAAACAGATGAATGCTGGTTGCTAGCATCAGACTACAGGGTCACAGAGGCTGCCTTGTTATTGATGAAGTCTTTAGAAAAACAACACTCTCAGACTGTTTTATGTAGATGAGCTTGTAAAAGTGCCGCAACCAGGTCCATTGTGATTTAGAACCAGCCCTGCAACTAGCTACTGCTGGATCTGATAATATATTTTAAATGACCAGTAAATTACCTTCTGAGAGTGCAGTGTGCACTGCACATGATTCTTGAAGGAATAGTTCACCGTTTTTACATACTGAGATATGTTCTTACCTGAGCTTAGACAAGTTGATACGCACCTGTCTGGTCTTTGTGGGTGCCCGTGGAAGAGCTTGGTCGCTTCTAACTTCACCCCGTTTGGAGCTATAGTAATACATTGGGAGGGGCCAGTGCTAAAACCATCGTTGGTCTTTTTGCGTGACTGAGGGCACACAGTTCTTCCATACTGTGATATGTTCTTACCTGAGCTTAGACGAGTTGATGCGTACCTGTCTGGTCTTTGTGGGTGCCCTTGGATGAGTGCGGTAGCTTCCAACTTCACCCCGTTTGGAGCTATAGGAATACATTGGGAGAGGCCAAATGCTAACATCTTTCGTCTTTTTGCGTGACTGAGGGCACGCACAAAGACCAGACAGGTACGCATCTACTCGTCTAAGCTCAGGTAAGAACATATCTCAGTATGGAAAAACGGTGAACTATTCCTTTAAGTTTAAGTGAGGATTGCCACAACTTCATATTTTGCCTGAAAGTTGAATCAAACTGTTTTGACAAAGCAAATTCATGAATGACCAAAATGAAAAGTTGTCCCACCCCACTGATGCTCTATTTTGTTGGACCGCCTTTCGCTTTGACTTGGCATTTGTCCTGGCATTGTCATCTTGGAACATACCCATGCCATCAGCGAAGAAGGAGAAATCCATTGATGGAACAACCTCATCATTCAGCGGGTTCACGTCATCAGCTAATCTCATTTCTCATTGGGCACATAGTGTTCCTTACCAATACTTTCAGTAAACGATCAAATGTCCTCAAAGAGTGATCCTGTGCCTTCCCTTCTTTTCCGCCACTGCCCCACACAGGTGTATTTGAGAATCCCTGACCTTCATGTCGCTCTTCTTTCTGTCGGACTTATCACTGAACAGAATCCGCTGCGGGCGTGGGACACCACATCTATCCTCAAAGACTGCAGCCATACTAATTCCGAGCAGAAAATCGATTCATGAATTAATTGTTGAGCATGTCTTGGAGATCAATCTTTTACTATTACCGCGGCGAGGGAACACTGGAGGGTGCACGTCTATTCACATCAGCCAGCTGGCCAAGTGGGCGAGTTTTGAGCTGTCAATCAAACGCACTGTCTGCCAACTGAAGAAAAAGTCCCCAAGAGAGCTCCAAAGGTAGTGATTTACATGCTTTTATGTTCACTTACAAATTCATTCTTCACTTTTGCAGAATCCCTGTTGCCCTGTAGGGAACTGTTAGATAAAAGAGATGCACACTGAACTCTCGGTATAGGCTTTTTGTCAGCTACAACTTGTGCCTGTATTTCTTTTCCATTTGAACATGGCTTTTCACTCCCAACTTTTATTACTTTCTTCTCCAAACACATTCTAACCAAATTATTATAGAACGAACCTCACCGTTTCCCGAAATAAATTCTTTTCTATAGTGATGTTGTACTAAAAAACAATTTATCCAAACACCTCCTGAAAGGAAAGATTGTCATAAAACTGAAATGCAGTAAAAGTATATATTATAAAGTAGATGTGTCATAAAGTAAAACATTTTTCGTACTGGCCAGTTTTCTGAGGGTTATAACTGTCCAAATATGACCATAACATGTTCACTCCCTCTCAATCACGACACATATTTGTTCTCAAGTCTTGAGTCTTGTCATTCACATCCTCCTCTGTCTGTCTTTTGCGCACGGCACACATTTTTGTGTGAATCATAGGCAGTGGCATATGCTAACTCACATCTCCATTTTGGGATTCACCAATCTGACACTGCCTTAGTAAGTATGGATTTTAAGAAGTTAAGAAGATGGCCCTTTGTTGCTAAGAGATACAAATCATTTTAAACATGTGGTCAAATGTGAACACTCTACGGTGGGGTGCGCACTGGAGATGCTATCAAGAGGGATTATATTGCAAAATGTACTCTGCCACAAAAAGCCATTAAAAGAGGCCCACAATAAATAAACAAACTAACAACTCAGAACCGCAAATATGATGACTATAACCTATGCCAAAAAAAACGGATAGACCAAAACCTGATAGAGAAAAACAGTGACTGGCTAGTGGCTGCTCAGCCGCAACAGAATTGGCACCAACAGAAACATTCATTAGTACAAGTGGAGATTCACATAGTTTATTTGGCATTGTTAGGATTTAGCAATTATTTATATACAAATCTCAAAGTGTATTGACTGGAGATATAATGTGATACCTCATTTGAAAGCCAAGACCTTCTAGTTTCTAAAAATATGTTTGAGATCCGTGTGAGTGAAACACAACTTACATCACATTTGCCTTTCCTAAACCTAATCATAACCCCAAACTGCTAGAACAAATTAGATTCTGTAAGTTCACAGCAGATACCCCAATCCCGTCAGACCTTGGAAGCTAAGTAGGGAAGGGCCTGGTCAGTGCTTGGATGGGAGACCGTTTGGTAACACCAGGAAGCCTGGTGAATGTAGTGAGTGAGTGGTTGGTGGTGGTCGGAGGGGTCGATGACGCAGACTAGTTGCCTCGCTTCCGTCAGTCTACCCCAGGGCAGCTGTGGCTACAATAGTAGCTTACCACCATCCAGTATGGAGTGAATGAATAATAACAGTAGTTTGCGTGCTGTTATTATGATGTTTGAACATCACTCTTTCTTCCAAAGTTACGCATTTATGGTCTATCACAAAAACTGACTATGTTGAGCAAAGCTGACATGTCTGAACTTTAGTTTAGCAAAAGAAGGAAACTAATTTGCCTCTCTGAACCCCATCTCTCCTGCTCCCACCTGTCACTCACAGCACGGTCAGTCACAGTGACGGTGATTGAAGGCCCCATTTGTTTTCTTCTATATTTGGAATAATCCATCATTTAATACCGCAATCCCACTAGAGTTTTGTCAAGGGAACCAGCACAATTCGGTCTTCCCTGTTGGCCCACAGAACACACTCGCCCTGCAGCACTCTATTAATTAAGCATAATGTTTTCCACTGGGGTGACAAAATTTTGGTTTGTTTATGAGCGATGACCTTTACAGGCTCTGAAGAATCCAAAAACAATTCAGACGGTAAAACAAAAGCAGATTAAATCAGTTTGTTTTGAGCACAGCTTTCTTGTGTGATGTTTAATGTTGTTTCCTATAGGAGTTGGACAGTCTGACAAACACTTCCATCATCCGGACTGAAAAGCTATTAACGTCTTCTGCCCTGTACCTCAAGTGATCCTAAACAAAAAAAAGAGTCACTGACATTTTGGAGCTTCCAACTATTCATAATGCACTGACTTCACTCGTTTTCCCCAGGCTAAGGTTTCTGGAATAATAAACACAGGAATAACTCCATAACTAGATAATGCATTTGCACGTGTGTAGTGTTACTAGGGGTTCCCAAACTTTTCAGGCCGGACCAGCTTCCTTAAAATGTAATACCATTTTTAGTAATTCAAGGTGAAAAACATTTCAAATCTGGTTTAATTATTTTATTTTGAACCACTGGTGTACACCAATTACACTAGATAAAAAACAATATATATATAATATAATAAAACAAAAACATGTTTATTCCACATCCATCCATCCATCCATCCATCCATCCATCCATCCACCATCCATCCATCCATCCATCCATCCATCCATCCATCCATCCATCCATCCATCCATCCATCCATCCACCATCCATCCATCCATCCATCCATCCATCCAGCTGTACTGGGGGGACTCTGAGGCGACACCAGGCCAGCTCGGAGGCATAGTCCCTCCAGCGTGTCCTGGGCCTTTCACAAGGCCTCCTCCTAATAGAACATGCCCAGATCACCTCCCGAGGGAAGCTCCTTTTGATGTGAAGGAGCAGCGACTCTACTCTGAGCTCCTCCAGGGTGACTGAGACTATCTCGAAGGGTGCCCCCAGCCACCCTGCCAAGGAAACTCATTTTCGCCGTCTATATCCACAATCTTGCTCTTTTGGTTATTACCCAAATCTCATGACCATAGGTAAGGGTAGGAACGTAGATCGAGAGCTTTGCCCCCCGACTCAGCTGCCTCTTCACCACAACTGTGGTGGAGGTGCTGATTCTCATCCCAGTTGTTTCACACTTGGCTGCAAACCGCGAACATGCCAATCCTTTTTTATTTCAATTTAAATGTAGTGCTTTCTTTGATATAACCAGTGTTTGGGTCTTGATCCGAAAATTATTCCAGGTTTGTTTTAAGTAGATGATTATTCATGATTTGTTGATAAATGTGCTGCAGCCCAAAATGCCAGAATCAAATATTGTATTTCTGAAAAAAAATCTACTTTCATTCTCACTCTCAGTATGCAGACCTGTCCAAAAGCATGAATTTTTCAGCACTACCAAACACAGACAAACTCTATTCTAACTCAAACTTTTTTGTCCGCATTTGGCATTCACCTTAACATTCCCGGGTCTCTGCTCCAACCTTCGGCTCCCTCACACTGGCTTCACTGTTCACTTGTTTACTTCACTGACCCCCCACAGTTACGCATTACACAGTTCATTTTCTCCATCCCCAAAACCTTAAGCACTCTCTGTCCCAGGCACATCTCAGGTGGGATCACCCAATTGACACCCGTGACTCTACAGTACAGAGGTTAATTAACACCAACTGTTCTCTGCCTATTCCTGACCATAGTCAATCTGCAGTGCCAGTCAAATGGAATAGACAGGAGGCTGGCAGAGTGATGAGTCAAATCAGGCGAGCAAGTGGTTTTAAGAGAGAACTCCGCAAACATCGCCTGCAAATCACTGTTGCTGGGGAAAAATCACGATTTTTGTTCAGTACTGTTTCAAAAGCTTTTGTTCAAACAAGTATAGGTATAACAAGTTCACATGCACATAAGAAAAAAAAAAAACAATAACTGCTCCACATCATTTTATAATATTTTCATTGGCCATAACATGTAAACATTCACAGGACAAGACGGTAAAAGTAAGTGAACCCAGGAATCTCGATGAACTGCAACAGTTTTGTAAAGAGGAATGGTCCAAAATTCATCCTGATCGTTGTGAGAATCCAATCTGCAACTACAGAAAAGCAGTTATTTCTACAAAAGAAGCGCCAGCCAGCTATTTAATACAAGAGTTCACGTATTTATTCTATGCGGCTGTGAATGACTGCAAAATATCTTGATAAACTTGTGAATTCATTTTTCTATTGATGATAGCATGTTGTCCAGGCCCTGAGACAACAAAAAATGGGTGTAATACGTGTAGTGTTGTCAGTAAAGGTGTAGGTGCAAAAAGCATGGGAAGAGGAGAAGCAGAAGGCACAGCAGCCCAGGCGCGTCGACTTCCACCTGGGAGCTGCAGATCTGAGACCAGAGAGCGAAGAGGGAGGAAACCAGTCCTCTTAAAGTGGGCAACCCGGAGGTCCCACCGGCCACCTGGAAGCTCCAGTCGCCAACTACTGTCCACCCGCTGACAACACAACAGCACTGATTGGATCACCACGAGACCAGCGGGGGGGTCTCGTGGTGACAAATATTACAGTTTCCATCTATTGTAAAACTAAACAATAGTGTGAATAAACACAGGACAAATACTCTCACACTAACATGTTCAGTGAGTTTAAGATTAGTTTTCCGCTTAAACATTTGCACATTGACTTCTTTTTGAACCCCATAGCATTTGCCTGATTGCTTCCTCTGTTTCTCTGAATGGTTTACTTGGCTTGGCTTGGGTACTCTAAAGACTAATCCCCCAGCAATAAGACAGAAACAATGTGAAGGCATGGCAGAATAGGCATGCAATGACGCTTCTCAGTGGTGATCACTCTGCCATTCTTTTGCACAGCGTGGTGTGATGGATTTTCCGGTTCTAGTGCACATCAGCTCTTGCCAAAAGCAAAATTGACAGAAAGTGTCATTTAAATGCGACCTTTATAAAGGAGCTGGTATTTTGGGAACATGTTGGAAATTATCTATATCTATAGATATAGAAATAGATATAGATATAGATATAGATATAGATATAGATACAGATATAGATACATGTGGGGTTCTATAGGGCGCTCTATGCTCTCGTTTAGATTTCCATAGCAAGTAAAACATGTACAAGAGGCTAATCAATGCAAGTATGACTCAATGGGGATAGATAGATAGATAGATAGATAGATAGATAGATAGATAGATAGATAGATAGATAGATAGATAGATAGATAGATAGATAGATAGATAGATAGATAGATAGATAGATAGATAGATAGATAGATAGATAGATAGATAGATAGATAGATAGATAGATAGATAGATAGATCAAATGCATGCACACCATCAAATAACTGAAGGCAGAGTCTGTACTTCTGATTTTGGAATCATTAGAGTTTTATGGGGGTTAGACCCCAAAACAAAGTAATCTTTCTCCTTTTTAGAAGTGCCAGATGAAAAAAACAAAAGAAAGACTCATTATCTTGTAAATGAAGAATAGTTCATGTAGATTTTAGATTAAATACGTAAGTACTTCTATAATAATATTCCACTTTTAAGTAGGCTATGCAAATGTACAGGGTCCCACATTGGGAGACCCAGTTAAGTGCAATGCTGAGCCTCCTCTGAGCACAATATTATGTGAATACTGTGTGAATTTATATCTGAACAACACTGCACTGGCCGGAGCTGGGTTCAAACTGCCAGCCTTTAGGATGGGCGGGTTATGGCTTTAACGCAGTGGTTTTGGAGGGCGACATAACTCAAGTGAGACCCACTAACTGAAAGACTGGCAGTTAATTTGGCATCTTCACTCGTCCTTAGGGGAGATATTTCACCCAGATCAAGGCACCATGCTGTAACAATATTGATTCATTTCATTTACTCTTCGAACAACTCCCATACGTTGCACAGACATGCCCACGGGCGCCTTGTTGACGCACTTTAAAAGCACTCCAGAGTTACAAAAGACTCATTTCTAATTGGTTAATCTCCACGGACCAAAAAGGGGCCCATAAGACATGTGTGCACAGCTGTTCCACGTGTATTTAATGTACACTGTTCCCTCCCTATCCTTTCATCACTGATGGAACATTGTTGATTGGGAGCTCTTCCAAATCTGGCCCGCACTCTCACACAGGCTGCCTCCAGCTGTATCTGCCTTCTCTGCCCTTGACGTCCATGTTGTGCATATCTAATCCTGCTGCTCACCCCCTCACTCCTGCCTTCCTTCTCCTCTCTCTCTCTCTCTCTCTCGCTCTGTGCACTGTCAGGAGCACTTCTGTGTGGAAATTTTACAGGTTCACAGATCAAAGCCTCCAATTCCCGATGGAGTTAAAGACAGGAGAGGAAAATGGAACGCGCGAGATAAAGAGCGCTTTGCAGAATCCCCTCCAGTCGCCACATTCAGATGTTTGTCATCAGTTGTGTGTTTATGTACTTTTACTCCAGCCCGGGTTGCATCTTAAGTGTGCACCCCGCCGTTTGGACTTGCTTACATAACCTGACATCTACTTAGTCATGAGAGTGCTTGGGTAAATAGACATTTTTACCATCACGCTGCTGCAATTTCCTCTAATAATACCCACATTTTAAAGCAAATAGGGGGATTTTTGAAACGTTGAAAGGCTGTTACGAAAAATGCGTCTTCAAATTAGGAACAGTGCTTTTGACAGCGGATGGCGTTTGCTGGCAGATAAATGCGCCTCTAATCTTGTGGGAGATTTTATTAATGTTAAGTGTTTTTTTGCTTGTCTTTCCCCAAGGTTATCAGTAATGTGCACATTTGCAGCAACAGTCTTACTGTGGGAAAATGAACACGATAGTATCAGTCCTTATTATTACTGGATTGCATTTTAACGAACATGGAAAGGTCACTGTTTGTTGACACGTTGGACATACTTTACATAATGATTACAGAGAAACAGGGGCAGGATTTGTATTGATTATACAATGAACGAATACAAACATTGCATTCTCTCTGCTGCAGTAAAAAAAAAAAAAAGAATGTACACTCGGATAACGTTCCCATACATGGATCAATTTGTTATAAAAATGATTAGAATGAGAAGTAAGGGCCTATCCCACCAGAGGAGACGTTACAGCGACCTCTCCGCGATGATGTCTCCGAAACATCTTTGAGACATCTCCAGACAATGTGACAGCTAAGTCTTCTCAGTTGTGGAGATGTCTCTGTGACTTCTCTGCGACGTCACCGTTACATCTTCCTAAGATCCCCCTGGCATTCGATAGGTCCGGGAGACATTGCAGGGACGTCACAGAAATATCTCACAGGTGGCGGGCAACAAGGAGTGCCCATGTCATCGCCGCAACTGCTTGACACCGCATGGAGACTTGAAAAGTCTCTGCACAGTCTCCGCTGAAATCAAATCATTTTCCTGGACACTCGCCTTGGGACATTGTGGAGACATAGATACAGACGGCATTGCGTCATAGAAGGGGGCGTGGCTTCACCGAAGGGGAAAATAGAATCTTTTGGGAAACACAATTTCTACTCTTTTTAGACATTTTCTGGTGGAATGTCAACTTATTTATCACACATAAACAAAGTCAAGTGTAAATCGGGCCCATATGGATATTTTCTCACTGTAGATTGTTCAGTAGAAGTGAAAAAACAGCAGTCGTAGCTCGCGCTAGCTAGCCGTTAGCATTAGCACGATGCCAACATGAAACATCATGATTTATGTATTTATGGGCAGTTGAACCACTTTGCTCCTCTCCCTGTCTTTGTATCTTATTTTTTTTAGAAAACAATATTCAGAATTCAGCATTTGTTAAAGTCGTTTTTTAGTAATTAGAGAAAGTTTAGATTTTTTTCAAAATTGTTTTCCCCCTTAACTGTTTTCGAACATGATCATATATGGGCGAATCCAGAGATACCGTCTGTATCTATCTCCGTGAACAGCTCCATCTCGGGTTGCCAACTATTCTCCAGGCTGGTGAGATAGGCCCTTAAGCTCCCCACATGCAGCAGGCTAGTTTGGGATCATTAGCATTGCATATACAACAAACCTTCCTTGAAGTTTGCCAATATATATTTTGAAAATTAAGGGATATGTTAACAAAGAAACTCTTAAATGTTGTGTGTGCTACAGATTATTGACTTTTCATTTTCGTATTCAAATTCATGGACTTTGAAACCTACCAATGTGTGACTTGCATGTTTTGGATATTCCTTACATATTTAATCTAAAAACAATATCATTGCACAGCTCATTCTGAGCCCTCACCCCATATTTCTTTTAAAACAGACCTCACCGCTAGCATGTTTCTGATCAGATAGCAATCATCCGGACAAGTTGGTGGTGAAGGAAGTGTGCGTCTCCAGGGTTGCTCCTATAGGTGAGGATGACACGTGCGATGGGGTTCGGAGTCCTGAGGAGCGAGAGGTGCAGTGTTGAAAATTCATGAGATCTACCCATTCAGCTCCCACAAATGTTTTCCCTCTCCATCTATACATTGTGCGATTACAGAATGGCTTTTTATCCCGGAGCTCCCTTGACTCACACAGGCACATTCTGGCTCATGCGCATGCACCTCACCCCAGCGCTCTGTGTAATGAGTTGATTGTTGCTAAGCACAACGGTCATTAGGTGGTCAAACCTCCTGCTATCTCCCCAGAAAGCTTCACGGCCGCCATCAAAGCCATTAACATTTTGTCCACTGAGCCCTCCCGAAGTGCATTGTGCTTTTATTCCATTGTCTTGACAAAAAGCGTACTGTATTTGGAGAGTGGAGCAGTGTAGCATGCAAAAGTGGAGCCCCGTTTACCGTCAGGGTTTGCAATAGTGAAATGCGCAGTGACTTCCATTTATCGACGTCTTGTTTTTTGCTGGATGCCCTACTTATTTGGGGATCTTGTGGAGGATCCGGAAATTAAACTACTGCATATTATTTTTTAGCTGCTTTAGATCAATATGAGATTATTACCAAATACCTGCAAAAAAACATATTCAGTTAAAACACGTTCAACTGTTGACCCCCATTAGAGTAAAGGGGGTTAAAACAAAATATAATAATTACAAGCAGGAGTCTAAAGTTCCCTAATACACACTTCACTACACCCACAAATGCTTGATATTTTTTTTTCCCTTTAAAGCAGAACAAGCGATGGCTTTCTGTGGCAAGTCCCTGCCTTCATGCTATAGATGAGAGCGACTGTTTGTTGCCAGAATCCCAATAGGGAATCAGCCATAAACTTTCAGTGACTGGATTTAAAGTCTAATTCTTTATGAAAACAGAAAAACAGAGCACCATCTGCCAGAGAGAGAGGCAACATAAATTGAGTCCTTGGCCACATCTTTGAAAAATAAAGCCATAAAAGTGGAAATATTTGACGCGCTGGACTCCTTTTTGAACAACTGTCTGCCTGTCAGCCTTCTCCTGGGAGCTCTCCTGTTTGTGCACACACAGGCATATGGGAACGCTCGCGTTCCAACAGCAGAATGCATGCGCTCCCCCGCTCGTCCCAGTGCAGTCTGTTCTCCTGTCACTGATGGTATTATACATCAGATGTCAGCTTACGTACTGCAGGTGCGCCGTAATGCTGCTCAGATCTGCGCCGACTTACATGAGGATTAGAAGTTGTTTTGATTAAGTAAGCTGCACCGTAGGTATCTCCGGCATAATATATACTCTTCTCTTACTTCCCATTAAACTTTGCGGGAATATAGTGAACAGCCTTGCAATGTGCCTTCAGGGGGGCATCAAGTTAGAAAGTGCCTAATAAGGAGTTAACAGGTCAATTCTAAATACAGAGAATGCAGCCATGAAGAGAAATGAGAAATATTTCAAGACAAAGGTACTGTTGTATGTTTCATTACTTTTGCCATCCAAGCACATCAGGCACATCATTGCTTTGAGTCATGAAAATAGTCCGTTTGAACTCCTTTGCGTGTGCTTAATAATTAGAAATAAAATGAATAGAAGAGTGCGAGTGATGTCACAGCATAGCAACATCATGGAAACAGAAGTCAGAAGTGTGAAATGTGCGTTGATGAAATCTGAAAGTTCTGCGTAGAGTAAAAATGTACAGTGTCAACATGCCCCTCAGTGTAATAATAACAACGTGTGAATTGTCTGGAAATGGGTGTAACAGTCGAGTTGAAAAACAAAATCGTTTCTACCTATTGAATTGGCATCTTTACACAATCCCACTGCTGCACTATACAAACAGATGGGGATTGTTATTTTGGCATTACATTGTGTCTGATAATAAGATCAACAACACCAAAACTACACATTTTATTCAAATGAGTTGGCAAAAAAATCTGACTGCAGAACTTTATTGTATTTGCAGTGGATTTGTTCCGACTGCTTTGAACTGCTGCAAACGTATAATAAGTAAAAAAATGTGTTTTCACTTTTTGTCGAGGGCGATATTTTCAAAGCTTTGTTTTGTCTTAAGGAGATTGTCTGAGTTGTCATGAATGGAACAATTACATCATCCTTTTATCAGCTCATCGACAAAGTGCACAGACCTGCACAGATCTCCCGGGGATTTAGAGACAAGAAACTGGAATCAGAAATGACAACTCCAGGCACCGAGAGCGTCTCAGAGAGGTTTCATCATTGAACTAGTTGGATTCCAAAGAGATTCTCGGCTTGACAGTCGCTGAAAGGTAACCAATGGCAAACTTATTTTGTGAAGAATGTTCCGCTCACTACAAAGGGTTACACAGAGGTAATGTTTGAAAATTGTTTTTAGGCTCTTTGAGCTGTATGTTATGGGCCATGGGCAAACAACTCCCTCACACATTCACACATATGTTTAAAAAGTGTCTCACTTGAGCCCACAACATGCAAACTCCCCACTTTGTCCTTTTTGCAGGGACGAGCTGTGCTGTGAGATATGAATGTATCACCATGCTTTTGTCATTCTGAGGCTGCTTACTTACAGTAATGCATGAGTTTCCTCAGGTGGGGGCCACAACATGCTTTAAGAAATGTATTATCTTAAATTATAACTTCTTATGCATTTTTGGTTTCAAATTCTATTCTATTAGTTAATATGACCCCTCCTGGAACCGCCACCTTAACGTGGTGGAGGGGTTTGAGCGCCCGAAAGATCCTGGGAGTTCTGTTGTCGGGGGCTTCGTGCCCCTGGTAGGGTCTCTCATGGCAAACAGGTCCTAGGTGACGGGTCAGACTAAGAGTGGTTCAGAAGCCCCTTATGAGAGAACCATGAGGCCGTCCTTCCGTGGACCCACCACCTGCAGGAGGAGCCATAGGGGCTGGTGATTTGGGCAACTCCAACAGCCCCTACGACCCGGGAACAGACAAGTGGAAGAAAATGGATGGATGGATGGATGGATGGATAGTTAATATGAAGGTCAAATACAAAAAAATATGAAATCTATACAGACCCATCCATCCATCCATGTGTGTGTACATTTTTAAAGATCCCTTGGTGTGTCCTTGGCACAGTCATAGGGTTATATCTTAGAGTGCATGTACCAAAACCTCCACAGCTTGTGGGTTTGAGTCCTGCAGCTTCAACAGTTTGCACAATGTCTTAGGGCCCAAACACACTGGCCACTATATTTCACAATGCTTAACGCATGCGTGGAAAAATAGGATTTGTTCTATTTCGAGGAATGTGTTTTATGCGTTGCCCCTGGCGTGCGTTACACACAGCTCAGTGTGGCCGCTCCAATTCACCTTCAATGCAATCTGTGTCAAAACGTGACATAAAAGGAAAACTGAAATCTTTGGAATAAACTCAATCTTTACAGAAAACAGATCTCTCTCTTCCTCATCTATTCTTCATTGATTTTTTGTCCGGGATGTCCCTCAGAGTGCATTCGGGGGAAGCAGGATTCGATGGGTGTTTCCTACCTACTCCTCTGGCGATGGCACATTGCTTCGTGGCTTGTCACGGCCACTAGAGCAGATCGCGGTCAGTGTGCACAGTGCCAACCTCTACTCGCCACCCCTCTCCCCACTTGGGACACCGCACTGCCTTCAGGCCCTCGCTCCAAAGATCTACCGCGGCTCAGCGCTCCGGTAAAAAAGCATACCTTTGATGGAAGCCGGCCTACTTTGTCCAAGCCACAAATAGTCGCCCCACGTCCTTCATAAGTGGACTTTAACTGTAGGCCATAACACGCATATCAGGACAGAATGGACCAAATAGAAAAGTTGAATATGTAGCCTAGTTTGAGTAGGAATGGATGCGTTTTTTGTAAAATATTATTTTAAGTAAGAATTCTTAGATGTATGTGACCTCATCTTTGCCCTCCAACTAAAGTGTCAAATATTATGTCATGCTCTTTGGGTAAAATAGTTAAATGCCAAGGTGAATTTGTGTTATATGCTTGACAAACCAGCTCTGCTTGGTGAATACATATTTGATGACTATTATCAGTGACAACTGCAGTTTACAGACAGCAATTACATCACATCAAGTGTTTCTTTCCAAATCACTACTTTTCCTACTTTGAAACAACATCAGCAAATTACAAAATGTGACAATCACGTAGAATAAATCTGAAGTATTTGGCGATTCATAATTCAAAGACAATGTTTAAGCTTTACAAAAAAGAAGAAAAACCTCTTTGAACAAAGTCAGTTTTTGTAATACTTCACCCCACTTTTGTTACACCTTGTTGATTTTAGTTCATGCTGGGTATCGTTCATGACACATGAATAGGCAGTGTAGCTCTGAGACATGAAAACATTAGGCGGTCTTGTACCGCAGGGACCTTTTGCAGATCTTTGCTTTTCCAGTACAGGCCCCCTGCTGCTCGATTATTGAAAAAGTAATAATCACAATTATTTTAGTCATAATTGAACGATAATGTGTTGCCTTTATTTTGTTTATTTATTTATCAAAAAACTACGCTAAATATGTTCTGTTTTCTGAAAAGTCATAAAAGTACAAATGATTTCAAGTATGCCTCGATTGAGGAGAGGTCTTTGTTTCACACCTGCTCCCTGCTGGCCAGCCCTCACACCTGCACAGCACGGCCGGATAACAACATCACAAATCGTAATCGAATTTCGATTAATTGCACAGCCCTACTGCACCAGCTCTTCCCCGTGAGGTTTCAAACCAGGAATGCTTTGGTGACTTGCAGGAATAGCTAGAGAGACGAAGCGCAACAAGAGAATCACTGTAATTATCTTTAACTATGATGCACTAATCCACAAACAAGCCACTAAAAGCTACTGACCCTCTTTAATCTTTGATGTCATGTGATTTGGACGCTTTGTTTTGCCACCTTCAGGTTAGTGAATACACAGGCACACATGACACCCCCGGTCCTGCCGCTATTGTTTAGTCATGAGAGTCATGGGAGGTTCCCGTGACTGAAGAGAGGGTTGAGGAGTCACAAGGACTGTCCCCATGAGCTGTTTGGTGCAAAAAACGCCTTTGGCATGACATGGGTATTAATACATGGGTATTAAAATGCTTAGTATCACCCTTCTTGCATTTAATTTAACAAATTAGCAAGCTTTTTACTCAAGCTAATCCGTAACACCCAATCCCATTATGAAATATTTTGCATACGTGTACCCATTTCCCCTCAAATCCATTTACATGCGCGAGTGCTGTTTCCCGATGTCTGACTACACTCACTTCTATCATGTGTCTGCTCGCATGTGTAATGATTTGGGCAATTGTGAGTGATACGGACCCCCAGAGGAGTGCTTCATTTTAAACCTCAGCTGTATTTCCTGTTCATAATCAAATATTTTTAGATGCTGTGCAAGTAAACATCTGCCTCCTCCGGTAACACAATGAGGGGACAGGTGCCTCCCTACATTTCTGGTTAGTACCTAATACCCAATTCCATGGCTCTGCTTGCCATCATTTTATTGTAAATAGGAAAATGCCATTATGAGATGGGTCAGAGTGGGTTGGGTGCATAGTGGGGTAGATAAGGGCCCTTTGTTAATAATAGACTGTAAAGCGCTGTGATACACACCGGTTAAAGCCTGTTTTGCTGCGGTTAATGACATTAATCAAGTTTAATTAGAGAAAACATGGTAATGCTGATGATATGTTAGTGATAAATGTATTGTAGCAGACTGAGGATTTTGGCCTTAGCTTCAGGACACACAGGTAAGTTTCATTGACAAATTAGTAGGATTTATTTGTTTCAAAAATGTTCATTATACTTTTAAAACCTTTAACAAATACTGTGTGTATGTCAAGTCCATGAAATACAGATTTCACATTTGGGCAAAGAGTCCTCCAACAAGTCCCTGCCGACCGCTGGACAGGCCCAAACCGCAGACCGAGTTTCAGCAAAAAGACAAAGACAGCGATGGGCAGCGCTGGTGCTACTGCCGTGACGCCTATGAAAATGAATAGCTACAGATTCAGATATAGTCTTAAGTGGCCCAGGACAATCGGGGAACCACAAACTCTAGTGTGGTACAGCGCTGCGCCATGAAGGGACCCACAGCAACTCTAATATGAGGGAACACTCTAATCAGGGCGAGCATGAAGGATTCGTTCTAAGTAAATACTGCAATGACATCTACCAGTCAGACAGAGCACCCAAGCGCCAGCATAGGGTTCAACAGGGAGTGGACGTTACACAAGGTCGAACAGGTCAGAGGGCGAACAATACTAAACTAGGGCCTTTTGTAGTGCGCCCCCAGCAAGCACACGGGACCAACACTACCCCAAAATACTCATCATCACAGTAAGGTCAACTATTTAACATCCCCCACTATTTAACACCCCTTCACAAACCCCTGATGGTGGAGGGGTTGGAGCATCCAAATAATCACAAGAGTTACTGTATGTTGGGGTCTTTGCGCACCTGGTAAGGTCTCTTAAGGCAATGGAACCTTGGTGACAAGTCAAACAAAGTGAGGTTCAGTAGCCCCTTATACCCTTTTAATGTAAGACCAACAAGGCCAGTTACATCGCAGTGTCTGGTGAAGCCTTGAGTTTGCGGTCTCAAGGCTTCATAGGAGAAACTGGAGTACAGGGAGGAAACCCACCCAGCCACAGAGAAAATAAAAAAATACCTGTGACCTTCTTGCATTGAGGAAAGATCAGTAAAAGCTCACCCATCGACATGTTCTTTTGTGCTTATAACTTTTCAGTGCTGCCTACGTGCATCAAAAGAACATCAGTTAGTGCAGCTAGTTCCTTTTTCCTTTCATTTGGGTCTCATTCATACATTGCAGTGAATTAAACTCAATTACTTGCTTGTAAGCGGCCTGTATTTGTGTCTCTGATCCATTCTAGCGTGCTCCACAGAGGCCTTAAAACCATCTGGTGTTTAGATAGACTCTGACCTGTGTGTCTCTGCCGTCCAAGCTGCACCAGAGCATATCTGCACACAGAGCTCCCCAATTGTTAATCCCTGCACAGAGACATGGAGGTTATCATCACACACTATTTGAAGGGACAGTGCTAAATCCTCAAGAGGGCATGTTCCACTTGCTGTGCCCTGCCGCTAAAAGGACTGGAAGGGATGTATTGTCTGCTGTTATGTCCATAAAAAAAAACCTTACAGGAAAAAGGTCCCAGGTTCAAAGTCCAAATCATGTGGGGCCTTTCTGTTTGGAGCTTAAATGTTCTTTCAATGTCAGAGAGAATTTCTCCTTGAGGGTCTAGGTTTCAAACATTGGGGGTTGGTAGTGGCGTGACGTTTAGGTGTTTTCAGACTGGAACGACTGAAATCCACAACAGAATTGTTGTCACATTGTTTATTTGTGAAAACTCCCCAACATCTCAAGTGATGCGTAAGCTCCAGCTAGTTTAACAGTGGTTTAGCCACTAAAGTTGGTAAGAAGACAAAGCTGTCTTTTGTGAGCTTTTAATTTCTTAAAGGAACAGGCCACCGTTTATCCATACTGAGATATGTTCTTACCTAAGCTTAGACGAGTTGATGCGTACCGGCCTTTGTGCATGCCCTCAGTCACGCAAAACGACCAAAGATGTTGTTAGCATTTGGCATCTCCCAGCATATTCCTATAGCTCCAAATGGGGGTGAAGTTGGAAGCGACCACGCTCTTCCACGCGCACGCACAAAGACCAGACAGGTACGTATCAACTCGTCTAAGCTCAGGTAAGAACATATCACAGTATGGAAGAACTGTGTGCTCTCAGTCACGCAAAAAGACCAAAGATGCTGTTAGCATTTGGCCTCTCCCAGCACATTCCTATAGCTCCAAACGGGGTAAAGTTAGAAGCGACCAAGCTCTTCCACGGGCACGCAAAAAGACCAGACAGGTGCCTATCAACTCGTCTAAGCTCAGGTAAGAACATATCTCCTGAACCGAGCTTATTTTGTCCAGTTTGTTTTTACCCAAATCTAAAAGCTTGAAAAAGTGGAAAAATAGTGAAGCGATAGAAACACATAAAAAAGCAATACAAAAACAAACACAAACGTGGAAAAAAATGCATCAAAAAGGTGACGAAAATATGAGGAAAACACATAAAAAAGCAACAAATGTGACATAATCGTGGCAAAAACTTGACAAAAACGTTATGATCAGTTTTGTCGGTCTTAGAGGCTGTAAAGAGATTTGAGTAAAGCTGAACTGGAGAAAAAAGTGCTCGGTTAAAGTCTGGATAAGAGGTTTACATCACAGTTTTTTCTTTTTATTCACGCCTAATCCTGAATATTCTTCCTGAGACCCCCTCACAACCTTATGATGAGGTGTGTTATATTAAAAAGATTCCTATTTTCTAATCTAGCTGGAGCATTAGCTTCTTTTAGATTGCCTTGTTCTCCATTAATACCAGGATGAGCGTCCAAAGCTGATCTTGACTGGGCTAAATAATGTCTAAAAAAATAAAGAAACAAGTAAAGCTTGAAATTGAAGATGACTATGAGTACCACCAAAAGAAGACCAAGGACCAGCAGCACCACAGTTATTATTTAAACGTTTGTGTCAATCAACAGGCTTTTATAGTTTATTTTGTGTAATAATAAGAAAAAATGTCTGATTACCAATCCTGAAACATCTGGATGTTAATGTGTCTCGCGATGTACACTCCTCCTCTCCCCAAACTGTCAGAATGCTGCGACCTGGATTCTCACTGTGCTCACAAGTGGTATTAGTGGGACACATTAGCATTTCCACCACTTCTTTCAACTTCACTTGTAATTAATATAGAAAATGGGGGGAAGTGATGTATAAAGCACTTAAGGGGATAATGTATGTGTCCTACTAATAAGTAATTAGCACTGAAAGGAAATCAAACATTTGTCGAGCCTGTGCCAGGGGATTAAAGCCACAGTTTGTCCATCCATTATGAATAAAGAGGCAAAATGACTGACCACCTTTGAAGTGGAATAAAGTATTTTTGAATTTTGTGGGAAACCTCTCAGCATGACAGTGTTACTATTTGCAAAGTGAAAAACAATCTCAACTCAATGGTTTCAGAATTTGATTTTGGTCTCTGTGTGAACTTTGAATCCTCTTCTATGAGTGGCTTTAGCGGCTCCAAAATAAATACATTTTTTTGTATTTGTCGCAATTCTATTTAGGTAGTATATGATGTACTGTCTGTTTAGTAAGAACTATTGGAAATATGTAATGCTACATTGTTACAGTTATGGGTAGAGATGCATCGATCCAGCTTTTTTGCGACCGATACCGATGCTGGGGTTTTCACCGATACAAGAGGCTTTCTTAAAAGTGGCTTTCTGTGAGTGAAAAATTATATTGACTCTTCTCCATTGTAAGATTAATAAAGTCATATTTTATTGTCATGTTACAGATCAATTAATCAATTATATCTATTGATAAACTCTTGGAAAAAACATTTAACAAGGATGACTTTCCACACTAAATATCCTTGGGTTTTTGACAGGCTTTAGGTTACATTAATATAAACAATGAAGTGATGTGATCCTTACAAATATGTTAGATCAGTTATTTCTTAAACTAAAATAGAACTCTTAGCTTCAGGAGTGGCCGATTTTATTTTAGCATGAAGTATTAGCATACTCCTGCTAGCCTTAGCATGCTATTGCTAACCGCAGCATCTTGGCGATCAAAAATACATTTGCAAAGGTTAAAACTAACTCAGCGATTGATAGCTTTACAATGATGTACAACATGGCCATATTCATTTAGATTTAGGTGGTAAACTTTGTGTTTTAAAGTGGTGCAAGCCAAAACTAGCATCGGTTCAGTATCGGATATTTGTAGCCGATACCCGATAAAGTAATTTTTTTCCAGTATAGGCTCTGATATCGGATACCAGTATCGGATCGGTGCAGCCCTAGTTATTCAGCCTGGGGATCGAGCATTAACCGCTGCGCTACAGCCATCAAAGCACAACTTCACTTTGTCTACATAACATCCACTAGTCCCAGTACCACTGTTTGTAAACCCTCCCCTCACAATATACTTGAGAGGGCTGAATGCCTATTGTCAATCATTATTTTATCATAATGTGCATCATTGTTTAATTTTGGGCTATTCGTTCCGGTGCGGGGGAAAACTATCTTGTAAGTGCCATTGTGTTAAAAGCTGCGGCCACAATATAAAGGGGCTATTTGTTCTTGTGACATTTAAAAATGAAGCGCAGTCATCCCAGCAGACAATGGACTGGATAAATTCTGGCAATGACAATAACTTAGCATCTTGCGGCGCTCGCTTTTGTGGCATGTTTGGTGCTATTAGTGCATCGTCTTTGTCATTGTGTTGGTGCATTAAACAGATGGCGAGGCTTCGTGAAAGAACTGCTGATTAGCCCATTTCAAATCAATCCAGTTTGGAAATGTGCAGTGTTGTGTGTGAGATTTTTGAAAATGTTTAAGAGTTTACAGTCAAAAACAAACAGACAAACATCCTTTCAGAAATCAAAAACCAGATTGATAATTGTTAAGATTTTATTTTTGTTTATAGTCAATGTTCAACTTGATGTGACTGATGTGACTGAGGCTAAACAGTTCAATGTGCTTATACTCTATGATTTAATTCTGGGTTCAGTCGGCTATTTGACATTCCAAGTGCTCCATGGCCTTTACCACAATCAAATAGGTCTAAAAATAATAATTATATAAAATTTAATTATTGACCTAAAGCACTTCACATAGTGTAGGGTAATTATACTTCATTCACTCCACACATGGTGGTGGTAAACAAGTACAATTCTCAAATAGACTGTAAAAACAGAAAATAGCTGCAACTATGTGTTATATTTTTATATCAATGAAAACAGACCTATGTTTTCATTGATATAAAGCGCAATGCGTATTGCGCTTTATCGTCTTTTGTGGGCCAGATTGAAGGGATAAGCAGCCCACATTTGGCCCCCGGGCCTTAGTTTGCCCACTCCTGCTCTCCATTAAAACATTGGCAATGTGGGTGAAATGTACAGGGATTTGAGCTGTAGACCTTCTAATCCATGGTGTCACTATTACACTTATGAGAAATTAGATGGACATTTGTTTTATTTATTTTCCTTTATTAAACAATGTCCCTTTTACTTTTCCTGCATGTGTTGAAGCCTTTTGCACAGAGACATTGGTGTTACAGGATCTAATTGTTTCACGCAGAGTCAAGTGGTAGTGTCTATGATTGTCCTGTGATTGTGGAACAGTGGGACTCCATTAATCCCGTTTGGACACAAACATAAAGGTAGATAGATCCATTGGACTCACAGAGGCAGCCGTTAAGAGGCGTTTTTACGAGGCGGTTGGAGAGCCTGCAACTCTACTGTGTGGCTAAACAAAGCAAAGTAAAGCCCCGGTAGAACGGTCTGGCAACAGCAGAACAGACAAAAGGCCTTTTTAATCGGATAAGACCCGGCTAAAATAACAGTGAGAAGCATTAACCAGAGCTGAGTCAGAACACAACGAGCGGCCAGTGGAAGCTGTGCTTTTATGTCTGTGGAAGGGACTTTCCGCATTTATGGACGGGAATAAAGTAATGTACATCAAATATGTACATGTATATGTCATGTACATTAAATAGACAAAAAACAACATAAATGTTACTTCTTTGTTATCTACACAAGCAATGAAACACAATTGAATCACATTGAAGAAAAGGTAAGTTTAAGGAGTGCCCCGTACAGTACAATCAATACTACACCCACCATGAATAGACATAATAGTCGGCCCTCACATTTTTCCTACGGCAACACCGTGAAAAATATGTCACAAATATGACTGCCTTTTTTGATCAGAAAGATCAATGGAATTTTGTGCCAAATTATTAAAGTTTTTTATAAAACTAAAATGTTTGCTGTCCATATAAAAATGTACTTGATCCTATAATTGAGCATTTAGGACTGGGACTTTGAAGGTTCTCTAAGCTACTTCATTTTGCCGGACCAGCATAGCTGCATTCCCACATTGCATCGCTAGATGAGCCACCTTCTGCAAACCTAGTTCTAAATGAAAGTATTATGTTCTAAATGGCCGACATCCAATATGGCACACGTCGTATAATCATGTTTTTTGCTCAACTTGTACGTCTGTACTGAGTTTTGAGATTCTACAACAAACTTTGCCATCGCACCACCATTTTGAAATCCCAAAATTGAAAATAGCCATAAAATATAAGTAAGACTTCGGGTTGTCCCGCAGATTATCATACATTAATACTTACATTATTCCTTACATCTTGTTTATTTTCAGTCAAAAACAGGATGTCCCTAATGGGATGAACATTTTATTTTTTGTTTCCTGAGATAAATAAGAGTAAATTTGTTTTAAAATACTCACAGACCTCTTCCAGGTGTGTTCCTTCAACTAATTTGAACAGTTTTTTTTTTTTTACTCTTTCCCCTCCATTTTCCCCATGCGACAACCAACCCCTCAGTGAGACAACCATGGCAAACACTTTAAGATAGCTCTCACATGGCTTTAGCTTACCAGCTCAAAGCACTACCATGTTCATGAATAGCTTGACTGTTTTGTGAAGAAAAATAAAATCCAAAGAACAATGGAAGTGTGTGAAATCGACATTACTGCTCAACTGTATTGAACTATTTTCACTTGAAGCCATAGAATCATCCTAACCTTGCAATCCTTTTTTTCATCCTTCTAATGGGACGTTGCGGCAATCCCGAGGCATGCAAACGCTTATTGATGACTCAATCAATTGTTGCCGGGACAAATCAAAGGTAGCAAGATCGCATCCAGCCGACTTCTCCAGCAGCGCCCCGTATAAGCAAGTTAAAAGGGGGGGGGGGCACAATCACAATCCTGTCTTTAAGGGAGACAGCCTATTTGTATTCCGAGCTCCCTCTGCGTCTGCTGCTCACGTGCGACTGAGCACAACTGAACGGAGGGGAGTGAGCGAAGGAAGGAAGGAGGGAGGGAGGGAGGGAGGGAGGGAGGGAGCAAGGATGAATCGAATGCGTCGCGCTGGAGGAACTCTGATAGACCAGGCATTTATTTGAGGCTGCTGTAGTAGAGACAAGTGCGGAAGGCTATATCACTCAGAGCCTCCAAATAGAACAGAGACACATCACCAGGTATCGCGTCTTTCCAATATGATTTTTACTGGAATAATATATTAGGATTTTTTTTATTTTTTTTTCCTTTGCTTTGGAGCTGATCAATTCTCTATTCCAGCTCACGTTCGTATTGCCAGATTGATTTGAGGTACGTTGCTTGTGAAGAGAGTTGTTGCTTTTGCATTTTGAGTCTTTGGAAATAACTTTTTTTTTTCTGGGGGGAAAATGCAAGAGACGCTTTTGGACAATGCCTGTGGATGCTCCAGACTACGTTCAACTGGTTTTGCCTGTTGAGAAGACTGGCTTGAAACTGCACATCTCCTTGGGACGCCAACGGCAAAACAGTGAAACCGATGGGTAAGCATGTGATGAATGGATTATGATGATGCTACTTGGAGAAATAAACTTCTACAAGAAAAGTACATTCAGTACATAGACTTGCATGGATTGAATTTGTGAATGTAAGTAGAACACATTGCTGGTGTCAAGCACTCATAAAATATTAAGGGAATGAAGGTTTTTTTGGACCAAGTTGAAAGCTTTTTTTTTTTTTAAATATACAGTTAATATATTCTTACCCAAAATAAAACCATTTGTAAATACTAGATAGCATCCTTCAGTCATGACTTCTTTTTGGGTTAATTATGTGTGCTATAAAATGCATTGTGCACTTTCAAATAAATAGTTTAAACTTAGCAATCGAATGTGACTGATTAGGCAGGCTTTGGCATTGCACTTTCAGATGTTGCACAAAGATGCCTTTAATGTATATGTTGTTGCTGAGAATGTTATTTTGAAGAAGGTTTCTAATGAGATAGCTTTTTGTGGAAGATATTGTACTGTTTTAAGTTCAGTTTACATCTATTGCATAACTTGACTTTACTGAAAGAAGGCTAATTCAGTTGACAGTTAAGACGCTGTATTCTGCTCTTTACATTGGGATCAGCATGTTTCCAGTTTAGGTACACATTACAGCTACTAATGTTTGGCCTTTGGTGAAATGCACACTAATTGAAATGCACACTACTTGTTTCATCCTATTAGGTTCATGACAAAGGCACATTGTATGACATTTGCCTTCTGCTGACAGAGAGACTGCTTTGAACAATATAATGACATATTGCAGTTTTGAGAGCACTTGCACCTATGTGGCCTCTACCCTGGTAGATTGATGTGGAATTATAGTGAGTGGTTTCTTTCTCAAAGGCCTTTTGAGGAAAAAACAACAACACATGGACACGTTGCTTCTTAGCTTCTCTGTCTATGCAATCAGAGTCTTTGAGGCTCTGACTGAGTGCTACCCAGGAAGGGGAAACTGCAACCTGGTGATGGAGCATGTGTGCACAACCCTTCATGCCACTTGTGATTCTCCAAACACTGAGGTGATGATGAAAGACGCGTAATTGCAGCTGATTAAGATATTAGGAAAATCATTCACCCGTGCATAATTAAATTATATGCGTCGTCGGAATCAGAGCAAACATACTTCAATTAGTTCAATTGATAAAGTCCTTCCATGGAGACAGTAGCCCTTGAAAACATGCATAGGCTTTTATTTCATTCATTACAGAGGCTGGTTGAGCGTGTCATTGTGGTAAACAATGCTGTGCGTCTGAGATGAATACATGAATGATTGTGCTGCTTGCAACAATATGGCGACTGTCGCAGATGAGGAATTATGCTCACTTTTCAGTGTTAAAATTTCAGTTGGCAATACGGTGCTAATCAGGGACAGACAGGAGTGTATTCTCTCCTTAAAAGTGTACTATGGCAGCAGCCCTATGGAGATGGCAGCGTGCCAGCCTCAGACAAAAGGCTGTCAGGCACTCTTTTGAAGCCTAATCCAGCACAAATCCCACACCCAAAACATTGGTCTCAGTAGCAAGCCTATGTGCCATATATTATTGAACGAGAAAAACAATAGGAACAGCTTCAAAAACACAGGCAGGAAGCAAAAGCTCTCTGGCGGACCTCTGGAGTGTGCCACAGCTGGCTCCTACCTAAACTGCAACTCCTGATGCAAGATGGTGTTGCAACAGAACAGTCAGCCAGAAACTCTGCTCCAAATGCATATCCGCTGCAGCAGACCTCCAGTAGTGTTCCGCTTAAATTATTTCTATTGGCTTTTCACACCTCGCTAACGCTTCTGAAGTTACTGTTCCTCTGTGATCGTACCATTTGTCTCTTGCAAGTTTTACAAAGACAAATGGGCAATACATTCCTGGATCTCTAAACTATCCACACTCTCATTTGATGCTGCCCTCTGTTTTTAAGAGAGTTGGGCGCAGTGAAAGGACATACAAACAACATCTAGCAACATCTATCTGTTGTGAATCTGGATGTTTTCAAAATCCTACAGCAGTATCGAAGGTACACAGTAGGAGGCAGTAGAGGGAGAGAAGGGGTGGGTTCAGCTTCCTGACACCCTTCTGCGTTTAGTCAATGGACTTCACCCAGATCAAGACTCTACCGTCCTCCCGTTTAGGACTAGCCTGGCTTTAGCCATCCGTAAACTCCGGTCAGTTATGACTTCCCGAAATGTTACATCTGGGTCTGATCTCAGTGGCCGCATTACATCGGGTGCTGTCGGCTGAAGTTTGTAAAGAGCAAAAGTAAAGGAAGCTCTTCAATCCGTTCTGGCTCGGCTCCCAAATATCCAGAAATTGGATCTGGATATACAAGAGTTTATGAAAGCTTGCTTCACTCAATCGGGTGCATTACATACGTCACAACCAAAATGAGATCCAATTCCAATCCAATCCACCTGAAAACTGAGCTCAATTGTGAAGATCCAGCCCCTCTGTACGAAATGAGTACGAGGGTATAGTGAGACCAGGCTAGTTTAGGACTGAAGAAGCTTTGGTTTGGGTGCATCCGTATCTCGAAGATTACTCTGTCCAAACGGCCACCGGAAATTCGGTCGAATGGGTACCGCCCAGATCATTGTTGTTGAGCCTCATCTCCCTATACATGAAAAAGTAAAGACTACATCAGAAAAAACAAACAAAAGCAGTCACACCATGCCAATTTTATACACCAAGCATTTCAAAGTCTTTGCAGTGCTCGACACAGAACAGAAAACAAAAACAACAATCATAGAAAGTCAACTCTTACAACCTTTGGCAGGCTCCGAACTCCCGACCTGATCGTGAGCTATACACGGTCGGACTAGCATCAATGCACAGATAGGATTCAAAGTCACAATCGTCACAGCATGTTGTAACCAGCTGTCTAAATTCTAAATGGTGTAGAGCTGAGACCCTCTCTAAAATCTTGATAGGATAGTGCGCATCAGATTTTATAATCAGGCTGACAGGAACTAAGTGGGCCACTTTTCTTTATATGGAGAACTTTCATGCCCTTGCACCTGCACCATCTCATCTGTACAGGAGCTACACTCATTTTGATTACCACGGCTTTCAAGCTGTCATAATAGCCCGCTGCTGCAGTTGTACTCAGTCACTGCTTTATGCTGCGGGTTAGCTTAAAGCATTGTATCGTTTTTACAGGAGCATTACTTTTTCATCACACGTTATCTTGTTGGACGCTTAAGGTTTACATTTTATAGTTGAGATTCTATAGTAAGTGCTCCCCATTTATTTTGAAGAGGGCGAGGGGCACTTGCTTCTCACCTGTATTGTCACCACGTTGACGGCATAAAAGCCAAGAAAATGTGCAGTGAAATAGCAGCACTTTGTTTTATATTGGTTCACAATTTGCAAGCAGATAAAAAGAATGAAAATCATTATTACCCTGAGGTGTATTGTGGACTCTGTTGTTTCCTGTTTAAAGGAGACCACTACTGCATTAATCACAGTATAACTAGGCGGACATCGTGTAATTTTAAGTGAAATTCAAGATCTAACACTCTTTTATAAACTCATACAACTCATCCAGACTATTCTGACAATTCTTACAATACTTATGTTAGATGTTCAATGCTCATTAACTGCTGACAAACAACCACGGAGCAAGAAGCTGCAGTTTGTAACTTTTGATCCATAGTTTGATAAATGTATGGGATTTTAAAGGAACAGGCCACCATTTTTCCATACTGAGATATGTTCTTTACCTGAGCTTAGACAAGTTGATGCGTACCTGTCTGGTCGCTTCTAACTTCACCCCGTTTGGAGCTATAGGAATATACTGGGAGAGGCCAAGTGCTAACAACATCTTTGGTCTTTTTGCGTGACTGAGAGCAGACAGTTCTTCCATACTGTGATATGTTCTCACCTGAGATCAGACGAGTTGATATGTACCTGTCTGGTCTTTGTGCGTGCCCGTGGAAGAGCGTGGTAGCTTCCAACTTCACCCCCGTTTGGAGCTATAGGAATATGCTGGGAGAGGCCAAATGCTAACAACATCTTTGGTCGTTGTGCGTGACTGAGACCAGACAGGTATGCATCAACTCGTCTAAGCTCAGGTAAGAACATATCTCAGTATGCAAAAGCGGTGGCCTGTTCCTTTAAAGCCCTTCCCACATACAGTACTGTTGCTTTTGCCTCACCTGCCACTTACAATTTCACCTTTGAAGCTCCAGAGTTTGATGTTTTAGCCAAAAAAAAAACAACAACGAGCAAACAGGATTATATCTAGGCGTATTATTAATATTCAATTGAACATCACTGCATGTTTGCCATGCCAAGTCTGATGCACAGGTGTTAAATTTATTTGACTACAAAGCTATTGAGCTTGCATGAAAATATGAATGCATTTTTCTGCAGGAAAAACACATATATTTTCCATTTACTGACCCCCATATGGGCACGCATTTTGAAGATAATTGATATGGCAATGTCACTTTTCTTTGCATAGTATTCATTCTTCCAACACCTTGACATCCTTCCATACACTACGTCTCCCATACGCCTACATTTGATTGCCTTAGCCAGATATGTATATTCAATTGACCATAGTGAAAAAAGAACTTATCCTGGGCCCCTTTGATTAATGGTAAATGGTCCCAATTTATGTAGTGTGCATACATTAGGCACTCAAAAGCGCTTCACATCAATGAACCGCTCACCCATTCACACCCTCATATATGCACCAATTTACATAGACACAGGAGGCAACTGTCAACCTTCTGGTTATAAGACTCAAACATTAGTACCACCATATATTTCAAGCAAAATGTGTGTGATTATTTCAAAAGATTGTACTGAAGATCCCTTCTAGGCTGACAGCCCTATTTAAATGAATATACTGTATACAGCAGCAGCATGAAGGTAGAAGTGAATTGGTCTATCACTCTATAGAAATGAGACAACGGTCCCCACGTCTGTTAAAGATATATTACAATAGGAACAGCTGCCAAGGTGTTTTATCATTGTTATCGGCAGAAAGAAAGAATGAATGATATGAAGTAAAGCGAGAAAATTCAAGGTAGATATGTGCTGTGTATAGGTTTGTATGTAACTACAGTATATTTTACAACTGGTCAATGAGAATGTAAAGCCAAGCCACGAAATGTATAAGTGTCTTGAAAAAACTGAGCAAGTTCTTTGTCTCTTGGGACAGATTTTTTTCAGAAGGTGTTTTTTTTTTGTACAAAGTAACTCATGCCCCTAGAGGCCATAAGCGCCACTGCAGGTGTTGTAGCATGTTGCAATTTTTTAACTCATTAATTGTCCGTGAGAGTAAATACTACGCTGACAGAAAAGACAAAGGGAGCGAGGGATATTGTACATCCAATTACACAATGGAGATTTTTTTTTTTCACTGAAACTTGGCTGTAAATACTGTTTAAGTGGCTCCAGCCCGCAGTCAGCTTTGCCCGTTAGCCTCTTAGGTTCTTCTTCGTGTTTCCATTAGTGTGTATTGGGCCTCGAAGTTGCAATTGTGGTTTTCTGGCGAGAGACAAAAGGGGGAGATGAAAGACCCCTCAATCATCCCATTAACACTTGTATATTAACCCCACAGAGACTACAGAAAGGATGTATTATGGTTAACTAGTCACTTAGGACTGCTTTAAGCTAAGGAAGACTATTCGAGTAATAGAACCACAGTTGTCAATTGTCATTAACAATGTTGGCTAGAATAGTAAAGGTTTTCAGAGTTGTCAACTGGACAGCTTGCAGTTGTTTGAGTTGAGAACGTGACATCTCTCATACGAAAGGCTCTCACTCATCTGCTCATCCTCTGGTCAAGATGGTATTAAATTCACCTCGTAGGATTTAGATCTGCCATCACCACATCTTGTCATTGTTTGCCATCAGCCTATCTTATTTGTTTGATCAGCTTTAACCTTGCGCTAGTTAATCTTCCCAAGGTCCTTTTTTAAATAACAATTACAAATACAGTTACAATAACTGATATAAATGTGTCAAGATTTTAGTCTGTGTCCAAGACGTCCATCAAAAATGTCCATGTGTGTCCAATGTTCTTATTATCACTATTGTCAGTTTGGATGTTCATTCTCATATCAAGAGAGCAAAGTCACAGGGGACCATAACATTATTAAACTTGTTTCTATTTTTATTTTTTACATTGTTTCAAGACCAGGTGCGATTTCTTAACCTATTGGTCTGTACAGGAGTGAAACCAAGCGTCATTATTTTACCCTGGCTCAGTTGTTTCAGTGATCTCTATTTGATGAGACTAACTAAACTAACTAACTCTCTGAAAGACATCCACCACAAACAAGGAAATGCATGAATAAGTTGTGTGTTTTCTGTTGAAAAGGTCACAAACCAACTCTTAAATAAACCAAAGGCCAACATGTTGAATGATCTGAGGCTCCTTGAGGCATTGTTTTGTGTGTTGCTTTTTCCCTTAGCCCAAAACTGTTGATAAGGCTGCTATTCTCTCCTGGTGCACAATTAACATTTGGAACAATTCTGTTCAAAGGTTTTGCTTAAATGTGTATTTTGCAAAAAGAAAACAATAGTTCATATCATGTACAGTGCATCAACTACTTACTGCCCGATCAACAACAAATGTAATATCCCAGAGCTGTGAGTAGAGTGATTCCGGCATGTTCTGACTTGGAAAACACCAATCAATTCTTGCACCTGAGATTTGATACCAGAATGTTTCAAGCCCTGCCAGTGCCGCAGATATTGAGGTCAGACAGGCAGGCAGCCACCTGTAAGTACTGTAAGATATTGTAATGAGACTCAGAAAGTCATTCATTCCTCCGTAGAGTACTGTGAACAGCTTGAAACATATGGCGAGAAAATGGTGAACCCGTGTTGCTGGCAATTCCGTGCTGATTATTAAGGAACACCTGTTTGGCTGGCTGGCACGGCGACTCGTGGTCCCGCTGAATAGCAGCAGGCTAATGAAGGTCTCCTCAGCTTAATTGTTTGGGCTATAAATAGTGACAGATAGAGGAATAGAGCGCAGGGTCTGTCTCATCCATTTCTCTGCCATACAGTGGACGCAGTATACCAGGGGTTTGTTGTTGTGGGCTTTTGTGAATGTGGCCAAGACAGCAATTTTGGTAATTGCCCACATTAGTAGTTGGAAAGAAGTCATTAGTTAAAACATTAGAACTGCCCTGTCTGCTAATAACTTTAACTATATCACTGGTGTCACAAAAATGTTGCAGCAACAAAGGCAGCCTTTGGCATTGGCCATATATGACCGATGTTAGCAGTTGCTGCCTTGTGTGGGTGATGTCTCTAACTGCAAGAAATCACGAGCACACAGGACAGTTTCAGAATCATACTGTATGTGCTCTTCACTTTTGTAGCTTTGTGAGGTTTTTTTTTTGTCCTCTTTTTTCTTTATACATTGTTTATGCTCGGTCTTATCAGGAAGAAAATGATGAAATAGGACGTTATTGGCCTTCAAACCTCTGACAAGCTAAGTTCTCAAAGCACTGCAAAAGGCAATTACTTGTTCACTCACGACTGATACTGAGCCACAGCTGCTCTGGGGTTTAATGACAGGCTGCTTATCTGCACCATCCTATATAGTATATCCTATACACTAATATGCACTGTCCCATCAAAAAAATCATAATGCGGTAAATGAATAAGAAAAAAAAACTCTCCCCTGCCCCACACCCACTCTCCACAAACCCTTTCAAGCTGATGGGTGGGGTGTACAGTGAGGCGAGGGAGGCGCTGAACACACAGTTTCAAAGAGTTGTTATCTGAAGTACAACGGGGGTGGGTCAGGCATTGCATTTGGAAATGATTGTGGCTTTAGTTGGTCAGTTCATCTCCCAGAACAGAACGATCAAAGCAAAATCCATAAAGCCTACTACTCCTTTTTAGACATGTGGGTGGTTCAGGGAGCATGCAGCATCATTTACACACATGGATTGGTCGAGTCCGGATCTTAACCCCTTTGGTTTGCTTAGTAAAGAAACATTAAGTGTAGAACCTGGACTATTCTGAGCGAATCTGACTCACTCTCTTTCTCTTCCTTCCTCTTTGTCTCTCTGGTATGCGTTGATTTAATATTGTGCAATAAATATGGAGCGTGGACATGGAGTTGTCTGTGAAAAGTGTGAATGCGCTTGCAGTATGCTGGACAAGTTTAATTCATGAGTGTAGCAGTAAATGTGCTCATGCTAGCACTAAGAATTCTCCCCCCCTCTGAAACACTTAAGGTGTGTTAAAGTACGGTTATAAACGTCGAAACAGTATTTGATAATGAAGGTGAAGTGGGTTTGAAAAGGCGGCCAAGGCTAGTAAAGGTCTCCCGCATTAGAAATTCAAATGAGGCACAAAGTGAATTCTTTTTACATTGACACTTCCGGAGCCTTCACTCTCTGACAGAAGCTCATTTTAGTGAAATATTAAATGCAGCGCACATCACTAATTGCAACATTACCCAGAAGCCATATCTCCAAATGACTCCTTGACAGAAGAACCCAACGAGAATAAAGCCGGATCATCCCGCTTGCCAGTAACCGGTGCCTGAAAGATTGCCAGCGCCTGTGCCGGTTGTTGCTTTGTGTCACCTCGTCATTGATCGAGCTGGAATGAGGTTGCATTCCAGTGTTTCAACTCTCAAGTCCATGCTGAGAAAGTGTACGCCCTCGAGCTCAAAGACCAGCACTGCTTGCGTGTCTACTTACTTGCTACACAGTTTTGGATTATAGACACCTCATCCGAAAGATAACCATACACAGCCATTAGCTTAGCTCTAGTTGAGGTGGGAAAAGGGCCTTGGTCACTAGAGTGTGCGCTATGTGTGATTCCATCTGGACCCAAGCACGAGGAACACACTAATGTCACCTTGGCTCAGTCTGAAGTGCAGGCGAACACGACCAGAGCAGTACAATCATTATAATATATGCACGCCCTGCTTTGGACCCAAGCCAACTGAACACTGATACACCATAATCACAAGGTTACACAAACGCACTTAACATTAAACAGTGCGTATGACAGGTCAGACTTTCCATTTCAAAAGAACGTGATACAATTGAATTTTTCACAATGTTTATAATGTTTTACTTCTGTTAAAACTCCTACATACTAATCTCTGCTCTGCTTATCTCTGTGTAGTGTTATCTCCCTTACTTAAGATGATTACCTTTGAAAAAACCTGTCACCGGTCAGCCCCGCAGGGAGTTCCACATGTTAAACCTGCATGCACCACCAAGTTTCTATTCAAGTAAATTAAAAAGAGTCTTACTCACCAGAAGATCTCTTTTGTGGATGTCTATTGATAGGCTTGTTAAAGGAAAAGAGCCCCCTTGATCAATCCCTGCCTGGAATGAGACTGGTTCGAAGGGTCACGATCGTGCGGCTCTCGATCTACAGATCTTGATCTTGGAGACAAGTGTCAGGTCTCACAGTCAGATACTGTATGGAATGAGAGGCCACAGCCTAACCCTGATCGGCTTAAGATTTGGGGATAGCCGTACAAGGAGAGTTGTGACCGATAGATAGACGGTGGACGTGGTCGCGGACAATGTCATAGTAGCATTAGTACGCAAACATACACAAGTGCAGCTTGTTACTTCTCCAGTGCTGGTCATCTCCATATAAGGTATGCAAATGTGGCAGTATCGCCTGCAGGCAGGCTCTGACACGTAAATGTTTTGTTTTTGGCTTCGTGCCATTGCATCGCCCGATAAATAGTGTGTGGTTTAGGTTATGCGCCCTCTGACCTCTCACTTCCGCCCCTATGGTCTCCGGGCCATCTGGTTCGAGCGCTCGTCATGTCTGTGCAGGTAACATCAACCCGCAAATGAATGCGTCTAATGCTAAATTAGTCCTAATACAGAGCCTCTCCACTACTTTAGCATGTCGGTGCCGCTGGTACCTGGTGCGCTGGTTACATCGTCCAACCTTCCGATGCTTGTGTGGGAGGTTAGAGTGGCAGCTAGCCTTTTAGCTTAGCACAATCTTTCAAAACATACTCACGCCGTATTCTTGTCACAGCTGTGGTAGCTCGGCGTGGCGTCCGTCTATAGCTCCGTCCACTGCTGACAGCCTGGGATTCCCTCTTTTCGTTAGCAGGTGACTTTTATTTAAGTAAGACAGATATGTAACTTTATTTAAATAGTGCCTAAAATGCACCTTTCATATCTGTGCTGCTGCAGGCATCGAAACATCTGCTGTCTTGTCTTCTTCCTTCGGTACGGAACAAGCGCAAATGAATGTCTACGAAGTTGGTTTGTGTACTGAAGTATCGAAAACCTGGTACTGGATAACAAACTGAAATTATGGACAATTAATACTGAAGTTATAAAGGCAAACTAATGGTGCCGCCGTGAGATGGAAATCAACAAACATGAACTGTCTCATCTTATGGAAAAATAAAGAAATCTTTTGTAATATGGACATTGCCCGCCTGTCATTCCACGTCATAACGAACCTGTGTGCCTTGTATTTTGTCAGTCTATTTAGTTAAATCTCCAGGTGCAACTCCTGGGGTGGCCTTGCCACACAAACATAAACAGACACAGCCTGCCACAGCCTCAATGCAGGTCAGCTCCACACAAGGCATAAGCCAAATGCTAAGATGCCTTTAACAATCAAACACAGGTTAATATAGTCCACAAGATTATAGTACGTGTAATATACAGGAATAAATGATTACACAATGAATACAAGCTAAATAGCACATAGTAGTGCCCTTTTTGGGTCTCACCAAATGCCCTCAGGGCTACAGTCATAATGCAAAGCTAGTAAAATACTAAATAAACTAAAATACAGATAATGACAGGTGATTTTACAACAAAGAGAACAGAGGCCTGTGTTTATAACAACTTCCTTATTGGCAATTGGCACAGAGTGATGAGTCAGGAATAAATAACAATCCGTGCGTTGTACAGTTTTAACGCCTAAGGAGTGGAGTGATACACATCTTCAACAAAACTCGATGTAGGGTGTTGCATGCTAATTGACCAAAAGTAAAATGACTTGAGACTTTACAGGAAGACAGGACCAAAAGTAATGCACAGCAGTTGTCAATTCTATTATAATCTATTATATTCTATAATTCTATAAGTATAGCCAAACTGCACATGAGAGTGTCACGTCTTGCCTTTGAACGTGCTGGATTCTTCTTTTGTGAGTCTAAATTTTAAAACAGAAAAATGTACTTGTTTATCACCCATATACCTTCATCAAATTGCCAATTCAATAGAAAAAAAAAAGTTTTGTGTATTGTTGCCTCCTAGAAAGATTGCCCAAACCGTTATATATAAAATAATATATAAAATATTTAGAGACAGCAATAGAGAAAGACTAATTTGTTAACTAACTTGTTTGTGCAAATAAAGTAACCAAAATCTAATATGAATTGAAAAAGAAAGCCCTGAAGCAATATATATTATAAACATCTTTTTTTTAATGTTATTTTACCCAACACAGAGAACATTGCACTCATAAATAGTCTTGTAATTACCCTTCCCTAATATATTGTGGAAAAACACATAGGTCTGGAGCTCACTGACCTCTCTGCTGCACACAGCCGTTAATGTGCGAGACCTGCTGTGCGACCCTTGTGCCTCATCTAAACAAATAGTGCACAGCATAATTGTTTTCTTCATTGTAAACAGAAAAATCCCATGTATAAATCTAATGATGACAGACAGTCCTGTTGTATATTTTGCATCTTCCTTTGCAAAAGAGTTCCTGGCATCTTAGACTCATTTAGACGCATATTTCATGAAGCCTTTGTCTTTTCCAATGGTTATTATGAAGAAGTGCATCACAATAGTGCTTTTGCTGTGCATGTTTAGCAGGACTAAAGTAAGAGAAAAAGGCATCGTAAAAACTGAGACGCATTCAATAGATTAGTGGCTCACATGGAAGAGAATCGTCTTACACCCAGACGGTTGGAGGTTTGATTCATGCTCCGACCAATTGTTTGAATCTACTTTGCAAGTGATTAGAGCTGATTTTTTTTGGAGAGGATGTTGGGACAGATTGGCGGCCAGGTTTCAGCCCCGGGGCATCTGTGGCAACGACGGTAGATTACCACCGTCAAATGTGCCGAGTGAATGAATGATACAACGTGAACTCCTCCAGAGCCTTCAAACAAACAAGTGCACACCGTTTATCTGTGGCTTTTGTAGACTGCTATTCTCCTGCTAATGTTGTGCACACATGTTGGAAAAGCCCGCGGTACTACAGTACTTTGCAAATGAGTGGAGCAGGGGGGAGAGAGCATAGATATAAAAAAAAAGTTTGATCCTAATGCGTGCAGACAGTTAGTAAGTCAGCTAGCCCGTTTCAGAGTCCGTTAGCCTGCTCAATGTATTTTTCTTATAGCCGTTAGCATTAGCCACCAGACATTGGAAATTACAAACGATCCAAATGTTGTACCCATCGACGACGTACAGGTGAGTTCGAAATCATGAATGAATTCAACCTGGATAGACTCAAACAGACGAAAGCGGTGATTAGGAAGATTTATTGACATGTATATTAGTTTTGGCGATCAGACCCCGGCGGTAGACATCGATGTATGAAAGTCAGTATGGATAAACAGCTTATAGTTAGGGATGCCTTCCCCCGGAGCCTGGACACTGGTGGTGGTATGGAAGACCCGTGAAGCCGCAGCAGGTAGAAGCCGTGGATGGAAGAGGCGGAGATGGGGCGGAGGCGGGTCGCAGCGCAGCTGGGAAGCGAACGAACCATGATTGCTGGGGCTTAAAAGCGGGACTGAGGGTGATGATTGGCTGCTATGGAGGTGCGGCTCTTACGCTGATGGCTGAGGTGGAGGTGTGGCCCTCTCGGAAGCGATCATTGGCTGGAGGTATGTGATGCTGAAAATCGTCTCCCAGGTTGAATTAACGCCTAGGCTTCATTATATAAAAGTCTCCTCTGAGCGAAATGCTAAATCAAATTCAGTTAAGTTTCCGCTTTTTGTGGGGTCGGATACACTTCAAATGGCCACTAAACATCATCTTTTAAGTATAAATGCCATGAAACAGACAATATGGGGATAGAACATTTAATTTAAATGGGTCCGGGATTCGATGGCCAATATAATGGGCGCATTTGTCGGAACAGCCTCAGATAGCTTTAGGCATTTCTATGATTTCTACGGGAGAAAGAGCTGGTGGGTGGAAACGTTTTACTATAGCTCTACACAAGCATCAGGTAATACATGCACGCCTATTGAATGTTGTGGCCTCTTGGGAAAAATGTGTTGAAGAAGAGACATTATGTTTGAGCTGTTTTACTGTGAGACGGCGTTTTATTCATCCAGGCAAATCAGGGGTCCCCAACCAGTAGCTCAAGAGCCACCGGAAACTCTCCAAAGCTTTCTGCAATTTTACATTGAGTCAATACAAAGCCTCAGCCTATTCGAACTGAACATTCATTGTCGCCGCGTTATTTGAATGCTTAAAAGTTATACTGCTTTTCCAAAACAAATTCTGGTGATACTTTTTGCTGCTCGTCCCGCTATATATTTCTAAAAATCCCCGCTTAGTGAACTATAGCGACCCCATTTAGTTCTTTTGCATATACAAAAGCACAAGCCAGAACTTGCTGTTACTTTTCATTTTATTCACAAAGCAGACACTTAAGAGACATGGCACAGGGATGTCAGAAGTAGCAGACCTTACAATGAGGCTGACCCTGAACACTCTCCTACAATCTATTTCTCTGCCTTTGACTGTTGTATTATGCATGCGTTTTAAACATGCAGGGCGATGCGCAGACAGCCCGCGCACCCTTTGATGTTCTGCTTTCATTTCTCTAGTTTCTTATTCAAGCGCATTATTATCGGCAGGATACGCAGATATATTGTGTAAACATGGTTGAATTGGTAAATAAACAGCATTAATTTCTTATGTGGGTGACATAACTTGGAATCCATAGAAAGGTCTCATAAACATTGCAACCCATGACCAGTTAAGTTAATACAACAGGGCGTGATGTAACCTATGCGACAAGTCACGTTTCAGCACAACAACAATGGAGGGAGAAGAAACATGCACGTTTTCTCACTGGATATACTGAATTGTCACTTTATAAAGTGACTAAATAGTCACAATATAAAGGTTCGCTGTACACTCTGTGCTGATCACAAAGTCTATCGAGCTTCAGACACTACATTCAATTAAGAAACATTTAGAGTGGCTGCACGGCAGTCAACCCAACAGAGAGTCTCACCGGGTGATAATGCAGGAGGAGGCGGTTATTGTCAGTGCCATGAAATGAGGTAAGACACGTCTGTAATCTTTGTGAGAAATGTTTTAAGCCACAGCATGAGGCGAACAGCGGCGCATTGACGTGAATCAGACTCGATCAATAGCAGTAAGTGCCATCTAGTAGTCAAATACCCAAACAACAATAGATATCACTATAGTGTATTGTACTTCAATGCAGTAATCACTCAAACAAACTCGCCACAATAAAGTAACGATGAGTAAAATGACTTAGTTACTTTCAAAACCATGTAATCAGTTAAGTAACTACTTAGTTACTTTTAAAAGGAGTAGTCAGTAGTCAGTAGTCTGATTACTTTTTCAAGTACTGAATATTATGTTGTGACTCGTGTTATCAATAACAATGCACCTGTGTCCAAAAATACTCACTTATTTCTGAGGAAAGAACCCTGATGTGAGATAGATGAAATAACAGCTCCAATCCCAAACATAAAGTTGTGGAGTCGATGGAGAGCTAACGCAGTTCCTTTCCGACGTAACCCACTTGTCAGCACAATCACTCGGACAGGTGCAAACCCTATCACTATCTTCCTCTGTTTACTGCACACCGGAGCGAGGGGAACAGGATGCCCTCCTGCGCCTGTAACGTGGCTTCGGATGTAAAATTAAATGCGTTAAATTCTTTCACCGCTGAAATATTATTTAGCGAAATGCGGGTTAAATTCATCAAAAGCCAGCCTTGAGTGATTCACCACAAACCTAGCTCAGAGCAGCTTCGAACAACGGGAAACTCACGGGGGCCGGGACCGTGTGCACGGCTCTAAACACAGCCAAACTCCCAAGGAGTCGCCGCTGTTTGCTGCAATTTGACTAAACGTGGGTTTAAAGAATAATATAATCAAATTTGTAAAGTTTAAGTTCTTAACACAAAGAGAAAAGTCCGGTACAAATGCAATTGGGATATTGTGGGCCTATATATGTACTTTTTTTTCTCCCTTGGTGGTGTGGCTTATATTCAGGTGCGATCAATAGTCCGGAAGTTACGGTATGTGGATAGTTGGTCAAAAGCTCTAACCAGTTGCTCAAGACCAAACAGAAACTCACCCCAAAGCGTTCTGTAACTCAGCTTGGTGAGTCAAATTTAATTTATACTCTCAAAGCTAAACAAGCCACATTTATAGATGCTTGTTTTTAACTGTCCCCCACAAGACCTATCGTTATCAAAGTATCCTCAGATTAGAGGTAGGTCTTGGTTGCTTTTAATGCGTGAAAGTAGCTCAAGAAGGAAAAAGATTGGAGACACCCGGGGCAAACTGAACATTTTTTCTCAACCTCTTTACCCCTGCCTTAACCAAGTACATTCTCTCCAGTTAGTTTACCCAAATCTAAAAGACTCTTGGAAAATAGTGTCAATAGAGTGACAAAAACAAAAAGAAAGCTGCATGAAACTGCAACAAAAAAGTCACCAAAACGATAAATGCAACAAAAATGTGACAAAAACGCAATTAAAAAAAGACACTAAAAGGCAACAAAAACTGAACAAAAAAATGATGAAAGTGCAGCAAAAAAATGCCAAAAAAATGCGCTTGGGATATTGTGGGCCTATATACAGTGCCTCTCGAAAGTATTCATACACCTTGAACTTTTGCACATTTTGTCATGTTTACAACCCTAAACATAAAGATTTTATTTTGATTTTTTTACTGAACATTCACACACAGGAAACAGACAACTGTGAAGTGAAAGCAAAATGATACATGATTCTGTTATTTTTCAAAAAATAGAAAAGTGAAAAGTGTGGCGTGCATAAGTATTCATACAGCATGAATGAATACTTTGTGAACGCCCTTTTGCTGTAATAACAGCAGCAAGTCTTTTGGGATCTGACTCTACAAGATTTGCACATGTAGAGACTGACATTTTAGCCCATTCCTCTTTACAAAACAACTCAAGCTCTGTCACATTAGAAGGAGAGCGTTTGTTAACAGCAGGCAACAAAAACTGAACAAAAAAATGATGAAAGTGCAGCAAAAAAATGCCAAAAACTGAACAAAATGTGCCAAAAATGTGACGAGTACGCAATAACAAAGCCACAAGAAAGCACCAAAAAATGAGATGATGAAAAATGAAAAAGAACGTGAAAAAAGTAACGACAACACAGCCACAACGAGGAAACATGAGTTACGATCAGTTTTCAAATGAGGCGTTGCTCTGGCAAATCGGCTGTGAGCTCCATTTCAGAAGCCTTTACATTTGAGTAAAGCTGAACTGGAGAAATTGCAGTTGATTAAGGCAGGTGGTAAGGGTGTTAAGGAGTTCAGTAAACATGAGCAGTGGAAAGTAAAGTGGTCTTGTTGGCTGATTTTTTAGTCGATGGAGAAATAAACTTGTCAGTAAGTCCAAACTGATCTGCATTTCCCTTACTTTCATGTCTTTCTGTGCTTGTCTTCATTGGTATTTGGCATGTTAAGCGGCGCCTGGCAGGTGGTGGGAGGCAGGCTCAGATTTAAAAATGGCCCCTGTCTTTCCTTCAAGTCTCCCCCTGTCGAAAGAGAGAGTTTGCAAAAGTAAGGCAAAGAATAGAAAGCTAAATATCTCTGGCTACAGTGTGGGTAGAGTATAAATACGGAGGAAATATTGCAAAAGTGTGCCACAGGGTGTTTTCTGTCACCCATGGAGGAGTACGTGATGTTAAGCAAAATGCCTCGGGAAACTAAAAGAAGCTCAGAAATAAAAAAAAATTAAAAAAGGATCGTCTAGCTTCATGAAGCAGAGCTTGAGCAGGGTTCAAACCAAACACTGATACGCTAATGAGACAGAGCCAAGTTTTATTTTTAGACTCTATTTCTCCCAATCGGATTTGACAAACAGTTGCAGCAGTTGAGAGGATTTATGTGCATGTTACATTTGTGCTTGTTTTATCATTTTATCCCATGATGCAATTGCAGACAATATTTCCAGTTCAGTGCTGTTGAGGACTGTAACATTGGAGCTGACAACTCTGTGTCTTTTTAACTGACGCGACCTTTGCATGTAAACAAAAGCTTCAAGGAGGTTTCTTGAGACCTCGATAATGATTACACCCTTGTCAGCATAATAGGAAATAAAGCCTATTGAATAAGCTATAATAATAATGATAATGATAGTCATTTCTTGCCACACATCAGTCATTAACCGCTGTGCCACCATGCCGCCAGTGTAAATTGATAAATCTACATACAACAAAATATCAATCAGGTCAAGGAACCAAAAGACATGCCAAAGGAAAAACATTTTAGTGATTGTAATGGATTAGATCATTGGACATCTTGTAATTTTACAGCAAACTTCTTGACCAAACCCCCTCCTGGAACTGCCACCTTAACGTGGTGGAGAGGTTTGAGCGCTTGAATGATCCTGGAAGCTCTGTTGTCAGGGGCTTCATGTCCCTTGTAGGGTCTTTCATGGCAAACAGGTCCTAGGTGACGGGTCAGACAAAGAGAAGAAGAAGCCCCTTATGAGAGACTAACAGGCCCAGTTAGTAAGCCGTCCTTCTGTGGGCCCACCACCTGCAGGAGGAGCCATAAGGGGCTGGTGCAATGTGATGGATGGATGGATGGATGGATGGATGGATGGATGGATGGATGGATAGACCAAACATATGGTTGCTAATTGCAGAAATTAGATTGAGCTGATATCTATTTAGATCAGATGTACAATAGGCTAATTCAACCTGGACAGACTCAAACAGACAAAAGCAGCAATTAGGAAGATTTGATTCGAGGTAGGTGATGCCGAAATGAGGCGCATTGAGTTGCCTTGTGTACGAAATGCGCGGTATAAATAAAGTTGCCTTGCCTTGCCTACCAGGATGAATGAACACCTGGGCTTCATTTCTCGGAAATTATAGCAAAGTTCATGGATCCAAAGAGTTGTGGACTCCGTTGATCCTGTTTGCAAAGGGTCACTAGTTGAAGAGTGAAGAGAAACATTTTTGTTCTTCTAATTTCCACAAACAAAGAAGACAAGATACAGGTACACATCAGGTCCGTTGGATGATGAAATATGCAGGATCTTTAAAACCATGCTTGAAAAGATATCAATTTTACTCCGAGGAACTTTGCTGCATCTTGTACCTAATTTAGTCGCTCTGCTCTGCTGTGTATGTTTTATTCTGTTTGAATGAGGAAATACTCAGTGGAGAAGTGTACGTCTGGCACATGGACTGCTAAAGCGCACACTAATTAAGCTTTAATCTGCACCCATTTCCACAGTGAATTTACAGCCAGCCCACTCTGGGGAATCCACAGTGCTGCATGCGCCACTAAGCCAAGATGCACTCAGGCAGCCTCCAGACACTCACTGAAGTGGAGGCGATCCACCAGACCAATTACAAACAGCTAGTTAGTTTCATTGAGACTTGTTAAAGCGAAGGCATGTAATGAAGAACAAGTCTAGCACATATACTCAACCATTTACCATCATATACGTTTGATTAAATGTTTGCAGGATTAAAAACAGTACTCATCCATTGAGTTACTAATACTATTGGATGATATGTAAACAAAACTTCTTGGGTTCTGGATTATCGATTTCCCAATTGCATATTCGCATTGCTCATAGTCTTGGATGTGACACCGTGTTTCTGTGTGCCCATACGTATGAAGCTGCTGCCAAGTGTTGCTTGTAAATAACTCATACCTGAGCCCTTTGTCTTCTCTATTGTCTTTATTACCCGAGACAGGCCAGGAATGATTGGACTTTCCGACTGCATTTACTGTTGTCTGCCGCCTCAGCCCCAAGGCCACGTTATGAAGACTTGTGTAAAATTCGGTCCTGAGCAATTCATCTCTGTCTGTCTCCCCTGCCAGTCTGAATAGAAGTGCGGCTCGGTGACCTTCACATTTTTTTTTGTTTTTGGCGAACATATTGTTGGCCAGTGTAGGGTAATGACTTCATGTCCTTGACTTATTTCTTGTTTACTACATAAATTAAAAAAATAAAATAAGAAATCCAGCTCAGATGGTGGCGCTATTTTAACAAATAAACGAATAAACGCATGGCCAGAAATACATGGGAATAAAAACATGGGGAAAATAAATAAAAAGTAGCTTTGAAAAGAAGTTGCTTTACAATTAAACCGAAATTAAAAGAAGCTGAAGGTTACCAAAAAATAAGTACAAAGACTTTTTTAAGATTAGTTAACACCCGATTGGTGTTACTAATTAAAACATGCGCTGTAAAAACATAATAATCAATAATAATAATAACAAAGACTCCAGAAACCACAAAACCCAGCAGTGATTCATGTGAAGAATCCTTTTGGAAAATTCTACCACCAATGAGGGACTTGAATTCAGGACCATGGACAGCGTCGGTGAACAACCTTTTAATCAGTGGTTTCCAACCTTTTTTCATTTTTCATTTTTGTATCGGGTACCCCTTGAGTCGCTTTATTTTCCGCTTTATTCTCCGAGTACCCCCCCACCTCGAGGATCTTGCCAATATTTAACACAGTGTTTACATTATTTTGCTCTTCCTCCCTTTAGCCCTCATCTCTTACTACAGCACCAGGTTCAATATCCCTGTATCTCCCCGTAAGCTCTCTCCAAAATGGCTGACTTGTGTTACAATTAACATCAAAGCATAAAGCATGTTGAGATCACTGGCAAACAAGTAAACAAACACCTTCAACACGCAATTGCACTAAAATGGAAGATTAATTGATATGAAGCCTTATTTGATCCTTTCAAAAAGACGAGCGCCGTATGGGGACTGTAAAAAGCCTCTTTCAAATATAGCACCGATGGGGTCAAGAATTATTTCACCACACACAATCATCACAGCTTTTTTTTTTATGGTACAGCCTCAATCCCCATGGCAACATCTATAGCTGGCACTGAGCCTAGATCAGTCTCCAAGCCCATGTAATGCTTCACTCAGCTATGCAGCTCAGCGCGTGGTCCTGCTCCTTCTCTTTACTTGCTTATAATCTTCTTTTTTCTTTTTTTCCACCCTTTTTTTTTGTTATTTTGCCCATGACTTTATGTAGTATGTAACCAAGCAGCTATGTTCTCATGAAACAAACATGGCCCGGAGCCTATTGAAATTTGAATGAAAACAAAACAGGGGGCCACACAGTGAAGAGGGGAAAGCCATGCATTTTACATCAGGCTCTGGCGAGTCCCAAGCCCCTCACTTGCTCATTAGGCCTGTCACGTCTCCAAAAGCCACTTTAAAATGGAGCTGAACTTCCGCAAAGAGGAAAACATCAGGGGAAATGTAATCCTGCAAATTTCATAGTCCTTTAAATTTTAACTAATTACAACAAAGCTGGCGTGAGTGTCTTGCTTGACATATGCGAGTCGTAAAAATGCCTTTGCGCGCGGCTTTCAAGGATTTGCAGCATGTAAACTATTCTGTCTCTTTTCATTTTGCTCGTATTATTGAGGTTCGAGAGAGCCTCAAAAGCGAACGTTTGCGGCGTTTAAAATTTATACTGTGATATCAAAACCATAGACAGCCCCATCATTTTACAAAAACGTTAGCCCTTCAACATAAGTCCATACTGTGGGCATAAACAGTCCAACATTTAGCTATCTAATCTTATTTATCATAACAGATCATAAACAATTGACTGCAGTGCAAGACTAAGACATAAAGGTGATGTGTAGTCACGTACCACAAATTGTGAAGTTTACAATGCGTACTTAAAACGAAGTAAACTACATACTAAATCTGACTAGTCTGGTGTGAATTTAAAGGGATATTACAGGATTTTTGACATAGGGCCTCATTTCCTAGTTATCCAGAGTGTTGTTGATTTCTGGAGATATACATCGTTTTAATTCATCCAGTCCTTATATATGAAGAGTTTAGTGGTGCTAGGCTAGTGCATGTCTATGGTAACTAGTAGCCTGCATTAAAAACCTCTTCAAAATCATCGGGTAGTCCTCCAAACGTTGCCATATCTGATTTGTGGAAAGCTCCTTTGTGAATTCCACGTGTAGTAATGCCGGCCGCAGGTAACAAACTACTGTAGATCCGGTAATCTAGCAGATCACTCCGCCGCTGCGTAGCTTACAACCAGGAAGCTGATGCTGCTCAAATATAAGTTATTTTAAATGCAAAATGGTTATATTGCAAAAAATGATTCAGTCAACACAGACATAGACTTATATGGTTAGTCTGGTGATTTGCCTGAGGTGCACTGTGCTTGTGTCAGACTGTTTTTTAATGCAGGCTACTGGTTACCATAGACATGCACTAGCCTGGCACAACTATACTTTTCAAATATAAGGACTGCATGAATTAAAAAAAATAATTAAAAAATCTCCAGAAATCAACAACACTCTAGGTAGCTGGGAAATGAGGCCCTATGTCAAAAATCCTGAAATATCCCTTTAAGTGGGTCATGCTATGCTCTCATCTCCATATACTGCCAATATATTGTTTCCTATACAAACCTTTCCCTCCACAAGACTTCTGGGGCTTCTTCGCAGAGCTTCCTCCTCGCGAAGCCAGAAATAGCGCTCCCATCACTTTTGTAGTGCTTGGCCTATCTCTTCTTTTCAATAAGACAATTGATTACCACTTTAAAATAGGAAGGATCTAATTTAGTCTGTGGGGCAGCATCGTGACGGCTAGCCGTATGAGCAGGTAAAATATTAATGAGAGCTCTGTGTTGCCCGTGACCTCACACCACCTCTGAGTGACTTTTAGCCGCTTCGATGAGTGCACTCCCGTGACCCTTCGCGGAGACTGCAAAACGGTCTCTCAGGAAATGAATCAATGATCATTTAGGATCAATTAATCTAAATGAATGGTTGAAACAATACTCCAGACGTGGAGAGGAAAGCGTCCCCCGTAGTCCATAAATCTATGCCCGGCAGATGATGTAGCTCTCCTAAGAGCGTGCTGCTTCTAAATATGCTGCAGGTGTGCCAAATGAATCCACCCAAAAGCCCATTAGCGCTGGCTCCATGCAGTAAATGCACTGTTTGCTAAAGCGCTTTCTTAATGTGCTCTGCATCAAATGTAGATTTAGGAACTTTTTTGGAAATGTATCGGATCGTGAGAGAGTTTAGAGATAAATTGCCCTTTTAAACTAAAATATACGGCTTCTTTTTCGACTTAATTCAATTCAATCACCATAATGTACATAACTCAGCATGACGTCTTGGAACAGCGTTTTGTTTACAAGTAATACATAAAGTAGCTGCATGGTGAGAAAACCCTGATGACTCAATGATCAGAGCAAGTGTGCTGAAGGTGCACGGATCTTAGGAACACGGAGGAGGCGAAGGAGAAGGAGGGCACCAGCTCATTAAATCGAAAGCCATACAAACCTTGCAGGGTTACACAAGCATACATGAAGGAAAACGAAAAACAACGCCAAGTACGTATTCCAGGAACAACTGCGTAGCATGGTGAAAAGTGCAAAGAAAAAAAGAAAAAAAAATCAGAAATGAAATGCACAGGCCCTTTCATTTTCCGAGATCGTTTGCATTCTTAATCTCAGATGCGTGGTTTTAAGCTAAGTCTAAAATAAACTGTAGGCACGTGTTTCCTGCTCCTCCTGCTAATTCCCTGTACGCTTGTATGATCTTTATTCCACAACTGCAAGTGACTGGCTGGGTGATGTTTTGAGTGCGAACGCTTCGGCAATATTCAGGAAAATGTCACCCACAGGCAGTCACACAATACTCCCTCATAACACCGCCGATCCCAGTGGGCAATGTAATAGGGCCGCGACATTTACAAAACAATGCCGGCGAAAAAAAAATCGAGCAAGCGAGATTGCGATTCATCTGACTGGGGCGCTTTGGCAAACAAACTCCATGCATACCACGGCGGCAATTAAATGATCGCAGCGAGTTCTCAATTAAAAGTATAGGCGATGTGTTATTGTTTTGCTGCCTGACGGTAAGAGACAAAGAGACAGTAGAAAGCCGTAAGAACATGTGACAGTGATGAATGGCTTGTTTCTGCGCATGAGTTGGAATGGTGGCGTGGCCCTTAAAAAGGCTTTTGATCATGTGGCATGTAATTGCTTTATAGAAAACATAATTGTGGCTAATTATGGTGAAGATATTGATGAATACAAGACTTAAACAGATGGGTCCTTAAGTTATGTGCCTATGCGTTTTAAATGGACAGAGGCAAAGAGCACACATAGTAATTAATGTAATAAACATGTATGAACAGCTGGAGGAGGTGTGTGTGGATCGGGAAGTTTGGGCATCTCTGCTGAGACTGCTGCCCCCGCGACCCGGCCCCGGATAAAGCGGAAGAAAATGGATGGATGGATGGAAACATGTATGCTTTTCTGTAAGTGGGTTATTGAGACAAACATACAGTAACTATAATGAAGGTGCAATTATAATCAGAGAAAGGCTAAGCCAGCAGTTGTCTTAATCAATTACCTGGAAGACTGAGAAAGTACACTGTTTTATAATCAGAGAAACCTTTCAAATATTGTGATATTTTTATTATTCTGCTTTGGATGGACTTGCCTGGATTAAACTTAGCATTTAGTATTAGTATTTTTTTAGGTATATATATATATTGATTTTTTTTTTATCAGGTGGTATCTTAAATACTATCCACATTTTAAAGGTCACATGATAGGTATCAGTACCTAATACAGGGTATATGCAGATATGCAGATCATTATCATTCGTAAGCACACACTTGTTTCATTGAGATATTTCTTTTCAGTAAAGTATTAGGAAGACTGGAATCTTAATAATAGCAGCATTGGATTTAAACAAATCAAATGTAAAATAACTGAAATCAGCCCTCACTTAAATCCACAGCAGCTGGTGCGGTCTTGTGTTTCAGTACAATTCTGGAAACAGCGGTTGCCATTAGAGCTGCAATATCTGTGTATAATTGATGGGTGACTGAATGTCTCCAAGGCCTAGTGCTTCCACGTGAGACCGCACCAAAGAGAGTGAATATTTCACTGTTTATCAGGCGACACAGCAAGCTTCCATAAAAACACATGTACTTAAATACAGCACTGAAATGGCTCACTGCAAACACTCACTGCTCCCAGCGGCTTCCCTCGCGCTGTCCCCCGTCGTCCCCTCTGACAGAACAACTTGACAGATGGATCACAAAGATGCACAATCATTGCATGCTAGAGACTGGGATGGAGCGCAGCCATTATTCTAAAGCAAAGCTGTCTGGCGGGGCAAGGCCTGCGCGCCACATGGTGCCATGATAGATGGGGACCATTAATCAAAGCAGGACTGCGGGCCGAGATTGATGTGCACAAATTCAAATGCTCCAACAGCATTTGGAAGATTAAGGCAGTGCAGGCAAGGTTACGAGTTTGTGTCTGCTGGAAGGACAGGTGTAGGGTCGGATGAGGAAGTGCTGGTGACATATGTTGGGGTTTAGGGGCCGCTCTGTCCTGTAACTCTGCCCATGTAACGGCATGTTCTATTCCCAGCAGGTGGTCCTCTGTTTCATATTGAATTAGACGCCCTACATTTGTCATTGCCCCAGTGACTCGCTGTCCTTCACAATGTCTTTTCAAGAGGATGGTAATAGCGAACACTAGAACAGTGAAGTGCGCGCACAGAACAGACAGTACTTTACCTCAGTACAGGAAGATCAAGGCCTCATTTAAAAACACACTGCAAGTTTCGCTGATTGATGATGCTTTGTGCAACTTTTTAAACTTTTAAATAAAGCAAAATATACAAATGTATCTTTACTCATAATATCTGGTTCAAGAGGCAAGATAAAGTTTGAAGATACCGTATAAAGAAGTAGTGTGTTTGCACAAAGGCAAAGTCAATACGATTTAACTAACTTGGACAAGGACAGCATGTGATCTGCTGACAGATAAGACTATAAGAAAAGCTTAATTAGAAAGAAACAATTATCGATGTTTTGAATACATTAAGGATTAACAAACTAATCACTATTCTATTCATTTTGAGCCAAAGTCGCAGTTGAAGTCTTTTCTGCTTTGCCAACGAAGCATCTTGTTCTAAATAGGCTACGGAAATGGATAATGACTACAGTGAACTTACTAGAAATAGTTGCTTTCCACCCAGATTTCCTTAGGTTCATTTATTTCTGAACAGGGACCTGCATTAGTGATAGCACCCTTATCTTGCTGGAATTAACAGTCGCTTTTGGTCATTAATCAAAAACATGCAAGCTGCACACGGCAAGAAAAAAACAAAACGAAAAACCTGGCGATAAAGTAACTATGTCGACACATTCTTATGAGTGATCACATGTTCTGCATTTAGCACATGCTATAAAGCCATTGCATGAAACCAGCGTGCAGAAGGGTTTAATACAATTTTCATTTGTACAGCGATCATATACTGTGCTTCATGTGCTATTACTTACGTGAATCACAGTTTGGTTAAACTTTAAGGTGCATTATGCAACTTTTTATGCAAAAAAAAGTAGATATTTGTGCGTATTTGACCTTGTAGTGACCCAGTGCCTGTATGAGTGGTTAACATGGCACCTTTAGTTTTGATCACAGTGTCCTCTACAACGCTCCAGGGTCAATTGTTTTGTAGGGTTTCTGGTGAGCAGTGAAAAAACCTCCTAACAATTGATCTTGAGAATCCTAGAGCCCGCTGTGATGGAATTTAAAGGCGCCATGCTGACCACTCGTACGCTGCACTACAAGGTCAAACACGCACAAATATCAACTTTTTTTTTTCCACATAAAAAGCTGCATAACGGACCTTTAATATCATACAAATGTGGAAAAATGCAGATGCGTGAATGTACGAGTGTGATTCTGTTATTAGTGGTGACTGTTGCCGCAGTTTGGCAGCTATTAAGGCTTTTTCTATGTCTAAGGTAATGCAGATATACATGCACAGAAGTCATGAAAATATAATATACTGTACATGTTATTCTTCTTACCCTGGTTCACTGTGCAGTCATTCTCAGCCCAGTGTGGAATACAGTCGAGGAAAAATGCAGGACTGGCAGACAAACTACACGGTTCTGCGAGTATATTTGGGGAATGTACTGCGAAATGGCATCTTGTTGTGATATAAGTATACGACATTCACTTTGTACAATGTTCCAGTTAAATGAGAGATTGAACAACAGTTGTATATGTAGTTTTTAATCTTTAAGGATGATGTTGATCCTCTCAGTCTATCATCTCTCCCACAATACATTTTAGTGCCACCAAAAAATGCAGCATGAGTCTTACTTGTGACAAATCAATAGACTTGTGAAATCCTCATACAGCTGCACATGCTTTCCCGGTCCTCCGTCTTCCCCCAGCTATCCCAACACATCAATTAGTAGGTGCACATTTTCTATTTAGCAAGGCCTTGAGGTTTTGCCCTCCTTCACACCCCCTGAGTCAACTGGGACAGGCCCCATAAGCACCTCCTTCCCCCGGTTAAGTGGTAGGAAATGAATGTTAAACATGTATAATTCATTAGAAACCACAGAAACCGCTGAAAATGCAGTGGGAACATGTGTGTTTTTTTAAAATATTCTTGTGCAGTGTTCTACCTTCCTTCTTTCCTTCCTTCCACATGAAAAAAAAAACATTGTGTTTACGGCATTCCATTGAATTTGATGGTGGCAGAGAAGAGCTATGTCTTAAATTGTAATCACAGAGCTCTCGGCCATAAACTAAAACCAAAATCTACGTCTTGACTGTAAAAAAGACAAATCCTGCCCTAAATTGTCAGCCATCCTCCAATTAGATGTAAAACTACTGCATAATCTAGAAAGAAACCCAAAGTTGTGATGCAAGAACGGGTCTTTGTCAACTGATTCATATATGATTAGTAATGTACTGTTCTTCCCCACCGCTACCTTAAATTGCCTGTAAAATTCACTACGGCCCTTTAAGCGCTTCAGAAGCACGTCGCACAAGGAGACCAACCTTGGTTCAAAGTGCCGTAATTGGAGCTGAAAGTGTTGAGTGGCACATTAGCGAGCGGATGTCTGACTGTTATGTCCCGTATGCGATAAACTTTAATCATTGCAGACACTTCATCAGATTTCTAGCTGCCACGGATCGGGCTTTGGGCTTTTAGTCTTGTGCCTGTAATGCGATTAGGGTCACTCTGCAAGGCACTCTGGGGATTTTTGGGGCCAATGTTAATGAATGGTGATGGAGATGGTGCCGGGCAGTGTTGTTAATCATGTTATTTCGCTTTGAATTATGTGACATTGGTTTTACCCCATGCTATAAAATGTCCTATTTCTTTGGTTGTTGAGTGGATACATAGACTTGGGAGACAAGGCGCATTTTAGAATCGAATGTACGTCGAATTATTTATTTATTTTTCAGCTATGTCTTTTGGATGTTTTATTGTCAGTAGGTGTCAGTAGTGAGTTTTTTTGATACTTATATTTATTTGCTAACTGCAACTTTCATGTAAGTCAGAGTTTTTGTTGGCATTTAGAACGTAATACTTCTATTCAGAACTAAGTTTACAGTGCAGATGTTTTATGTCCCGCAACCCTTGAAGGCCTCACACTCTTCCCGGTACATGTAACCATTTTCTCCAGTTCAGCTTTACCCAAATCTAAAAGCTTTTCAAGTTAATGTTCTTTTTCTTCTGTTTTTGCCACTTTTTGTTGCTCTTTTGTGGCTTTATTTACTGTGTTTTCTTTTCTCTTTTGTTGAGCTTTTGTCACTTTGTTGCTGCACTTTCACCGCTTTTTTGGTCACTTTTTTGTTGCTTTTTTTGGGGCTTTTTCGGTTGCTTTTTCTTGCTTGTTTTTGTTGCTATAGAGAAGATTTTAGATTCTAAATAAAGCCAAACTGGAGGAAAATGTGCTCGGTTCAGGTTAAACAAAGGGACATTTCATCATGATTCCAGCTGCATCAGAACAGGTCGGTTGTTTCTCAGTTCCCCAGCTTCAGTAAACTTCTGCCATAACGCTAAACTCTGATTGTGTTAGCACGCTAACTGCTGCTGCATCTGCTGCTTCAAACATTTGCAATCCCTACACTTGTTAACATGTTTACATGGTGCAGGGACAGGCGTGGGGTGTGTCGGGGTTGAGGCCTGGGAGGCGTGGAGCTCGTCTCTGCTTCTGCGGGACAACGTCAGCTCGCAGTTGTGAGGGCGGCATATCGAGGTTTGCGTGATTATTTTTAAAGTTTTATTTTATTATTTACTCCTCCTTGAACCACTCCCATAGTGTGGTGGAGGGGTTGTTGTCAGGGGCTTCGTGCTCCTGGTAGGGTCTCCCATGAAAAAGAATCTATGCAGACACGGCGAGAACATGCAAATACCACATAGAAAGGCCCCCTCCCGTCGTGGATCGAACCCGGACCTTCTAGCTCATAGTGGATTTTGAAAATGTTTGTATTTAATTATAGATTTCAATCATTTTGTTTCCTGTTTTGTATATTTTTAGAAGTTTTGCTCATTCAGATATAGAAAGGCAATATTTCTGAAACAAATGAACATGATTGATATTTTACGGGACACTTTTTTTAGGATGTTCTTTTTTTACTAGCTGAGACCCGGCCTTCGGCCGGGCCTCGCTAGTCTCCACATTTGATATTCTGAGATTATGAGTGATTACAAAGAAATGTCCAACCCGTCACACAGTTCAGCTGTAGAACAGTGGTTCCCAACCCATTCCAAGAACTATGGCCACGACAATAATGAAGGCAAAAAATAATTTCAAACAAACAGCAATTGGAGAGTTTGATGCACCCGTGCTCCTTTCTTATTAACTACAACGACAATATGCTATGTTATATGCTAAACTCAGGGAATTGAATTCAAGAGATAGTGGAATAATTATGGATAAATATTAGGGGTTCAGCTCTAACGGTTTGGGTCACGGTGCAGGACCCGTGGTTTGGTGCATCATGGTAGTGTACAATAAAACAAATAATGAGTAGGTTTAGAACTGAAATAGCCTAATGATCGTTGTTAGACAGTATTTATAACCTTACAATAAAATTGGCAATGCTTTCAAAGCTGCTTTAGAATAAAATGTACCTCTGGGCGCACAATACGTGAAAGCAAAATAGAAAACAAATGGTCCAGCAGCAAAGTAAAAAAAAAGAAAAAAACTACGCAGTGCAGGCCATGCGCTCGTTAAGTTGTAGTTTCATTTTCGCTTTCACTCACACGGAGGATAAATCAGTCGGAGCAGCGCGTTTGATTAGAGGCTCGTGTTGGAGCAGGTTTTGGGCAGGAGAGACTGAAACAAAGACACGCAGATGTGTTTTGGAGGATGTACCTGTACCTGAGCGGAGCGTCTACAGCTGCAGTTTAGGGTGAGTGACGATGGCACACAGCGGCCTGTTTGGATGCGCGCGCGCACACACATACACGCCTGCGCACACACACACACACACGCACACACACACGCACGCACGCACGCACGCACGCACGCACGCACGCACGCACGCACGCACGCACGCACGCGCACACAGCCCTGTTTGGATGCACGCGCGCACACATACACGCACGGACGCTCACACGCGCACACACACAAACGCGCGCGCACACACACATCGGCCTGGTTGAATGCGCGCACACGCACGGCAGTCAGATCTCGTGCACTCGCGTTTTTGTGACGGTGGGTTGTCCTCGGACAGCAGCACCGCAGCACCGCGGCTTCCTGGTGTTCCCAAACGGTCTCCCATCCCAGTCCTAACCAGGCCCGTCCCTGCTTAGCTTCAAAGTCGGTATGGGAAATAAACATGGCGGCGCCCAGGCGGCGGCCATTGAGATAGCGTTTTCTATTATAGATTCGAGAAGTCACCTCTCATCTTCGCTTGTGTTACCAAAATAGTAGGTTAAGCTCAATGTCAGAGTGCTTATAAACGTCTGCGAGAGTGTGCTCATAAGTGTTCCTCGTGTTGGAGAGCTGGTTAGACAGCGCTCTCTATTTTTTTTCCTCAGGCACAATGAGTCATGCTGGAAAAATACCTAAAGCAGTTTTAGATGCAGATGTACTACTCCCAACTTTTGTGTTTTTTAAGTCATCCCCGTCTGCTTTACTATTTTTAGCCCTTCATTATATAAGACAAGACGTGTTGCTCTGTAATTGTGTTCTAGTGACATGAGCCTGTTTGTCAGGATCCATCTGGGAGGCAATTTGGACATCATTCTCCGTTAATAATCTTTACATGTTAAAAGGAAAGAGGGTAAGGAGAGGCATCAGACCTTTATGCTCATCTAATGAGGCATGATTGAACAATGACAGTGTAATGTAGTGTATATGAACACAAATATTAGGAATAATCTATCTGCTTTGGTTGCTGTTTTTTTCTTTCTGATTTCTAGTTTTTGCGGCCATTGCAACATTATATATCCAACTTGAACGATCAGAACCAGGTCATGCAATTTCGAGGAAACAATTAGTATGGTTGGCCTATATAAGCGTGCAGCAGCGTTGCTGTTATAGAAGTTCATAAATACCATTGTATTACAACAAGGCTTTAGGGAATAACTAGTTTTCAGCTCATACTTTTGGAGTTGAGGAATCTCAACAAAACACACCCCCCCAAAAAAAAAGAAAAAGGAAAAAAGTTTGACTGTTTTTAATTGCACCTTTACAGTATGTGTATTGAGATATGAATCTTCCATGCACTCATGTAGTTTAGAAAGGAACTATTTATTGTGATGGCTAGAGACGGCAGTTCTTTTTGAGGAGAGCTGTCTGCAGTGGTCAGTTTTTCTAAGGAGTGGTTCCAAGAAATAAATAACGCTGGCGTAACAGCTAGAGGTGATGAATGTGGGTTGTGAAGGTTGGTCCATAGTCCAGTCCAAAACAGGTCAATTTATTTTACGTGTGATACATATATACTATACACTTCTCATGGTCATGTTGAGTGGTTAATGTTTCAGCTTTCGCAAGAAGGCCCAACGTGATTCCTCAATCAATGTCTTTGAGAGCATGTCCTTCCTTCAGGCTAAACCTCTGGCTGCATTCCTTTTGATGAAAGTTCATTGGCATTGGCATTTGGGAGCATTTCCAAAGTATTTACTCTGAGGAAGCCCAATAGAAGCACTTAGATATTGGGTAACACCATCGTTGACAACTTGCATTAACCTGTTTGTGCTACTCATACACATATTTCCGTCTTTGTTACATTTTGGGGACATATTACCTGTGACAACTGCAGTCACTAAAGGAAGTCACTAAATTCTAATTTTGGTTCAGATACAAACTCATCCTAGCCTGGCTAACACCAGACTAAAATCACAAGTGATATTTAGTCTGGGGACCACCAATTCATTTTCTCGTAGGAGAGGTGTGGTTTACGATCGTCCATACTCGTTTATTGGGTCTATCAAAAAGTCTATCATGCGTCTGCACGTAGCCACAGCCAATCGTATCATCGTATGAGATGACGTATGACGTATCCGCTGTAAACTTTTGAGCTAAATTATTTAGAACAAGGTCTAAAGCTTGATCGAACAATAGCATCGCGTCTGCTGCTGTCATGTTGGATCCGTAAAATTTTTTTTTTTTTTATTATCCGTAAATAAACTACAAGCTTTCGAATAGCGCGTCATCGTCTTGCGTCTCTCCTCGTTCTGTGATTGGTTCCCAAATCCACCGGAAAATTGGGCCATGGTCTCCAGGCTGTTGTGCAGTTCGAAATAATTCGAGCGCACACAGCAGCCTGGTGTTAGCCAGGTTAAACTCATCCCCAATCTTCCTAACATATTTGTAGCATCCCAGTTCTTCATAGGGACATGTTTATCGGCACATTTCACAACTTGCAGGGTCACTTTTCAGTTACACAAAAATGCTCAAAAGCTATCCTGCAAGTTCATGAAATTGATACAAATGCTTTATAATTAGATCTACAGTGTTTTCCCCACACATGTCTGAGTTTACAATATACTAAGGAAGACAAGACAAATGTCATTCCATTACTAGAAAAACAATCAGGTATAGCTCCTTTAATGTCAACTCACAGATACATTGAAATGGGGAGGGTAGGGTAAGAATGTGGTGACTACTTCATTTTAGGGGCCGTGTCACTAAATAAGACATTTGAACGGACAAATGGCTAAACTTCAGCCAATTTGTAAAATGATCCTTTGATTCATATTTAAAGCTTCAGTCTCCTTTTCCAACTCCGTTTCCGCTGTTTTTAACTTGAAACAGTTTAGCTCACGGCAGCTTTGATCTCACACATAACTTTAGATAACAGATACTTGAAAAATGTACAAGTACTTTGTTACCTGACCTCTGACTAAACCAAGCCATTACTGAATCCAAGCAGGGCATCCACCCTGATGTGACCCAATGACATCATGAAATCCCTGGACAAAAAATGTTCCTTTATCATTTCTGTATTGTTCCTGTGACAAGAGAGACCTGGAGGAGCTCTACAGCCATCCAGTGCCTCCTCATTCCCGGCTATCTGTCCCCCAGGGAAGACTTAAGCCATTAGGGGAGAGGGGTAAGAATAGAGGAGGTGGGAGGCAGAGGGGCAGATCTGGAGCAGCAGATAGAAAAGGAGAGGTTATGAAGTGAGAGCAGCCAGGAAGTCTGATGAATATTTCCAAAGGGAGAGTGCAAGCAGAGGTACAAACATCCATCTAACACAAAAACAAGCCTCCCGGCATGTGGGAAGGATAATGCTGCATTCACCATAATTCTTCATCTTTTTTTTCTGGTTTTATTCACTGATTCGACAAAGTGTAATATTACACACAGGAACAGGAAAACAAACAAACAGACAGGTTGGCGTGGATGATTGCGCACAAGCAAATGCCAACTTTACCTTGCTTCCAACTTCACTTTTAATCTGCAGAAAGTAAAATGTTTTTTAAGATTTTTTTTTCTTCAAGATCCTACTAAAATGAGTTGCAGCTTTCCAGTCCATTCATTACCACGCATGTGTAGTCTGACAGTGTTCGGGTTGCTAATGAACACAGGAACTGCTGTTGTTGTTGTTTTAAATTTAACCACGTATTGAAATAGTGGGAAGATGGAGCTTAGATGAGTTGATGCATATCTGTCTGGTCTTTGTGCGTGCCCCTGGAAGAGCTTGGTCGCTTCTAACTTTACCCCCGTTTGGATATATAGGAATATGCTGATGGGAGAGGCCAAATGCTAACAACATCTGTGGTCTTTGTGCGTGACTGAGCGCACGCACAAAGACCAGACAGGCACGCATCAACTCGTCTAAGCTCAGAGCATATCTCAGTATGGAAAAACGGTGGCCTGTTCCTTTAATCCAAATAATATTAAGGCCAGAATAAACTAAAATTTGCAGTGCCATCATCACATAGACGTGGAATCCCCTGTGAAACAATTTGACTATCATCAACTGGTCTTTCTGGTAGAATTATACCAAAACCTCCGCCCCAAACACCATCGGACGCAGGGCACATCACACAGGTGAGGGGCCATGACTGCGAAACGCACACCATCCCTGCACACCAAACATCTGGGTAGTGTTAATAACGCGTTACAGAAATATATGACTTTTCTCAGTAACTAAGGAAAATAACATTCTACTTAAAGCAATGCTAAGTAGTCCCTCTGGGGGTATTACAAGTGTTATTATTTGTTAAATTTTAAATTAATTGTCAGTGGACAATTAATGTAATTAATTATTTGATAAGATAAGATAAGATAAACCTTTATTAATCTCACAAAGGAGAAATTCACTTCACAATTTGATTATTTAATTAAGTAAAAAAAAAAAATCACCATTATCTACGACACCTGCAGTTGCACATTCGGCCTCCAGGGGCAAGAGTTACTTAGTACTGCTTTAAACTAAATATGGGAATACATTAGTCATCACAATTTAACAGAAACTTAATGGTTTGTATTGACGTATAAACGAAAACAACTCCCCCTAAAAGGGGGATCTTACACAAGTGTATAAGATCTGCATTTGAGCTAATGTTGTCAAAACAAAACACGAGGGAATGTGGATAGAGAAGGAAAATCTTTGACTGCACTTTTGCTCGGTGGTATAACTACTATTTTCAGTTTCTATTTTGCTAAAAGTAACTCAAAGTAACTCAAAGTAGTTTTTGAAACCGTAATATACAACACAAACGCATGACATTTTTAAAGCTGTAACTGCTAATATAGAATATATTACAATTTTAAAGTAACTTGCCCAACACTGCATCTGGGTCTACATCGTGGAAGAGTTACCACAACACGGAGCTAAAGTACAAAACCTCCAGTTTGAGATAGTAAGGAGTTAAATGTAATCAAATCTACAACCAACGCTACCTGTCCTGCGGACGAGCGAGGAACACACTGACACACCGGCTGGATCAGGAAGTGAGTGACGTCAGACAAAAGGAGTCGCTAAATTGCACTTGTATCCCCGCGGCGGCCCCGGCTGGCAGGAGGAGATCATGCAACAGGCGCCATATCACAAAATGGCAACTTGGAAATATCAACCCTCTTCCCGTCTCCTCAACAATACTTCGCAACACGTCATTGCAACCAACATCCGCAAACTCGGAAAGCAGAAAAGTTCCTGGCTGCTCATCAGACCTTACTGTGCTCTGCTGTGACCCTACTGACCCTCCCAACACTGGCCACTTTGCCCAAATGGTTTCTCCTCTCCTCGCTTTGTCCATTTTCTGTGCACATCTGTAGCCCGTAAACAATGCACTATTGTAATGAGGAATGGCACAAAGGCTGGAGTAGAGAAAGAAACGGTACGAAAGAGGGCTCTGCAGGCCCTCTGTTATTCCTGAACGCGACGGAGAACAAGCTGACTGCCAAAGGGAGCGAGTGGGCAAAAATTGCTTCTGTTCAATGCACTTCTACGCCTTTATTGCTTCCTGTAATTGCTTCTCGAAGAGGTAACTGGTCTTCTCTCATCCATCCAAGGCTTGAACCCCAATGAGCACGCAGCAACCTGCACCTGAGTCATGAATCCCATTTGAAAAACAAGCCCTTGTTGAATTTATCAAAGACAAGCAGAGACACAGTCAGGGTAAGAAGGGACAGTGGAGAAACAGAATACAATATTAGAAGTACATTTTTAAGTTTTGACTCTTTAACTCAGCCAGACCTAGATTTTCCCATTGTGGAGTTTGGGTTTAGGCTGAGTTTGGATTGAATGGGCTCAATATTGTTGGATTCAGGTGCCATAAGGAGTAATAAAGGCTCCTAACACATTTCAGAGAAACTAGAGGAGTCCAAGGACACAGCAAATATGCAAGGCCAAGCAACCGGCTACATTCAGACTGTCCCGCTTGCTTGTGAATGAGGTTTGGTTTCATAACCTCCTTCAAAAACAAGGAGGTTTTGAAACTGCTTTAAGTTTGATAACCTCACCATATTTTGTTTTTATTTTATGGTTTACAAATGTTTTAAACCTCTGAAAATGGACTGTATGTCACATGATCTGATAGCATAAGCAGGAAATACATGTTGTTGGCAAGCTGCGGAAGACACTTTAAACTGTAATTCTGTGAAAGAATGATGAACATATGGATTACAAACAGCAGGAGTTAATGGAAAACTTCTCAACGTTTAGGCCAAAGACAGTGCAATGTGCTAATTTTCTGAACTACTGTTGTTTTTGGCACTTAGTCAGTCATGTAGGAAAGAAGAGAGAAGTTTAATCCCTTTGTGGAGCAGTGGTGCTAAAAATGCATGGACCTCTGTCGGATGAATGACACACACGTTGAGTCTATAAGCAGTCTCTAGAATGCAGTTGCTCATTTTAGAGTAAATGGGCTAAGCCACTCTCCAGGTGTTCACTAAGAGAATGTATTCTACACATGCAAAAGATTACCGTCCATCTGCGCTTGGATTGTGAAGAGACTACAAACTACATCACGCAAACCTTACATACAGTGAGAATAAAAATATTTCTATTTATCAAATTCCAGAAGAATGAGAGATAGAATTTTCTACACATTTGTTTTAATTAGGGTTTCACCGATACCAGTATCGGGTATCGGGCCGATACCACATGCTTGTACTCATACTCGTACTCATTCATGAGGTCCCGATATCAGAAACCGATACCACTTGACGTGTGGCCAGGCAGCGCACCTCTCAGCTGAGGAGAGAAAATAGCAACAAACTGGAGAATTCTTTAGTGGAAATACAATAATCCACATAGAGCTGACTTTATTACAGACTGCGCTCTCTAAATCAGAGTCTGTGCTGGATTTGACCAGAGCTAAATGTTGTTAGTGCTGCAGCGTGGAGTCTGCAGTGTTTAAAAAGATACAGGCTAACGTTGCTAACTCGCGCCTGGCAGTGTTGGCCATTCTGACGCCGTTTTAAACCCAGGGGTTTATTCATCTGAAAAACTAACCCAGCGACTAAAAAGTCCTCAGAAAATCCAAAATAAAGACATACGGTATGTCCATTGAGTGAAAATGAGCTGCAGCAGAACAGTGAAAACGCTGTAGCTACTCGCTACGTTGCTACAAACACACGAGAAAATCTACACGGAGCTGAAGTAAAGACGAAAAGAGACCATTTAAGTAACATGTCAATACTATTGTTAAATAAAAATACATCAGTGAATAAAGCACAGGCATTGGGAGCTTTTGGACATGGGCTTTTCTGTCTATGATGGACAGTGCAATACAAATTAAAAATGATATTGAATGAAAATAAAATAAATGGCATCGGCACTATTCTAACTGCTCTTAAATGTGTAGACTACTTTACTTAAGGAAATGTACATGAGTAAATTAACAATTACAAACCAAAACGTTACAAAACGTTGAAGAAAATGCCTTGTACTCGTATCGGTATTCGGTATCGGCGAGTACTTAAATCAAAGTACTCGTACTCGTATCGGTTTTAGAAAAAGTGGTATCGGTGCATCCCTAGTTTTAATTAAATTAAATTAATTAAACTTTTACTTTTACAAAACCAAGTTTTCATACATTTCATTCATGTTTCGCTGGCCATCTTGCCTGCACATGCCTTTTCAGCTCTGTCCATACATTTTCAACTGGATTGCGATCAGGACTTTGTGATGATCACTTCAAAACATTGACATTGTTATCCTTAAGCCACTTTGTAACCAGCATTGGCCATACTATGCTTAGGGTCATTGTCCATTTGGAAAACCCATCTGCACCCAAGCTTTAACTTTCTGGCTGATGTCTTGATATGTTGCTCCAATATTTCCACATAGTGTTCTTTCTTCATGATGTCATCTATTTTGTGAAGTGAACCAGTCCCTCCAGCAGCAAAACAACCCCACAGCATGATGCTTTGTTCTTGGGTTAATATTCACATTTCAGACCACAGCAGGTTCATCTCTGGGACACAGAACCTGCCTTCCTTCTGATCTCTATTTGATGACTGGTCATTTCCATCATTGTTTTAACCAATGAACCTGGCACCTTCAAGTGTCTTGAAATATCACCCAAGGGTGAACCAGACTTGTAAAAAGTAATACATTGTGTAGAAAATTATTTCTCTCATTCTTCTGGAATTTGACAAATATAAATAATTGAATTATTTACATCTCTAGCCCTTTCACTTCTTCTGCTTTGGTCCTACTGGGAGTGGTGCTGCAGCTGTAGATGGGGTGTGTGTGGCCCTGATGGTCCAGTGTTGTGCTGAGCATTTGCCCTGTAGAAGCGGTTCTGCTCTGCAACAGCTCCGTTCTCAGCACAGGCCCAGCACGGCTGCCTTGCACTGCCTTGTTTACCGGTCTTTCCAATGCCTTGCACATGCTTTGTTTACCTGCACATGCTTTGTTTACCTGCACATGCTTTGTTTACCTGCACATGCTTGTTTCCTTTGTGTGATCAGCATTGCGCTCGGAGTGGATTTTTGTTTTATACTTGTGAAACACCTTGTTAAAACTAAACCTTCTTTAAAGAAAATTGGAAACAACAGAAATTTAATTAACTGAAAGAAAATCTAAACAAAAGGAATATGTTTCTGTAAATAAATTGAGTACATTGGAAATGTTGTCCTACTGTTCAGCCAATATATTTGTGTCCATCTTTTTTATGTTTGGATGTATTTGTGGGGGCCACAGTGTTTGACTGGGAGGTGTGGCCGGACAACAGCACGCACTGGGAAGCTTCAAAGAGAAAAGGTTGTGAACCACTGGTCTAAGTAACACCTTAACCTTGTATTTTTTCTTGACTCTGTGCCAATAATTGAAATAATATAAATAAACAATGGAACATGGGGATGAGATTAGCTCTTTCTAGACATAAATAATGTACATTAATTGACTTTTATAGATTATAAGATTTCTAAGAATATTGTGTAACATTTGACTTCTACAATCAGATGTCACTTCTTATTGACATTTAGTACATCCTGTATGAATGAATCATTATGACCTTTAATTACAGACTTGTGTCATCTTTAGGCTTCCCAAGATGCCAACAGCTGATGCACCTGGCATTCACGTCTCTGTGTGAGCTGGGCCTGTTTGGTGCAGCAGTTTATGAAGATATGACCATATTGATGTGAGTCTTCATCAAAGACCTTCTTATAGGTCAGGGATAATATGCTTTTAGACACTTTGGTGTTGGTATTTTGTGGCACATAACCTGCATACATACTTAAAAATAGTAAAAGTAATCCATCCCTATTTTGGAGCTAAAGATGCATTTGCATGTGGTTGAAGTGGTTAATGATTAAGAACAATAGCTGCTATACATCTGCTGGACATGCCTTGTACTGAAGGCAGTTTAAGCACTGAAATGACCAGATGAAGGTGTATGGACTTTTAAAAAACAGGCAGCTGGAGGATACCACCTCATGACATCAGCTGGTGGAACAGAGCGAGTGAGCTCTTGAGAAGGAGATGAACTGAATGGAGCGACACTATCGTGGCTAAAAGCTACACTTTTGTTCAGTATAATAACAGGTATTTAAACTAAAGTGCTTGAATATGCTTTGGAAATACAGCCCATTATGACAGTACGGTCAATATAATAGTGTAAGTTGCCTAAATTAGACATTATAAAAGCGAGCAACCGTCTCAGTAAACGTCCATCATGAGCTTGTTTGTGCTGCACGCCAGTCACTGATGTTCTTGACACTGTGCAGCTTCTCCAAAGGTTTTAATCGGTTAATGTATTCTCCTTTATGCAAGGCACACTGCACATTATTTGTGATGAGGAAAGCAGGGGTGGAACACAGAATGTTCCCATATTAGGTGTATAACATGTTTGCCTGAAGATTAGATGCCCGGCAGCTTTGGAGGTGTTCATCAGCAGTTTTCCGGAGTTAAATTGCAGCGCCTACATGGTCAAGCTGGGGAAGTCCATAGCTCTCATTATTTACACGCTCCCATTGCTACAGACCTTTTGCTCAGAGGATTTGTTTTAAGCTATTCTCAGAGGGGTGCAGTCTGGTCAGCCATAAATTGCAGAAGAAAATGTAGCTTGACATGATTTGCTGTATGCACCGTTATAAAGTGACGGCCTGACGGGCTCTAAAAACTATTCAAAGCTTTTTCCCCACTGTCATGGTCCCCAAAGCTGGGTACACGGGATTCGTTTGGTTGCAAGGGCCCACATCGCACTCCACTCATTCCGGAGCCAATTTACAGAGATTTCTTTCTTTGGATAAATATGTATTTACTTAACAGCAAAAGCCAATATTTTCCTGAGAAGCTAAAAATAAATATGAGTTTCAAAAATAGCTGGCAGTCGAAATCTACTTCTTCAAAGATCTCCGCCATGCCGCTGTGATGCTTGGCCAAATTTGTGTTATGAAATATTTCCTTAGCGCATCATCATCTCAAATATTTATTGCTGAGCGCCATTACATACAGCGAGAGAGTTTTCAGGCTCAATCCCCAGACGCCTGGTGAGGCTGAGGCAGCACCTGTCACCGGATGAAATGTGTACGTTACTTTGATGGAGGCGGCGGGGTGGTGGGGGGTGGGGATGGGGGGAATAACCGTTCTAAAGGAGCCCGTGCTTAGAAAACCCAGTGTAAAAGGATGCACTGGCTCAGCACATTCTCGCGCAGTGTCTCCATACGTGGTGTCAAGTCGGATACAGTCCTATTTCATTGGATAATAATGTGCACCTGAGCACGCATTAGAGCTGCCTGTCTGCGTCAAGCGACAGACACATTGTTTAAGGCGCTGCTGTGGAACATATTAAGATATTTAGCGTGAGAATGGAGGCTGTCTGACAAGTTAAGCTTCCCCAAGTGCTATATCGGTATTGGAATATTGTGTAAGCAACATTGCTGCACCATTTGCCTCTGGAGAGCTCCCACTTGATGATTGAATAAAGATTATGAATTGGGAAACAATCAACAAAATTATAGCAATGCCCAAAAAAACCAAACCCAACCTGAGCCGTTCATGTTTTGTCCGAAACCAAAGCCTTGTAGCAAACCGTTATCTGGAGGTATAGCACAGAATAAACCCATCCTATGTCTAAACATTTTGCTTTCCCCTGATTGGCACCAGAGAGCACTTCCACTCTGTAGCCTCTCTCATCTCTTCCTCTCTGCTCCCCGTATTTCTATCGAGTTCGAGATGGAATGCTGTAGACTCACCGTTACCAAATTCGCCACATTGTCCATGAAAGACAAACATTAGCACAGTCTTAAAAGTGGGGAAAACAGCCGCAGAACAACATCATATTTGTTTAAAGCAATACTAAGTTTACTTGTTTACCTTAATAAATCCTTTCCGTAGCCCCTCTGTGGGTAATATAAGTGTTAATGGGATGATTAAAGGGTTTTTCATCTCCCCCTGGTGTCTCTGGCCAGAAAACCACAATTGCAACTTGGCTGCCACCGGGTCGGAGTCACCAATACACACTAATAGAATCACGAAGAAGAAGCTATCAGCCTCTTAAACAATATTTACCTGCAGTGGCGCTTATGGCCTCTAGGGGCAAGAGTTACTTAGTACTGCTTAAAAAAATTATAATAACATAATTCTGTATATATTTTTGGCTTAAAATGTACATAGATTTTCATGATACAATAAAACGTTCATAATACTTTTAGGAGCAAACAAACTCATATCAGAGTCGACGCACAAACATGACGCTTGAGGTCATTTTGAAATAATACCTTATGACTTCCAACTGGAATACGGTTCCAGGTGGATATAGCTCTATAGAAAACCACTTTCTTCATGGAATTAGTTTAACGATGTTGTGCATATGACCATTGTACGCCATTCTAGTATTATGTTTATTCACAGAGTTTGAAAGAACAATTATGAATGAATTATGAATATAAAAACAGGGATGTTCGACTGAGAGGCTGTTATATATTAAGGTGCACATGTGACTTGTATTCTTTGACTTAGATTGAGCCATGACAGAGTAGAATACATGTGCTCACTATTCATTGTAATTGAGCATCCAAGAACAAGTCTCGCTGCCGTGTTCTGAACCACTTGTGACTTTGCTCGATCTTTCTGTGTAGCAGAGGACCACACTTCAGAACAATACAAGTGGCATTAAGTTAAAGACTTAGTACCCATTTCCAAAGTGTCACGTTTCACATAACAAATGTTTCTTACACACTGCAATGTCCGAAGGCTTTTGTAGAAAAAAAAGATTTCACATTGCACAGAAACTGCATGATCGTTCACAAAAGCGACAGAGACGTGTTCAGTGCTCTTTCGAATCATTACCAGGTAATGGAGGTGTTCATGGCTCTTTTACCATTGTACCGAATCGTGATAAAAAACTTGAGAGATAAGACGTAAGACTTCAAGGACAAATAAATTGATAACTATCACGCTTGCATGTGCTGGACATTGTTCAGCCCAGAGCAATGTATTGACTCATTACATGGTCAGTTCTAAAGGAAAAAGTGTTTCAAAGTACAGCTTAAGTAAATGCTGTACCATAAGTCGCTGTCAACACCACCATACACCTAGAGATCTTATATATCACTGACTCCCAAATGTTCCTGAAGTTTGAAAGGTAGCTGAATGCTTTTTTGGCATTTTCAATGGTGGTGTATCTGCCCTGTTTCACTACGCAGTACTAGTAGCTCTTTTTTAACTGGACAAAAAGCTGACCATGTTAATGCAGCAGGTTGGATACTTGTCTGTATCTGGTGTACTTTTAAAGACAAAAATATTTGCTCCAACATGTTTTTCTCAAGCACATAATTTTTCCCAGCTTCAGTTGCCATGCAGTACTTTGGCCCTAATGCTTTGTGTCTGCTGTTGTTCTGGGCAGGTGGTCGGCTTCGCTCAGCTCGCTCTGCTCATGTGCAAGAAAGAAAGTTGACAAATGGCTTCTGATGTGAGCTTGAATGGCAGTCTGCATCTGTTACTGCTCCCTGGTGTAACCCAGAGAGCACAGAGTTAAGTATGCGCTGTACATCAATGCCTACAGATCATGGTCACGGTACAGCTCCTGCTTTGGAGCCGCACAATGAACCAGAACAAATATCTCCGAAAGTCGTACTATTGCCCTAGTCAAAGACAGAATAATATTGTGCTGTGCAGAAAATTCCCGTCTTGTTGCCTTGGGGCATCATAATTGATGGACCGTTTGTGAGCTTTTCCTCCTTTCTTCATTATGTATGATGGTAAAATAGACTAGAAACATGACCTCTGAGTTTTGAGAAGCTATGTTTCATTTTGCAGCAGGACAGGTACTCAAACAAAGCATTTGGCAGGATTCCCTTGAGAAAGAGATTCTGAAATCTCAGTAGTACTTTTCTGGTTAACGAAGGATAAGAGGAAAATAATATGGCCATATATAGCACATACCTTGTCTTGACTTTATTCTGTGTATGCATTTTTCTATGTATTGTCTTATCCAGTGAACTACACTGACATAAAGTGACAAGAGATGTTTCAAATACAACCAGTTACATTTCTGCAGAAAATCTGGGTTAAATATTGGTATTACTGTAAGTCTAAAGAAAGAAAAATCTGCTCTTGAATTGTCATTTGAAAATGGCACATTGGATGGTTCTATCTCTCCATTTTCCGCGGGTGCTCCCAGGTGGCTGTCAGTCAAACATCATGCACTTCTTCATACCGTAACATGGGCCCATCCATCACAGGGACTCCCATTGCTGATATAAAATGGACTGCTTCATGTTCTCAAGCTGACAAGTCTCAAAAAACTGTGCTATGGTATAAAGAAAGTATACCAACGTGCGGTTCTCTGCCCTATATGCATAGACAGAGGTGGCTTGCATACTGTATGGGAACATGTACAGAGAGTGGAAACCAATAGTAGCCCTGTAGAGGCAGATTCCTACTTTGTAACGTTAACTAAAATAAGCAACCAAACGATAAAAAAGTATGTTTATTCTATAACAGTCATTGTTTGTTCTTACACATATTGAGATTAGCAACTTTTTAAATTTATTTTTATTTATTTATTTATTTCACAGGGACATTGCAAGTCAACATAGTACAAAACAAGCTTGTTACTGATGCGATGCAAAAAGAGTTTTTAGCTAGTCCCTGGTTGGGCCTTTCTACACAAAATTAACATTTTCAATTGTATCCTAAAAACTTACCTATATACACTACATAAATCATTTACACACAAACTCAGTGCTAATTACAAATTTACAAATGGGTCCAATTCTGTTTCGATTTCAAGACTTAACTCGAGAGGTGAACATTTTTAACTCAGTCACGGTTTTAAATTCAGTGGGTAATGAGTTCCATAACTTTGCACCTTTATATGTAAAGGCAGACTGACCAAAGGAAGTCTTGAGGAACTATGCAGTTATTATTGATGGAGCCTCTGGTGACTCTGTTGCTGCTTTGTCTCTGTATAAATGAACTGAATGGCTCAGGTGATTTATACAGACAGAACAACTCAGTATGGGACACAACAATGGGTTTTATGGATTTTCATTTGGTCATTTTTTATTGATTACCAAATAAAGACTTGTGGTACATTTTGTGCATGACATTATGCACAATTTAACCATGTTAGATAAGATACAACTTAATTTGTCTAACAATGGAGAAATTAACTTGTCACAACAATTTCCAAGAACACCGGGTGCAAATAGTCATTAAAAATGTGCAAACAAAGAAAAACAAAGTAATAGCAAGGTAATGTTATGACTGTGTCCTTTTGTCAGGACCAGGGTGCCAGATCTGGGTCTGCCCAAATATATCTGAAAATCGGCCAAAACACACAGATATACGGCGCAGCTGGAATTTTCAAGATTTTTTAAAAAGCCCAAAAAAGGAGCTCTCAGAGCCTTGGATTTGAGATTTAGTCATTTGAAATAGTGTTTTTTTCTTCTTTTGTTTTGTTTTGCTAAAAATAAAATATAAATTAAAAAATAAAAATATCATCCCTGGCAAGGCTTAAAAAGCCGCCCAATTTCCGCGGTTGAACCGCAGACCTGACAACCATGGTCAGGACATACCTGAGGAAGTATTTCAATTCATTTTGAAGTATCCTCTTCATTTACTGCTGAATCGCTCCTCTCTGTATTTCCTGAATTTTGGTTCATCCTAAAAGTAAAACACAGAACTGTTCTCCACATTTTTAAAGCTCAATTTTAATCTCTGGACACATCCTAAACAGTTCTTCAAAGGATATTTATCCTGCCTCAGTCAATTTGCTAGCATGCCTTATCAGAAAATGAAAGCTTGTACTAGCTACAGGCATCAGTGGGCACCCCAGACCAATTTCAAGTTCAAAACCCTTATTATCGTCCCCCTGTAGAACTTTGTACTTGACATATGACCGGACCGACCACTGGGGCACTGAGGAAACCAGTGAGGAGCAAGTCAGGCAAACGCAAAGCATCACAACCAAACCTTTTCAGGAATAATACATTTAGCCCAACCATGTTTTTTTTTAATTGAAAACACTTAACGCCTTGGAGTTTCTTTTAAGCCTGTTTCTGTATCAATAGTCATATCGTATTCATCAGCCGCACCTCTGAAAACAAACTTGTATGAGTCATGTTGGTCTGAGTCACCCGTGGTGGAGGAGAACCTCGCTGGTGCAGACTATTGTGCATTAGTCTGTACTATGTTTGTGCATCTGTGACACTGACATCCCTCCAGTCCTCAGCTCCCCTATTACTATAATGAGGAGTGACACGCATCGGCCTATTTAAGGCTGGCAAACAGTGAGTGTCATCAATTTTGAACAACTCCTTCAACAGTGGGATACTTTGACAAGAAGTATAAGTGCTTAAAAATATGTGCCGTATAAAAGAATTGTCAAAAATAATAATTGACACAGACTAGGAGGTTGCGTTTTTTATCCTTGGGCTGAATATCACACAATCTCTCTCCCGGCCTCTGCTCGAAGCACACACATGTTAGTGTTAAATACTAAATGAGGTTGAGGTCACTTTATTTATCCTATTGGTACTGTTTGCCTATTGAAATTTTGAATGCATGCCTTAAAAAATTCCCATACTACTACCAAGTCTGATTTGCTGATTTGTTTCTTGTGCAGTTACATATGTGTGTTTAGTTTTTGACCCACATTTTTGCCCGTTGAGGCGACTTTTTGGAACAGGTTTATGGTTGCCACGTTTTTAGTCCCTGAGCATCAATCCTATTCAGTGTCTCTGGGTGGGGGGGGGACAACTTTGGTAGATATACTGCTGCATTTTCTCTTCTTTCAGAGACTTGTCAATTTCACATTTTTTGAATTGCTCTTTTAACGTGGTTTGCTTTTCAAAACATTCTTTAAATCAAAATCTGTTCATGAAAGTGTTACAGAGGTCCATATTATATGGTAGGTTAGCTCCAGGGTACATGATTTTTTGAAGCTCGGCTGCACCAAAACATGACTTGTTGACTAGGTTATATATATTTTTTAGTAATATTGAGCAGTAATTCACAGCCTCCAAGGTCCATGTTTACAACTTAATTGAACATATTAACAACTTATAGAATGTTGCATCATTTAAGCAATCAAATGATGCCCTTATAAATAACTCTATTTTACTGCACAACGTTGGCTTCTGATACTCTGCAAACACTTTATTACACTTTTTTTGATCAAATATTATATATGATTTACTTTTCCCCCCAGAACTTTACCTTTACTCTTTAATATTATTTCCAAAAAAGAATTAATCAATGGCACTGATTGATGAGTGTGCTCTTGGAAGTTATTATTTTTGGTACACCTTTATTGGCAGTTGTCCATAATCGATTGTTGAGCAAAGTAAAAACACTGTCTGCCTTTCACAACACAGCCACAGCGACCTCAAATGCCTTTAGCATATTAATGACTACATAATATGTTTACCTTAAATCACTCTTGAGTTAGCGGGGAACAAAAGTGTGGCTCTCCTGGTGTGCAGTAAATTAAAACTTGAGGTTAATTAGTGTTATATATGACACCTAAAGTGATGCTCTGCACAGACAAATGTAATGCAATTAGCGCACAGAGGCCATTGCACGACTCTGCAGAAGGTAAATATGATTAAAAAACGCAGCATTCACTTGTAAGGCGCCTAATTAAATTGAAATAAATAACATTAAAACAAAAAATGATGACAGAAATGCATTGTGGGTGCTATTTGTCGCCGCATTTCTGAAAAAAACTTTATGGCTTAACTACAGTGCTATATATATTACAGCACTGTATAATTACAAAGGCCAAGAGGTGCCAAACTTGTTTTGCTACATCTTTGAGACAGCACCAAGCCTCAATAAATAAAAGTCACCAATAGGTGGGAAAAGTGCGTCCAGCCCAGAGATTATATGTAAAAAAAAGTGCAAAAGTGCGGTGAGAGGTGAATATCTAGGAGCATCAAGACTAAAGACGTTCCATATACCGTGCACACCATGATCTATTCTACTCGCACATATTGACTCTATCCAGCGGACCCTTCTGTTTCCACAAGACAACACAACCGCCTTTGTTGTGGTGGGGGTCCCCACAGAGGAGCACGCTGTACAGATTGTCATTAAAAGATTTGTAAGCTGCGATGAGAACACATTTGGACAAATGCAGCCATCTGATGGAGTTATGGAATCATTCAGAGGTGCCAAGGCTAATAAAACAGAAATGCAACAGCTAAAAGGTAAGCTACATGCAAAAGTTATGCTAACACATGCTATAGAGTTCGGGAAAATTCACAGTTACCATGGAGATCCGCCATCTTTGCAGCTGTTAGCATCCAGAATAACATTAGCTAAAAACAGTATGAAAAGTGGAGAAAAAAGCCGCGGAACAACTCCGTTAGCAGCTGAGTTACTGCTGGTAAATACATCTAACTCACTGTGGTGTCCAAGTGTTTTAATGTGAACAATAACTCTAGTTTTTTTAACTTTTAAAATCTCCATTGGATTATAATTGGTGCTAATCCCATGATGCTTAGCGGTATGACATCACATTCCCAAACTCTGTAGTTGTGCTAACTAAATGTTGATATCGGCAAAATCGCCTTTCAGAACAGCGGTTCTCTCTCCTGTTTACCTATCAGCAGCCAGCAGTCTGTTCACGTCACATTAGTACGATCTAGAGCTCGGTCCCAAAACGCATACCTGGTCAGACCGGTTCAGCACTGGCCTCTGTTGTGGAAAAGCTCACTAAACCGGGTTGACCAAGCATCTGGCTAAGTTGTAGCCTGATAAACCACACCCACGTCTGGCCACGCACGGTAGACAAGTTGTTGATTGGCGGCTAAGGCCGAGCCGAACCAATCACGATCGTCACAGAGAAATGAGAAGGCTACGTCACTCGCTGCACCTCTATGTTTTTAGTTCAATTAACGTTAACATCAGCCAAAACTAATCATTGGATGAAGTAGTCAAGGATTTTGCCTCGCGTTCTCCGCGTGAGTTTATATTCACTTCATATTTGTTTAATTGGACACAGCGGTCGTCACGTCCGCTAATCGCCGATTGGTTTATTTCACTGACAATCTGTGCGCGTTAGACCCGCCCCTTCAAACTGCTCCAATTGCTCCGTGACCAGACTAACTCCCTGCATGGAATGGACAGGGAAGAGTATGGCAGAGCCAGGCAAGCTAAGTTGCACCTGCCTGTGGAAAGGCAGCTTAAAGGAACAGGCCACCATTTTTACATACTGAGATATGTTCCTGACTGAGCTTAGACGAGTTGACCTGTCTGGTCTTTGTGCGTGCGCTCACACCGACCAAAGATGTTGTTAGCATCTGGCCTCTCCCAATGAATAGCTCCAAACGGGGTGGAGTTGGAAGCGACCATGCTCTTTCACGGGCACGCACCAAGACCAGACAGGTACACATCAACTTGTCTAAGCTCAGGTAAGAACATATCTCAGTATGTAAAAACGGTGGCCTGTTCCTTTAAAGGTCCAGCAGATTGCTTTTGTTAATTTCGATACTGTGACAATGAGCTAGCCATCTATGTAATTCACTGATTGAACATGTCCAGTAGAGGCTGCACCCCTCCATATCTGATGATGGCGATTTAGTCATTACCTCGCTGTGTTCGGTAAATGCCAACTTTCATAGAGCCTTTAACAGTGTGGTAAGTGTGTGAGGTAACTTACAAACACCATTTTCACTCTTTCTACAGCTGTAGTACAACGTTAAGGCCAATTCAATTACAGGTGAGTCGTGAGCTTATCCACAACAAACGGAGTGTAGTTCTTGTCTTGAGGTTAGGTCTGTAGGGAGTTTGCTTCATTTCAGTTCCTTCCTGCAAGAACACACCATAAATCTCGCTGGCTCGGTTTATCAGGACTCCCAGCCCAACATTGTCCATTATAGCCCTTTACAAATATGCACATTCAGCTCAGGAAAGGAGTCACACACTTTTCTCACGTGGAGGGTGTACTTCCAGGACCAGAGTGCATGTTGGTAAACCTTATGAACCCATGTCAGGTAAGGACGATATGCATGGTCACGGTTGTGGGACAGAAATCTAACGTGGTGTGGGTTGTGTGATAGGAAGGAGGAAAGAACAAACATGAAGATGGAGAATGAGATAATGTGATGTAAAATAGCAACAGTAGTTTATTTCAAATGGAATGTTAAAGTAAATTGAACAAAGGATGTGAAATGGTTTCAAATGAGAGAAACAAATCACAAAAGGGGGACCCGAAAGTACCATCCACCAATCACATTCATACCCCAGACAGACAGGCTCCACATGGCGTGGCAATCGAACCTGCTGTGAGGAAGGGAGCTATACATGGTGTGTTTTGCATATATAGTCATGCATAAAATACATAAAGCCTGCAGCCTGATTGCTGAAAGACTGCAATTTGCAAAATGAGGATCCATAGTGCTTATACTGATGAGCTAACCACAGCACAGTACCTGAATGAGCCACGTTAGCTGTAAATGTTCAGAAATTATATACTTTTCCAAATTATGCCTGTAGATAGGACAAGGTTTTGCTCTAAGCATATTGAGCTGTCTGAGGACCTGCCAGAGGTCCCAACATCCTCCAGTATTTGGACAGTAAGTAGCCATAATGTGCACCTTCCAGAAGATTACCATTAGTCTTCCAACTTTTTAAGTGTTGCCTGCCAAGAGCAAGTTGGTGCTATTCATTTGTCAAGTGAATTTTAATAAATGAAAAACAGAGCTTTTACTATGCTAACGATTTTTATTATTATTTTTGTTTTATTATTACCATTGTTTATTATTTTTAACGAAGGGATTGTTCACAAACTTTTCTTCACCTTGTTTTAATAAATAAAGTAGAAACACATTTCTCAGGGAAATGCTGTGTAAATTTGCAGAGGCTTTCCTCGTCCAAATCGAAACTGTTTTGTGTTTTGGTCTCTTGTGAATAGCAGCGTTTTATTTTTTGTTTTTTTGTTTCTCAATACAAAACTTTGAGTGGGTTGTTCCTCAGCGTCATAATCCTGTGTTTTGTGCCCCTCGCGCTGCTTTATTCAAGTGTTAAATCAATGACCTCTAGCCTGTAATTACACATTGGATCCATAAACAAATTTTGTATGGTTGACTGTGGAGATGGAACGTCGAGAGGCTGCGAGACCTCATTGATCACGGGCCAGCAAAGTTATGCCAAAGCTTCAATAAACAATCACAAAAACATGGCTCGTATTGAAGAAAGTGACCTCTTCGTCTGATTAATGGTTTCATTATGTTTGGTGGTTTGGGTGTTACGGACCTGATTGCCACGCTGCATCCCACTCAATGCAGCTGGATTTATCATTAGTTTTAATTAAAGATTGCGCATGCATGCCTTGTATTTATGACGGAAAGTTACTTATAATTATGTTTTTTTCCTTTCGATCAATGCAGGCTCTTTCACTGAAGTCGTTAATGCAAATATTTATAAGTGTGTGTGTTACATGTACACACTCTAATGTACGTGTAAGTAGTGCTTACATGTACATTAGAGTCACCCGTGCAGTTAACATGTTGGCTTGGAAGGATGGGAGGACAAAATACCACTACTACATCAGAAGCCGGATTAAGTCAAAGTAAAGTAATTTCGAGCTAAAAAGGAGCAGTACTTTGAACATAGGGACTTAAAAATATTATAATAATAATATAATATTAATACTCATGACTAGGACTGGGTACCGTTAAAACATTTTTTTGATACCGGTACTTTACGATACTTGGTTTTCGATACCGATAACTGAACAATACTTTTTCCGATACCTTTGCTAACATATTTGTCATTAAGAACCATAATACAGATTAATAATGGGCGGGGAAAAAAACATTCCAAGATTTTCTTATCGTTTGTCCCCATTTGTAACAATAAAAAAAAAAATCCCCCTAAATTTCCCATTGTTTTTTTTGTTTTTTTTTTTCCAATTTTCTTTTTCGTGTTTCGTGTAACAAGTCCTCCAAATCCATACGACACAGGTGGTCGTTTGTCTTATCCCTGAATTACGACCATATAAGACGTCTACTAATACATAGCCCCCAAGCTCCCATTGAAGGTATGTACATTACATTTAACCCAACTCAGAAACCACGTAGTGTACCTGACCAACTTTGACGACGATTACAAAAGTCAAACGCAAAGAAATTAATAACAAACTTGCAAAATTAGCCCCAATTGCAATATATGTTAGGGCAAATAACAGTCCCAGGTCTTCAGCCCTGCCACACCTGTGGAGGGACGTCCAGCTGTGCCAAAAGCTCTTCAAGCGTGCACTGCGCCATTATGCATTACACCTCACCAACCGCAGCAGCATCCACAATTTACCGCTCTCATAATATATTTTATTATATGGGTGAGCTAGGTTATCGCCATTTTACTCACAACAACAGCGACACCAAAGCATTACTTACCATTGATGTCTTTGTGAGTCCATCTTCTTCTCCATATGCGTCACTGCCAACTCCATATCTCTCCTGTTCACTTCCATCTCTGTCCTCAAACGTCCTCTTGTCTCAGACTCCGTGTCATCCGTACGTCCGGTTGTCCGGTGATCGCTGCGAGCCTCGGATCCGCGCCGGGTTCCAGTGCATATGATGCGGGTTAACTCCCCTCGTCATCCCGGCAAAGCCGGGCCTCGGCTCCGCTGCTGTTCTCCACAAAGTCCTGCGTCTCTTTCAGAGTTCCTCTTGAGAACGTGCTGCCAAATGTCCTGATGAAACTGATGTCGTAAATTTTTCTGCAGTTTCGTCATTAAGGATAAAATATATAAAACATTACAGCTGTGTTTAGCTCGCGGGTTTTTGAACTAGACTTGACGGAAACTCACTCCGTCCAATGAAAACATGTGTATCAGCTCGAGGGCGTTTGGGCAGGTGAGCCTGCGCCTCTGATTGGCTGAAGGGTCTGTACGTCATAATGTCATATCCAGTAGTTTGTCTTATCATCATTATATCATAAATTAACTGAAATAAACTGCTGTAAAGCATTTCCTCTGATGCCTGTGATTTATATAGACTAAAGCAGAATTTTTGTAGAAAAAATAAAATAAAATATAGCGAATGTGTACATGGTATAGAGTTTAGTGATGGAAAGAAAAAAAAAGGAAAAAAGAAAAAGGTTTATGTATTTGATTCTATTTATTCAATTATAAATGCTCTGTTATCTACTATTTATTTATTTATGTATTTACCGCAGCAATAATTATTCTTCCTGGGATCCATTTATTTGTAATTTTACTGTTACTTGTGATGAGTAGTGATATTATTTTGTGTCTGTACTCTTGAGTGTATAGTTCTCTTTTTACTGAGTAAATCTGCAAGCGGAAAACTGAATTTAAAAAAAAAATGAAAATGAATCAAAGCGCAATTAATCTAAACCTGTATTGATTTTCTTGTGTCTTATCATAAGAATTATGATTTGTTTTTTTCTGGGGTATTATTTACACATATCAGAATATGTTTTGTCTCTGCTTTATCAAGATTAAACCTTAATCATACAAACATTTACTCAGGGGCTAAGTGGTATTTTCAACAATAATAAAACAAATAAATTAAAACATAGCTGATTCTAATAGTATTCATGAAATGTGAACCCTTACGTTTCATCTGGACTGTGAGGGTTCGGACATACATGTGACGTCAATGGAACTCAGTCAATGTAACGTAAAAGTTAGTGTGTACATTTGACATTTAAAATAGACCCTCTCAGTGTTGTAGACTGGCTCACAAAGGAACCCAAAGAATTGGACAAAATTGGACTGTCCAGAACTCTATGAAGCAAATCTGTCCCTGCAGCTCTTCATAAGATGTTACATCATAGGGAATAATGATGATATTCCTCTGCACAAAACAGATCAGACATAATGCAACACCCTCATATGTTGCTAGTGGATAAAGCCATGTTTACATTTCTATATTTTATTAAAACACACTTGACAGTAGCCTATATGATTTACATGATGGGCGGCTCATGTGGCTGAGTGGTTAATGCTCTGGCCTCACAGCAAGAGGGTCCTGGCTTAAATTTCCTTTCAGTGTGGAGTTCACCTGCACCCCAACATAAGATAAGATAAACGTTTTTAGCCCCAGAGGGGTTTTGTCTTGTGCCACAGTGCCGCTCATCTACTCACACAGTACATACAATCAGACATGACACAAAGTGCCACATCTGCAGAGTCTCTATTACATTTGTTTAAAACATAAAAAATGTCCCAGAGCACATGTGCATTAGGTGAATCCTCCAGCAGGTGATTCTGACCATCAGCCTGGCTCCACATCTGGAGATGGGTCCCCAGATGCTACACGCTCCTGCCCACTGCTCCTGACAGGTCGCCCCAGTCGAAGGAGGGGCCAAATGCAGAGACATATTTTGTAATGACACATAAATGATCTTAACCTTTAATCTGCACTCATGTGTTTAGCCCATTATGTCATGAATAGAAACACATATGGGTAGAATGATTATTATGACCAAGACATTTATTTTGAATAGAAAAATAATAAAATGTGTAATATTGTCCATATAAATCACAGGCTTCAGAGGAAATGCTTTACAGCAGTTTATTTCAGTTTTTTTATGATGATAATGATGATAAGACATACTACTGGATATGACATTATGACGTAGCTGACCCGTCAGCCAATCAGAGATGCAGGCTCACCTGCCCAAACGCCCTCGAGCTGATACACGTGTTTTCATTGGACGGAGCGAGTTTCCGTCAAATCTAGTTCAAAAACCCGCGAGCTCAACACAGCTGTAATGTATGGCATCAACTTTTATTACAACTTGAGTCCCAACATGACTCAACCCCTTACTTCTCAGTCAGTATGAGGATGGCACAGAGCACCACACTTTTCACTCTGACAGGGATATCTCAGATGCAGGAGGAGAAGGCGCCTGGATTTACACGCCTCCCCCACCCCCCAGCTCACTGCACCCCATTAAAGGCACAGCCCACAGTCTGTCCCAGCCCACAGCCGACTGGCCGACCGCACAGCCTGATTTATTTGACGCTGTCTCCACAAATGCCTTTCTTGTGAATGGAGATGACGTGAGGATTGCTGAGATTTACACATGTACTGTATGTCAGGAGGAATTCATATTGGGAATTGCTGATTGTTCTGACAGAGAAGACTTTTTACGCTTGATCCTCACCATCATCTGCTCACCGTGGTCCGTTCCCAAAGTGAGACCAAGTGATGGATGTTCAGGTGCACCCTGAAGCTAAAAATACCGTCAGTCCTCCAGTATTCAACCTCTTTCTTCAGCTCAGAATGTTCTTACATGCATGCATTCTGCCCAGTTTCTAATACACTGATGTAGTAGTGCTGGAACTTGGAAATAAGGAAATAATAGTGAAGCGCCACAATGTAAAATAATATTTATTTCCTGTGACAAGCAAAACAGTTTTCTCACCTTTGTGTACTGAAAGTATTCTATTCTGCTGATTGAAACCAGCATGAACATGGTCTCCCCCAGGGGAAGCTGAAGTCGTAGCTTACCACCACCAAGTATGGAGGGAATGTAAAATTGTCTCATGGAAAGCACTTTGTGACCATGTCTGTGAAAGGCGCTATACAAATAAAGCTCTTCTCCTCCTCCTCCTCTTCCTCCTCCTCCTTCTTCCCTCTTTTTCCCTTATTCTCCTCCTCTTTCTTCTTCTCTGTCTTCTTCTTTGTCTCCTCCTCTTTCTTCTTCTTCTTCTTCTCCTCCTCTTTCTTCTTCTCTGTCTTCTTCTTTGTCTCCTCCTCTTTCTTCTTCTTCTTCTTCTCCTCCTCTTTCTTCTTCTCCTCCACCTCCTCCTTTTTCTTGTTTTCTTCTCCTTCTTTTTCTCCTCCTCCTCCTCCTGTTTCGTCTTCTTCGCTTTCTTCTTCGTCTGCTCCTCCTCGTTCTTCTTCACCTTCTCCTTGGATGCTCTTCTGTTCACAGTATTTTCAATTATAAATAATTGCTTTGATGACGTATAAACCATACACTTGTCATCTCTAATAACAGTGACACTGTAAAACACTCAGACACTTAGAGAGGGAGTGTTGTTGTGTTGACAGATGGAGGTAGCTCAGACTAGCTTTTCTTTAAGCTGTGGATGAATGAGACTTTTCTGTAAAGGGATGAGCATTTTAACCTTGATAGGGGATGAAACACACTGAGCATGCGCTGCTTTATTATTATTTCTGAGATGTATTTACATAATTTATTTTCATTAAATACCATTGTATTCAGTGAGTGTAACTACATAAATAAAGTAAATGGTTTGTGAGCTGGGATTCTTATTCATTGTAATTAGTGTCGTCTATCAGACATTCTAGGAGCAGAACGCACACTGTGTTTGCTGCTTGATCAACATGTTCTTGCACACATTTGCGCTCACTTATCAAAAGAGTAGAGGCTATGTATTTACTCAGTACGATGTCTGAGATTTATAGAGGTGGAGGCTGCTTAATTACATTTCAATTTAAGATAGGAGAAGAAATGTGTCTCCAAGTTCTGTATTCGCCAAATTGAAAGTGTCCAAGGATCACACCTTCCCATCACCCAGTTCCACTTCATATCAGCTCAAAACACAAAATGGTGTCATGCGTTCTTGACGCTAAATTGAAATTCATCGAAGCATTTACATGACATTTAGCAACGGTTGCATAATGCGGGAATAATAAAACATGTGTCACGCTGAAAAGAATGTGCCTCCTCACCGAGCCTAGACACACACAAGTCAGAGCCCATGTCTTCCCACTGGCTGCATGGTTACTTGTTTGACAACACGACGACATATGTGGGCTGTAGATCATTAACAATTCGATGTGTGCTGTTGTTTTCCTTTTGAGCATCGCTATTGTGAAGAAACCAGAACGAAGGGTAGACAGTTCAGTGTCCGCCATTGCAACCAGAAACACATTTGCAATGGAAGCTTGGTGTGAATTTTGTTCTAGGAGGAGAGAAAGGAGAGAAAACGTATGGTAATGACATATACCTTATCTTCAATGGAGGCTCATAACTTAAAGCACGGTTCATTTGTATTTCTAACATGTATGTAAAGACAAGACAGCCTTAATCCCATTTGCTAAATCTATGGCATGGTCTCAGAGGGGTCTAATGTCAATAGTTTCCCGTGTTTGTCTTTAAACACTCAAATTACTCCCCATTTTTTTTTTAGTCTAACCAACAATGCCATTGCTGTTTTGTATAAGAGCTTGGCCGCCAAAGCATAATACCAGGTTAATGTTATATGTATGAGAATTTTTTTGCTGTGAAATGATGGATGATTGCCGACGTAAGGCGAGACACTGCAGGTGAATAGGGAAAAAAATGTATATTAACAGATATCAATTTGAAACTTTTGTAGATCACTGGCATAAATGTGAGAAAAAAACACACTGCAAGTTTTCTGTCATTTTATCTTTTCATATAAAAACAAGGTGTTTTATGCCTAAAAATGCCCCAAATTTCCCATCTTTTCGGCGACGAAATCTGAATAATGGATAGAGCTACATTCAAATTTATGGTTTCATTTTATTGATGAATGAGTTACCAAGACGTTTTCTGAGGGGATTTTGGAGATCTTGTTTAGTTTTAAAATAAGCTGTTTTTTAGTGTAAAAATGTAATTTTCGCCTTATTTTTTGACATTCAAAACTCAATAAATGGGGCTAGGGATTAAATAATAAAAAATCCCTCTGAAAAAATCTTCCAAATATTGTTCAGTCCAAGGCTGGAAAATGTGAAGTCTTTAGGCCCTACTGACGTGGACATAGTGTCGCCACAATGACAGAAAAATGTGTTTTGAGAAAAAGGCCCTTGAAAGTGCATTGTCCCATATAAGTCTATGGGCAAACATTGAATCAGCGCAATATTTAAACATGTTATTGTGAAGATTAGGCATATTTTCTGTTTCTAGGTGAAAGCCTATATGTTCAGAGACCAATTTGGCCCAAAACCTATGAACCCACACCAATAGCATGTATCTGTAAGATTGAAGACCTGACCTCACACAAAACATGTCATTCTCCTCTTTTCCTTTTTGCAGGCAAACACTGGGACTCTGAACGATGCAAAAGGAAATAATGTGGCCGGTTTGCCAAAGCCATGCACTCTGAATGGTGAGTACTTCAACGGTCATCTTTAAATGCATCCTTGAGCTATTTCACAGTCAATAGATTGAGCAGGATTGAGGGGAATGGTTGACGTCGTGATCTAGAGTGTGATTCCCTCGCCTGTTGGTTACTGTCCTCTGTGCAGAGATTATAATGTATCTTTAAGAATTTAATCATGGACAGTTATAACTGTGGCTTAAAAAAACCCCAACAACAATAAAAGTAAACCAGAAGAAATAAGATGTGATTGTGCATAATGATCTGATTTTGCAGACAGCTCTTGGACCGATAGCTTGCACCTGTTATATTGCATTGTTAAATAATGCAAAAGAGTTGAATTCAATTAATTGCAGCGGATCACAAAACCCAGCACACTTGCTCATAAACTCTATCAATATCAGTTTTTCATTCCGTCCGGGCCGCAACACAAAATTAAGGCATAATCCGCCTCCGTGAATAATATTAGAGCTTTGCATATTTTATTATTTGATCTGACATCTCCAGCATTGATTGACATTTATTTTGAGCACACTTCTGCCTGAATAATTCATGGGAGTAATTTTGCGTCCCCTTCAAACGGCCTTGAGAGGATTCTGGGAACAGGGTATTTACACCTCATGAATTTTGCATTTGTCTATTGTGCCGCCTAACTTATGGAGACCGGAATGACTGAGACTAGAATGGAGTGAATGTACCAGCGGAGGAATCCAAGCGGAGCGTCGCACCTTTTATTAACTGAAAGCAATTTTCAAGAAGAGTTTACGGAGCTTTTGTAAGTTCATTGTGCCATAATTTATAGAAAATGAAAATGTGACTGTATAAAGGGCATGAATACATTGCAGGGACAGAGTCGGCAGTTGTGAAGGACAGTGTGGTGGAGTAATGTGGTGTGAAGTGCTCTTTTGATCGGGAAGTATCCGACGAAACATTAGAGTGTGAAAATGGGAAACACTCGGTGAATTATCAGAGCTGGGACTCGAAGTTGGTGATAAGTTTGTGAACTGTATGAGCTGCTATGGGTTTATGGTGTTGAATGCTGAAAATCTAAGAACAGTATTCTTGCTGTTCGAAGGGCTTCATTAGAATAGTGCAACTGGGCGGTTGTCGTGAAAGCTTGAGGGGGTGACTTCTTTCGTACCGGGGTGACCGTGGTTGCTTTGAGGCAGAGAGGTGTCTGTGAAGACATCAGTACGTTTCACAGTCTCTTAGTGCACAGCCTAAATGTTGTCTAGACCAGGCAAGGGGATTAGTGGATTTGTCGGCCTCCAAAATAGTAGCTTTTCAGGTGTGTTTACTTCTCAAAACGCCGTACTTCCAATGTCTTGTGAAGTCTCTCAACAGTAGAAATTGCATCGTACTTCTGAAAAACATGATGAACGGCAGATAAAGAAAAGAAAGCTAATTGGCTACTATGTGCTTTGTTGCAAGGCATGCCATATTTATCAGAGCACATTGCTAACAAAGCACCATCTCAAGGTGCATTTAATAAAACACGCACATATAAACAACAAAGAGAACATGCTGTAATTATTTTACCTCTGGCCAGGGGCGGATCTAGAGGGGTGGCACGGGATACCCCTAGTAAAGGTCTTGCCACCTCAGCTGCCACCCCATTGATGTCATGCAATGTCTCACATCTGTTCCTGAAGCCACTTGGGTGCTTACAGAAGAATTTTAGAAGGACAAAGAACTGTACGGCTAAATACGGAGCCAGGTACCAACTCCTGTGGCCCCCAAGATGCTTTTTTTTTCTTTCTTTTTTTCTTTTTTACAAAAGTTACAATCTTACTTGAGTTAGAAACCCTCTACTTATAGTATGGACAATGCTACTATTTGCATATAGCTATGGGAGGCTCAGCTGCATCTAAACGGAAACATTGAATTGTGATCAAGCAAAACCCGCGTACCCCCGCTATAACCATTCAACATTGTAAAATGTGTTGCCACCCCAGAAATTATCCCTGACCCTGCTTGCCACCCCGTGATTTTTTTTCTAGATCCGCCCCTGCCTCTGGCCCATAATTATAGTGTAATTATATTGAGTACTTACAAATGCTATAGATTGAAGTCCTTTGTGTAATTCACTTTTGCAAAACCTTAGCCCATATGAAGAAAAAGCTTCTAACCAGCGAGCCAGTGGCGCAGGTGCCGGTGTCTTTATCACACGGGAGTCACCGCGTCTTCATGAGTGATCTTCACGCTGTGATAAAACATCTGAGATGGGCGTAGTACGTTTTCCGCCCAGTGTGCAAATTCAACATACTTTGAAGACGGAAAGCACTGCTATTTCTTAAGTGGATCTTGCAACCATGAGTAGATAGATGCCAAATAAATTATTTGCAGTGGCGTGATTGAATTATACATTGCCGTACATCTGTCTGACAAGTTGCTGAAAGAGGGATGCTTGCTCGATCCCCTGTTCCCTGAACGGCAGAGCTGTGACAGAAAAACTTCATGTGTCCAATATTACATTTATTACATTTATAACTACATGCTGTCAGTGAGAAATCTTTTGGTTGACAAGAGTAGCCAATTAGCTTTTCATTATTCTTTAATGATTTTAAAGTTCTCTGTACATCTCTTCTGTCATAATTAGGATGAGAATACAAGAAAATTAACACCATTAATATAATTTTTTGACCGCATTGAGTTAACCCTGTGGCTTATTATACTGAAAATACAAATAATGTTTCTGCAAACTGTATCCTCATTATTAGATACTGTAAACTGTTACGTGTCATGTGAGCGCCTTATGCAGAGCTGTGCATCACATTAATCATTGACACAGTTCACTGTAATGATGACATGCTTCTTCTGTACTCACAGTTGAACTAAGGCACACTGAAGAAGACGTGATCTTTAGTCTGTGGTGAAAAGCAATCACATGGTCAAATTCACAGTGTGGGTGACGTGTCTTGCCCAAAGGTATAACTGCAATATGCCGTGCGATGTTGCAAGGCATGTCATGTATATCAGAGCAAATTTCTAACAAAGAACCATCTCAAAGTGCATTTAACAAAACATGTACATATAAACAACAGAGAGAAATGTATATAATTTAACGGGCAGGTTTTAAAAGGTACAATTGATTGTGAATGTTTGATCATTAGGCAGCTGTTTACTGCAGAGTAGCTAAAGGCACTCCCCAGACCTTTGGCTTTTGTTGTTGGGTGTCAACATCTCAGTGGCCCTGCTCTTAGTAGACATGTATAGTATACACAATTATTCAATCATTAACTGATTGTTTGTGAAACAGGGAAAAGATGGGGGCGATGTGTTTGTGTTGATTGTTCAGCTCTTTGAACTAGCTTAGTTTATTTATTTAAAAAGGATCATGTACAATTATAACATAATTATAACATAAATGTTGCACTGTACCAGACTTTATATGGCTGATTGCTTTTAGTCATATGGCAGCTGAAGCACCTAATTTACCATTTGAAATGGTCAAGGTGCTGCTTAGATGGGTAGCGAAACTTTCAGCTCCTTTATTAAAAGTAAGTCATTTTGATTGACCGTTTTTGAGTTTGTCTGCAGTTTCAGGGACCCATATCAGATATGTAAATGAAAGAATGCAGCATGAGTACAGAGTAAATGACTCTGATAAGCACTAAAAGGCCATGGCACAGCCTATTCACAATTTTATTTGCACCACTAATAACAGTTTGAGACCTATACAAATTTCTTCTTCTAAAACACTGAAGAGGCACCAAAAGGGACAGACGAGGAGATGGTGAAAGACTGTTGTGGAGCGGAGGGAGCTGCGCAGGATGAAGAGGAAGGAGGAGATCAAGCTGACCAGTGCAGGACACCACGCTCTGAAACAGGGACAAAACCCAGGAGGCGGTGCTTCATTTCATGTGTAATGACAAATAAAGCACTTACTTACTTAAAAAATATTGCGCTATTAAAACGTTAACGCAAATCAATTTTACCGTGTGATTAATGTTGTTTCTGACATAGTGAACTTGTAGTTTTTTATAAGCTAGGCTGAGCACAGACTAAACGTTTTTTTCGGTCTTAAAAGATGTTGAGGTACGCACTACATGACTGGATTTTTTTTGGGGGGTAAAACTAGCCCCAGATCAGCAACGATAGGCTTCTGCTTGTGAGCGTGGGAAACACGTGCTTGTTCCGATTGGTCAACAGTGTCATGTGATCACTGTCGGCCCAACACAGTTCAGTACTGCAGCACAGGCACTAGTCCTCCTGAACTTGTGTATAGTTCCCTCAAAAGGAAATAAAAGTCGGCGACACGAAGAAGCGGGACATATTTCCAGTGGATTTAATAAGAAAAGGAGACAGACCTCAGCCCTGAGACGGAGGAGACAGTGAAGAGAAGCTAGCACAGAGAAGTAGCTAGCAGAATAGAAATGACGCTCCAAACACAGAAAGTGCCACTAACTCTGCGGTTGAAATGTAGATGGATAAGGTGGTCCATGTGAACTTTTAGTGATTTGATGTGCTGTTTGGCGTGGTCTGTGTGGAATGAAAAGGAAGGTGTTTTTCTATGTGTATTCCACTCTGTCATTGGCTGCTGCATTTCGTGTAGACGATAAAATCACCCACGCTTCTCCCGTGTGTACAAAATCGGGCTTAAAAATCAAGCATGTAGGATTACCCGCGACTGAGGTTTTGTCGCGTCTTGTCATGCGTCGCCCGCATGATAATTTTAGCTAAATTGAACATGAAAATGGTGTAGTGTGTGCTGAGCTGGTACATAACAAAGCAAGCCTATCCACTTTTCCATGTTGAAAAGAGTATTAAAATTATAATTCAAGGTACATCTTAAATGGATAAAAATGTGCGAGTTAACTATAACATTCATGAGATTAATCGTGATTAAATACGTTAATCGATTGACAGCACTAACATTCATGTATTGATAAAGTGCTTTTCATATGAATTGTTTTTGAGATGCACTTGTTTTCAAATCTTTTTGCATTGTCGGCCTGTCTCATCTTGTATGAGAGTAACATATCTCCAAGCACTGCCTAATGCTGCATGCAGCATATGCCCCAATAGAGCGTCCAGGTGTTTTTTGCGAGCGTGCATGTGAGTGAGGATGTGCACGTGTGTGTGTGTGTGTGTGTTTGTCGGCTGCAGCTGGCTGTGTGCTCCTCTGCGCTGAGCCACTCGGACACAGCCCTTCAGCATTAATTACTGCGGCCATTAATCAGAGCACACAGATCGCGCTGTAATCCCTCTATAATGCACTTTTCTGGAGGAGGGCACCCATTTTAATTGGATTTGATTGGGGAACACACACACACACACACCACATCTAAAGGTAATAATTACAAGATGGATCAATTGGACCTTTGTGACATTGATGCTTCAACATGAAACATGACGTGTGATGATGAACATTATATCCTTAATATCACAGTATGTTGTGTGGTTCAAATGAAGCCTAGGCGTTAATTCAATCTGGTGGACTAATTTCAGCATCACCTACCTCAAGCCAATGGTTGCTTCCGAGAGGGCCACACTTCCACCTCAGCCATCAGCGTAAGAGCCGCACCTCGGTCCCGCTTTTAAAGGAACAGGCCACCATTTTGACTCACTGAGATATGTTCTTGCCTGAGCTTAGATGAGTTGATGAGTACCTCTGGTCTTTGTGCGTGCGCTCAGTCACGCACAACGACCAAAGATCTTGTTTTGGCCTCTCCCAATGCATTCCTATGGCTCCAAACAGGGGTGAAGTTGGAAGCGACCACGCTCTTCCACGGGCACGCACAAAGACCAGACAGGTAGTGCATCAACTCGTCGAAGCTCAACATATCTCAGAATGGAAAAACGGTGGCCTGTTCCTTTAAGCCCCAGCAATCGTGGTTCGTTCGCTTCCCAGCTGCACTGCGACCCGCCTCCACCCCATCTCCGCCTCTTCTCATCCCTAACTCCAAGCTGTTCATCCATACTGACTTTCAAACATACATCAATGTCTACTGCCGGGGTCTGATCGCCAAAACTAATATACAGTACTTTTTTTTTTTCTTTCTGTAAAATGTTGACATACTTTTCTGCTCAAATGAATAAATAAATAAATGAAATGAAATGAAATGAATACAGTACATGTCAATAAATCTTCCTAATTGAAATGCCATCGTACTCTTCCATTAATTTACTTCCACACGTTTTCAAAACTTTCACTAATAATTCATTTAGAGCACATATATTGAGTTTGGTGGCATAGAGCAACGGGTGGGTTGAGCCCCAAAAGCAGGTTGCTGAATCATTTGCCTTTTTTGTTTTGGTCAAATTGTCTTTTTCAATAGTAAATTGAGATTGAGATTAATAATTATATTTCGCAGCTTGTCTTAAAGAACAACTAGCAACGAGTGCATAGCTGTAGTGTAATAAGTTATTTTTTAACTTAGGGAAATGTGGTGTTGGCTGCAACAAGTATGGTGTCCAATTATGATCAGCTCTTGTGCCTCTGCAAAAAAGATGATACAGTATCTATTATAGAAAACGCTATCTCAATGGCCGCCGCCTGGGCGCCGCCATGTTTATTTCCCATACCGACTTTGAAGCTAAGCAGGGACGGGCCTGGTTAGGACTGGGATGGGAGACCGTTCCTCGGATGCTAAGCAGGGAAGGGCCTGGTTAGGACTGGGATGGGAGACCGTTTGGGAACACCAGGAAGCCTGGCGACAGTACTGAGTGTGTGCGTGGACATCCGCGGCCGGCCCCCACATGACGGTCCCACCGGCCGCGGGCATTGGTCACGGGTCCATATGGACCGCGGTGCTGCTGTCCGAGGACAACCCGCTGTCACAAAAACGCGAGTGCACGAGATCTGACTGCCGTGCGTGTGCGCGCATCCAAACAGGGCGATGTGTGCGTCTGTGTATGTGTGTGCGTGTGCGTGCGTGCCACCTGCTCAAACACGAGCCTCTAATCACACGCGCTGCTCCGACTGATTTATCCTCCGTGTGAGTCAAAGCGAAAATGAAACCACTTAACGAGCGCATGGCCTGCACTGCGTAGTTTTTTTTTCCTTTTTTTTTCCCTTTGCTTCTGTACCATTTGTTTTCTATTTTGCTTTCACGTATTGTGAGCCCAGAGGTACATTTGATTCTAAAGCAGCTTTGAACGCATTGCCAATTTTATTGTAAGGTTATAAATACTGTCTAATAACCATCATTAGGCTATTTCAGTTCAAAACCTACTTATTACTTTTTTTATTGTACACTACCGGGATGCACCAAACCACGGGTCCTGCACCGTGAACCAAACCGTTAGAGCTGAACCCCTCATATTTATCCATAATTATTCCACTGTCTCTTGAATCCTGTTCCCCGAGTTTAGCGAAAATATTGTCGTACTTTATAAGAAAGGAGCACGGGTGCATCAAACACTCCAATTGCAGTTTGTTTGAAATGTTTTTGAGCCTTCATTCTTTTACTCATTTGTAGTGGCCATAGTTTTTGGAATGGGTTGGGAACCACTGGTCTACAGCTGAACTGTGTGACGGGTTGGACATTTCTTTGTAATCACTCATAATCTCTGAATATCAAATGTGGAGACTCGCGAGGCCCGGCCGAAGGCCGGGTCTCAGCTAGTATTATATAAACGACAGCACAAAAAATTCGATGCATTAGATTTCCTAGCAAGAAATTACAACCAAAAGCCAATCAACTGCACTGAGATATATTTTTTTGCTTTTCAGGCACCTAACTGTTCTACTCAGTGTGATGTTCTTTTCTTTTCGAGAGCTGAATTTAGGGCAGACGTGAGGCGCATTCCACCCACAGTCTCTAACTTACCGGTGTCTGCATGATTTGAGTCAGCCCAAATCTAAAAATACTCCTCCCTTCAGTGCCATTGCTCCTGCATCGCAGTACAGTTGTCTCTAATCCATTTTTTGTATCATGAACACATAAACAAAATAATACACAAATCAAATCGGGCACTGCACTGCCTCAGTTAGCCTGAAGCACGGTGGTTGTAATCTTATGCCTCATCCAGTCTGGGGATTGAACCCAAAACCTTGTTGTGAGGCAAACATATTAACCTCTTTGGTGCCTGTGAATTTTTGTTTACTAAGATTTAACCTAAAAAAACACTGTACAAATGACGCCGAATACATTTCAGATGATTGTTAGTGCTCCGCTTTTAGATTTGAAGGGCATGGGGAACATTTTGCTGTACAAAGCCCTAATTCATATCATTTTGCAGAAACTAAATGGTTTCCATTTTTACCAAATAAACACCTCGTCTGTGTCCTTGCCGTCCCAGACTTACCTTCGCTTGCCGGATAAATGAGTGGGCTCTCTATTTATTATTTACTTATTGCTAAAGCTTCTCGAGTCAGTTGCACTTACGGCTGAAGCGCGGCGTAAAGATGAGCTAATACTTGCTTCACCTTGCTGTGATTTAACCACGGGGGAGAAAACTGCTAAAACCCAGGAGAGTGCAAGAAAACGACTGGCCATCTGGGGCAGCTATTAGTGTGTGCCACAGTGGAGAGCTCCACGTTCAATACACATGTTGATGGTTTGCTAAAATTTGATGGAATTGATTTTTAAAGGAATAGTTCACCATTTTTCAACATCTTTGGTCTTTTTGCGTGACTGAGGGCACACAGTTCTTCCATACTGAGATATGTTCTTTCCTGAGCTCAGACGAGTTGATACGTACCTGTCTGGTTCTGTGTGCGTGCCCGTGAAGGAGCGTGGCAGCTTCCAACTTCACCCCCGTTTGAAGCTATAGGAATACATTGGGAGAGGCCAAAGGCTAACAACATCTTTGGTCTTTGTGCGACTGACTGAGCGCATGCACAAAGACCAGACAGGTACGCATCAACTCGTCTAAGCTCGGGTAAGGACATATCTCTGTATGGAAAAACGGTGAACTACTCCTTTAAGTCTTAAGTGAAATGAATGTGACTCTGGCTAAACAAACAGAAGTGCAAGGGAGTTAATAACTACCATCCAGTTTAAGAAATGGAGGAGTAGCTGTTATGTGGCCCTGTAAAAGCCCAATCAGTATATTAAGTATAATAAGTAATATCACTGAAAAAGTCCAGACATATGAGGTAGCAGTACATTTTCACTTCAACCTTTATATTACAGCAATCCACCATGTTTGGAATAGTTTTACCTGAACTTAATTTTACATGTATGTCTATTAAGAGTAATATGCAAATTGTTTTGATGTAAAGAGTCACCTTTGCATTATGTACTTAGTTTTGCTGCCAGTTCTCCTGGGAGTTTGCAGCATACAAGGTTATATAAGGAAGCACAGTTTCCCAAGGTGCCTGCACCTTTTCGACTTTGCGTTCCGCTCCTTCCAGAGTTCTTTGGAGGATTTTCCTAAGGGAGCGATTTCTCATTTTAATGTAATACAGTGGTCTCCAATTCTAATTATAAGTCTGCTTGTAATAAATAACAACTAAAAGCGGCACAGTTTTGTTTCTTAAAGTAGTTCAGTGCCCTGAAAGAATCACGGATAATTGCCAGTGTTATTGGAATCACTTTTGTAATAAATCTGGGTGTGCAACTAATTCCCTGCAATTTTCCCTTAAAAAATGTTTTTTTGTGTGTTTTTTTTCAGACCACAAAAGGAACACTATGGGTAATTTGTTTTACCGAGCATCGACTCCATCAGACCCCAACATGCCCACTCTTTATTACAAATTATAGTCTCTTGCATGGGGAGACAATGCACTTTGATTTGTCTGAAGTTTGTACCAAATACTCTACAATCTTTGATGAGAGTGCATGTAATAGGCATCATGTATAAGCTACAACAACAATGGAGAAATTCACTGGTTTGGCAGGTATACATGTACCATTAAGAGGTACTACCACTGCAACTACTACGGCAACTTTGAATCCATGAAAATTAGCCTGGTGAAAAAATATGCTTGAAACTTGAAACCTTGACACAGAAATAATAATAGTACATGATTTAGTTAATTGTGTATTTAGTTTCCTTCACTTGTAATACATGCACATCCACATCCAATGATCTCCAGGGTCGTTGAAGTCACTTGTCTAATTGTCAAGTTGTTTAATTTTTGTGGATTCTCTATGAAAACATTTTTTGCTTTGGACCACAACGGGAGCACTGTGGGTAAATGACGCCATTTGTTTTCCTGTGCCACTAAGTCTTCCCCAGCATCAATCAATGTGAGCCTGTGCCGTGCGCTCGCTCTCTTTGCGGCGCAGATCCACCTCCAGTTTGCATGCTGTGCTCACAAACAGGCATAACTGAGCGGGGTAAGGCAAAGTCTGCCATTCCCCTCTATCTTTCTCCGCTGCTCTCATTGATTAGTGTAGTGCGTGTTTTCCCTCAGTGGAGAAACAGTGTTTCGAGGCTAGAACAGGGCCAAAACAAGCACTATACTACCAAAGGACATTTAACAACCGATCACAAGTCAGAAGCCATTGTGCCTAAGGAACAGGCCACCATTTTTACATACTGAGATATGTTCTTGCCTGAGCTTAGAGTTAATGCGTACCTGTCTGGCCTTTGTGCGTGCCCGTGGAAGAGCTTGGTCGCTTCTAACCTCACCCTGTTTGGAGCTATAGGAATATGCTGGGAGAGGCCAAATGCCAACAACATCTTTGGTCTTTTTGAATGACTGAGGGCACCCAGTTCTTCCATGCTGTGATATGTTCTTACCTGAGCTTAGACGAGTTGATGCGTACCTGTCTAGTCTTTTTGCGTGTGCTCAGTCACCAAAGATGTTGTTAGCATTTGGCATCTCCCAACATATGGCTCCAAACGGGGGTGAAGTTGGAAGCAACCACGCTCTTCCACGGGCACGTACAAAGTCCAGACCGGTACGTATCAACTCGTCTAAGCTCAGGTAAGTTAACACTGTTATTCTTTGGGGCGACAGTGTTGCAGATGGTCGAGTGGGTCGTCTCATGATCGGAAGGTCAGGGGTTAAAATCCCAGCTCCTGAAGGTGCCCACTGTTGTTGTGTCCTTGGGCAAGACATTTTACTCATTTTGCCTCCAATGTCTGCGTACATTGGTGTGTGAATGAGAGTGTAAATGGGTGACTGGTAGCCTGGCAAAAGCCAGACTGACTTTATTTATCTATTTACAAATACATATAAAGACAGTCTGGAATTGTGGTAATAGGACGCAATTTCCAAATCGAACTGTAGGTGGGGCTAACGAACGCGGTTTGATTGTTTGTAGTCCACACGTGTAGTCGAGTAAATGCTCTAGTGAAAGCCCTCAGAGCAGCTTCTTGCTGTGGCTTTAACGACAACTCCAGCTCATTTAAAACAGAAGAAAGGGCACTGGTAAAAGATCGCTGTGTTGCGGCCGCTGCCATCTTCACTGTTTTGATTGCGGGAGGAGCGCAGGTGTTTATGGGAAATCCTGGAGTGGAAAAGCGTGATATAATTTCAGTCCATTTAACAAAAACTTGAAGACATACTGATACTGGTGAAGACATACTCATTTTCCATTGTAGAATCAGACACATTTTCACTTTGCACAGTATAATAAAAGCAAATGCAATTGCTTCACTTTTTCTCCATCATACTTATAATTAATGGCACTCACATTTTGTTTGTCAAAGTGCAAGTCCTCATCACCAAGCGTGTTACTAAGCTACAATGATAACAAACTGTTACAATTATGCAAAGAGAAAACTGGCTTCAGGCCGGGAAAAAAACATAGTAACTTTCCGTATTTATCCATTGTGCCTACGGAAGTGCCACAAATAACCAAAGACTGATGCGTAATGTATTGCATGTGTATACACAGTAATGCTTTATAACAAGATGACACATGAAATAATGCATTCATGATGCAATTCATTATGACTTCATACATTAAGGAATCACGACGTCATGCATGAATAGATCATGAACGAACGACTGAATAACGTGAGTTCATCAGTTTTCATGAACAAATACTCATGAATAAACACAGTTAATCAAGGTAATGAACTTATTGATGATCATGAGTAATTATCCTTGATCCCGATTAATTTGTGCCCTTATTATAAAGTGTTACCTCAATTATAAGTTAAGACTTAATTCAACATGAACAATTAATTAGTTAAGTGTGACTAACACTACTTAATAATGAGTAAGTGAGGCATGTGAAGAACTATTCATTATGAGTTAGGCATTAACTGTAGTAGTTAAGTAGTTATTAAGTGTTAGTCACACTTAACTAAAGAATTGTTCATGATTAATTAAGAGTTAATTCATAATTTATAAAGGCTAAATAAGGTGTAGTTATCAAAAAGTGTTACCGATGACCATACCTTACTGTTACTGTTATGCCTATTTGGAAGTGGTGGGTTCATACTTGTGTTTGATCTGCTTTCTGCAATCCCGATTGGTCCTTGCATGTCATTAATGCATCACCTGACTCAGAAAGGCACCTACACTTCTACGTACCAAAGGGGAGAAAATAAACTAAACATGGACATTTGAAAATGGCACTGAACCCTTTAAGTACACGTGCATCTAACAGAACCATGGGAGGGAAAATAAGACACAACATTAATGGTCAAGTGTACATGGGTGCATGCTAAAATACTTCAAACATTATGCTTCTTTGAGTGAAGATCTGCAGTGATAAAAGGACCATCTGGTTTCTGTCTACTGACTCCTGCTCCCTACAGCAGTGGTGCTCAAGTCTTGTAGCTTTGAGGCAGTTCTTGTTTTGGGCAAAAGCTTGTGACCCAATGAAAATGGTCCTAATAGCTGAGAGGCACTGCAGTTTTACTTTTACTGCACCCTGAGTCCATGTACTTTGTTTGACAGAGCTGATCAATACAGACCAATGACATTGTCAGCACTTGACAAATGACATTATTAAGAGCCCTCAAGATACATTAATATAAAGGTGCATGGCAATAATTTTAAGGTAAAATTGACATTATATTAGCGTCCATGTGACACACACACACACACACATGTAAGCCTTTTGTATGTACACAAACAAGTAATGGTGCCAAACTTCAAGCATGAAGGTCTTGAAAGTCATTTCAGGTTTTTGTACAAGTACGACTTTAAATTCCATTTGAATATGTTCAAAGTTCAACAGTTAAGAGTAAATATGATCAGGATGAGTCGAAGCAGTGCAGTAACACTTCACTTGAACTTCTCCAAATCCCTCTTACACCATTTTTATGAATATGCAAACGCTATATATACACAGTACAAGCAGTTTATCTGTAGATTCTGATTCGGCCATGAAATAACTATTTTGCCACAGGAGTTTCTTCCCTTTCAGAAGTTTCTTAAAAGGGTGCATTTTCTGTGACCTGAGACATCCCCTGCTTGTGAAGAGAATGCCAAACACTCAGGGAAGACTACATTCACCCAGATACAATTCTTTCAGTGAACACAGCACGTAAACTACTGGAAGTCAGCCATCACTTTCATCTGCATCTGTGTTGTACGGGACAGCATCAAGAAAATATTTACAATAATCTAAGCAACATGATGTTTGTTGAAAATATAGTTATAGAAAGCCTGAAGAAACTACTAGGAACTAAAACAAAAAACAAAAAAACAACGCACGGCTGACACATAATGGCTTTGGTGTAGGTAATAAATTTGCAAATGTGCCTTGAACTCATCTTTGTGTTGCCATATATTCACATGAATCCAATGGCTCATCGTTTTCAATGAAATACGGAACAGTTCAAGATGCTTTATATAATGAACGAGAACATTAGGATGCAACGTTGAACCATTAAAATGCAAATAGGATGCCATACATTAAAGGATTTTGTAACGCACTGCCAACTGGACAGCTTATTTCTCCACTGAACACATTACTATACAAAAGGTTATATAACATGCTTTACAAATCAGTAGTTACATGCACAGTGAACGCTCTACTAAATGGAAGCCACAGAAAAGAAGTCCTCATGGCTTGTATGGATTCATAGACAAACAACTCCTTTTTTTTTCAGTTTAAGTTTCCTCTTGAACTTCTTCCAAGTGATCATTTGCCGTGGAGCTCCCCGAGTGTGGTGTCAGTGTGTTTTGCAGCCACGAAAACCTCAAACTGTAAATTGAATATTGAATTATTTCAGGCAGTTGGAAAAATAGAGCCTGCAGAGAATCAATTAATTTGATCCCCCTAGTCTTGTGCGGCAAGACCATACTGTACCTCTGATTAAAATGTGTAATTTAATATGTTTTGTCCTGTAGTACATACCGCCTTTGCTCGGTACTTTGATGGGAGACCGTTTGGGAAACACCAGGAAGCCAGGGTGAATGTAGTGTGTATGTGAGTGAGTGGTTGGTTCTGTGCCCAGATTGGCAGCCTTGCTTCTGTCAGTCTACCCCAGGGCTGGTGTGGCGCTATGTAAGTCTTAACGCATTATTATTATTATTATTATTATTACGCTACGGTGATGTACATGCAGTGCTGAACCTCCACACCCACTGGATCCCATTTGGATGGCTGTGAGAGGCCAGGCTGCTCTCTGCATATGAGCAGTGCCCAGAGTGTAGTGATGTTGGCAAAGTCAAGAAAGAAATTGCTTTCCTTGAACCCCCCACAGCTCTTTAAGGCTCTGGCCGGGTTCATATGATGTCTGCGTTTTCAGTGGACTGCATTCCAATACATTAAAGTTTGGATTGTATTCCTTTCTGTCTTCTTTCATCACATTCTTGCCACTACAAGGAAAACAAACGTCTTGAATTGCAATCTCAATGGCCGGAATGTCTTGATGCACTAGATCAGCGAGGTGTATAGGTAAAGGACATTGCAGCTCTATTGGTATTTTCACCCCATTTTTTAGTCAGGGAAAAAAAAAAAAATCTTAATAAAACCAACCTCACTGAGACACAGAAAAAAGAAAAAACCCTGACCATTTCTCAAAGCTCAGACTCGTATTCCTTCCCCCTTTCAATCTTATGCGCCATTATTTAAAGGAACAGGCCACTGTTTTTACATACTGAGATATGTTCTTATCTAAGCTTAGACGAGTTGATGCGTACCTGTTTGGTCTTTGTGCGTGTGCTCAGTCGCGCAAAAAGACCAAAGATGTTGTAAGTTAGAAGCGACCACACCCTTCCACGGGCACGCACACAGACCAGACAGATGCGTATCAACTCGTCTAAGCTCAGGTTAGAACATATCTCAGTATGGAAAAACGATGGCCAGTTCCTTTAAGTACAATTTCGGTACAATTATGAGCTTTGTTTTATGGCCCCCACCAAATGTATTGCTTACCCTATACTGTCCTTAAACAAATCAACAATGGATTGTGGGTTTCAATTGACAAACACTGTTTTATCAGGACCATAGACTGTAAAAAATAATGGGCGTCTTCTGCTCACTCCTCCCTCCCCGTTTACCATAATGACCACGGTCGAGGGGGAATTCATGGAGGATTTACAGACTCCCCCTCCCCAGCTCTGACGAAGCATGTTCCTAAAAAGGATATACGGGCGGGATCTTCACCGTAGACTCGCCCCTTGCGTGACGTGAAGCTCGCGCTGCTCCAATGCTAACAGTCCGACCCTCATTAAGTACGAGATTTCAAAAATTCTTCTTACGAAAACCAGCCTGGTTTCACAAATTGTGACTAACCCAGCGTTATCTCAGGAGGAATATCTAGCCTAGTCTAGTGTTGAAAAAATTGAAACCAGGCGTTAAAGTTGTTTTTAATGTGTCTAAACTCCAATGCTTTTCAATGGGGGCCTAGTGGCGATATGGAGGTACTACAGCAATGGCGGCCCCCAGTGTCGTGGTCATAAAGCAAAGCAGCCAGCGCCCATTGATCAGGACCCTTGAGCTCTCTAGCTCGTACTGCGGATCTCTATAGTTACCCTTTATGAAGGATCAGTGTTTCAAAAAGCTGGTAAAAGCTGTTTTGTTTCTTTCATGTAATTACCCTAATCCTCTTTGCCAGGGCCGTACTCTTCAGACTTTCTCTGTGAGTACTTTTAATCCTGCTGACTCTGTTTGATCATCACTGTAAAATATGCAAGAAACTCCTTTCGCATCCAACATGACTGAAGGTTAATATGCATATCTTTTGCTTCTTATGCTTACTGATAATGATAGATGTCTTGGTTTTATAGAACAGAACTGGTAGACAAGCAATGCAATTCTAAAGATAAAACAAGGTAGGCTGAGAGAATCCAGAAGACTCCCAAGTTTAGAGCGCATCCTCTTGTCTATCACCACAGTCAGTAGTCAGACTCCAGCCATTCCATGACCAACATGACCTTTCATGCAATCTCTTAAAGTCTGTATGTCCCTCACCTGGGCTGCCATTCCAACAGACAACAGTGGACTTAATGCTAGTGCCACAGAACATCTTATGCATTTCTGGCACATGTTAAAGGAAATCAGCTGCCTCGGGGACTAGAGATGAATTTGGCCTTTCCTGCAGACAGCTCCAGTCCAGTTTTATTGTTGACCACCTGTTCTTTGGTCTCACTGCAACAATACGAACAGAACAATTTAGTAGCGAGTTGTGGTGGCTTTGCTATACCTCACCCTGGGAGTAATTATCCATGATATTCTTGGACGAGCTTCACACTCATGCTAGCATTGTCGCTAACAATACAGGTTGCCTCAGCTTGGACTTTAGCCATGATCTGCTGAGCTGCTTTTATGGACTATTGCAAACATTGTGGATCAAACATATTTGGTGAAAAGGATCATATTGTGCTAAAATAAGGATCATTTTGTGATTCATATACTGTATTTGAATATGTGAATCATGAAATACCACTGCTGTGTAATATGTACTAATAAGATATATAGGTTCTTTAAAGGATAAATGCTCCAGGCAATGTTTTGACGTCATGAATTGCTCTGACGGGAAGCTATTAGAGACTGCAATTGTATAGTTGAGCTGGATAAATGGAAGTGGAGGCCAGACCAGTGAGACCTTATCGCGAGCATAACAGATATTGTAGCAGTTATGTCAAGCACTTCTCCCTAATAACCATCATTTTTGTAAAATACCCACTTCCTCACACATTCAAAATATACCAATTCACATATCGCCATGTATTATTGCTGGCACGGACACATTTGTACAAGACGCTGACACCGGCGGATTACAATTTTGTGCAGCCGGTGAAATTGGTGTTTCTTTTTTTTTTTCTTTTTTTTTTTGCACGCTGCCATATCTGTTCAAATTAAACTTGTCACGCTCCGAATAAGGTGACTGTCAAGCCCGGTATACCAGCCACCGGTTGACGAGGAAATAAATAAATAATCGCTTAGATTGTCGTCAGCAAAATAAGGCATGCTAACACTCCACTTACCCCGTACCGGATAAAAAATGAAATAAAATAAAAAGACGTACAATGTTGTCAGCAGTCGCGAGCTTATATCAGTTTTTGTTTACTTGGCTCTAAAGTATGGCCTTTTGAGGGAGACAAATGTGTTACGGGGAACAGCGAGGGGACGACTGTTGGTGTCCGGTACATGCAGAGTTATCACAGGGAAACTTTTACCTCAAGAGACAGGTGCACTGGCAAGGATTCACACCAGAATGTATGAGGAAGCAATGCCTCACTGAGTAGCAAGTAAACAATGGTGAAAGAAATCAACTATTTCATCTTGCAAAAAGTAAGTGCAATGAAGTAGTTGGAATACAATTCGGGCCAGGTTTTTGCTCTTCCGCCGGAATAAAACTTTCGCTTGTGCTTTTTCATTCACACGTACACTGTTGTCTCAAAGCATAAAGTGCAATATCCACAATCTGTGATATGTGGGATGATGAGAAGACAAAACAATCTCTAACACCTATTTCATAAGAGCAGTACGTCATTTTATTGTTTTTTTTCCCCCTATCTTTCCGTCATTGATTGTTAAAACTTCACAAGAGAAAATAATGTTCAAATTGTATTATGCAAACTCGACTTTTCAGAGCTTTTCATCATGTTGCGTTGTTCCCTCAACAAAGACACTTGGAACTGTGTTTTGAGCCAATCATGCATGGTTGAATATGCTGGCAAAGCTTCATAACAACGTGCGGCAGCCTGCTTTTAAAGCATGCAATATCCATGGAGCTGGAGGACCGAGGCAGACAGTGCTAAGAGGGGCTCAGAGAAGCTGTTGCAGATCAGTGTAGCCTTTTTTAAACCAATAATGCCTAAAATAGTGGTCAATGTGTGTTTGAAAGCGGTTCCACAGTTTACTAACCATTCTTAATGTTGATGTAATGGGTGGTACCTCAGAAGAAGAAGAAGAAGAAGAAGAAGAAGAAGAAGAAGAAGAAGAACAACAAGAAGAAGAACAAGAAGAAGAACAAGATCTTTATTTATATAGCGCCTTTCACAGACATGGTCACAAAGCGCTTTACATGAGACAATTGCTGTCCCCTGTGCGCCAGTTTCCGTGGGATTCCAGGGCGATTGCTGGGCTTGCGCTGTGCTCACCCACGCCAGGTGACTTTGTTTGGTGAGTATTTTAGAATATGTTGTTTGTTTCATGTATGGTAGCAACAATGCTTATTTTATAATTGTCTTTTTTAATGATAGGACCACACGAGGCTATGACACCAATGGTAAAACCAATTGATGACCAGCAGCATGGGGGTTATTGAGCAGACTTAGATATTTTAGAAGTTTTTTTTTAACAATATTGAAGTTGGTCGATCTGATATCATTTTACAGCGTGTGAACGCCATGCGCGCATTGTGTTCTGCATCCTGATTGGCTAGTCGCAGAGTGAGCCCTCGTCTCGCTCCAGAGAGGATCTCTGTGGATTGTCAACACATCAGTGCACACCGCAGAGTCACAGGCAGGGCATGAGAGGGTCCGACTCCGCGTTTACTTTCTCTGCACTTTTCCGCAAAAATAAACACCGCTAGCATGTGGCGTTCGCCTCAGCTAAACTCGCCTTCTGAAACTGCAACGATAAAACTTTAGTCGTAGCGACGATTGTCCCTTAATTTGAACAACCGCACAGCAGAGACAAGAGCAGCTCACGATGTTAACCATCTCCCACGTCTGTAATGTAAATCTAAAAATCTTATTAGACAAAAAAATCACACAGTGTTCACCAGGCATAAGGGAGAACCCGTGTGAACGAGTGAGAAAATTGTATAAAGAGGGGTTTTACAGCCTCAAATCATAGAACGTAACCTCTGCGATAAACGAGGGACCACTGGACTTGGTGATATCAGGAACACCATAAAAGTTGTTTAAAATAGTTTTGGGTATTTTTATAATTTTCTAGTGTGTTTTTTATAGTGTTGCTACCTGCTGTCCTTTTAGAGCCTGTATGTTATGTACTTATCTTTTTTGTTTACTAGGCCGTCCTCGGTAACAATGCACATGTAAAGGGTGGACAAACCTTTTCATTATTTTTGTGTATTTACTTTGTTTATGTTGTTGGTCACTTCCTGTCTAAACAACACTGTTGCCGATTAGCAAAAGGAACCTTTGTTATGGGGCTTTGTTGCAGTGTCAAATTGAGTGTATTGGGTGTTTATGTTGAACCGAAGGATTGTAGTGTATTGTGGCTGGGTTTGCGGGTTTGCCCCGCCGTACACAGTATTCATAGGTCTCGAATTTATCGGCTTGAATTCAGAACCTAAACAGATGGGAACAAAGCCTTCTGTCCAAATAATAAGTTATATGAAACTCTGCCTTTCTATACTATGGCACTACAACACTAATAAGCATCTAAACAGATAGTATATTGACAATGTGCACCATCTGTGTGTCTGATTAAGGTCGGGGACAAGACAGCAATTGTTTCATTTAGGAAAACGGTTTGGGCTTATTGTATAACAGAGTCTATAAACATATTAATTGACTGTATAAACATAATCACTATTTATCTGCTTATAAATGAGTAGCAAATGATGAATAAAGCTTTGTAAATGTTTTAGAAATGATAAATTAAATGTTTACAAATGCTTTAATAGTGTACATCAGCATAACGTGTTAACATTGTATTGCTTTCTATAACAAGTTATTGCAAACTTATTATAAAATGCGGTTTCATTACACAAAGAAGTGGACTTGATATTACATTTTGAACTTCTATCACTTAATGCGGTGTTATTACAAGATGTGGCTCTGTCAACCTTGCCACAGGACATTAATGGTTCAGTGGCTCTAAAACTCACTTTTATCACTCACTTATTCACTTATTATCCTCATGGGCTTGATATAAAAGTCATGAACTGAAAGTACATGAAGCACTGGAAAGGAGATGAGAGCAATCCCACTTTCCAATTTGTGTTGAAGCAGCAACTCTGCACCTCTGATGAGTGTGAGGAACATAGACAAACTAAAAGAGAATGGACTAATGAAAAGACAAACCAGTCATGAAAAGAGGGAGAACAGTTGCTATGGCTACACAAAACATACAAGCAGGAAAAAACACATTATGTTCTGCCTCAAAAATAATCTTCATATTGTGTCAAAGGTTTCACGTTTCAGAACTACAGCAGGAAAGGGATGTTACACAAGCCCATTGTCATTGTGTTTTTTCTAATTATATATAATAATGTATTATTATGGCAAAAAGTATAGGCTGCTGCAGATCAATGTACCAACCTTTTATAAATAGACTATGCATGTGACTTTTAGCACTATTCTGTATTTTGAACTGTAACTTTGGTTCTGGTAGTTGCCTCTGTGGCCAGGCCGCTGTTGTTAATGAGAATTGGTTCTCAATCGGCCTAACCTGGTTAAATAAATGTTAGGCATAAATTCAACCTGGATGACTCATTACAGCCTCACCTGCCTTCATCCAATCACCATCAGCCGCACTTCTGCCTAATTCAATCAGTGTCGCTGACATGCCTTCACCGCAGCCAATCATCGCCCAGGATTCATTAACCCTTCTTCTTCATGGCCTCCACTCCGTCACCGCCTCTGCTCATCACGGATTCGCCTGTCGCTCATGCTTTTCCAACCTCCCATTCCACCACCAGTGTCAAAGCTCCGCTCATCTAACCTGCTCATACATATTAATAACATCAACACCTACACTATGTCTGAGCACCAAAATGTATTTTCATGCATGCCATTAAAGCTTTATCAGACTATAGTGTTGCTTTTTGTGCTCAGTTGGAGCACTTTGAGCTCTTGCAGAGCCAGACCTGGTACATTAAGTGAGCAGGACAAACTCGCATGGCCAATGGCGATGTTATGTAAAACAACCATTTTCCTCCAACCAGACCCCGAGGGCAAGGGAAATGGGTGGTGGGGGAGTGGGGGTCAACATGTGTTTTTGTTTGGGTCGCGTTAACGCAATTACGGCTGACTGGCACCTACTTTGGCACAGTAGATCAGCGCGCACACCCCTGACGCCAAAACAGCTTCAGCAGATTTGTGCAAACAACACAAACACGCCTTTAAGTGCCCTGACATCAGCTGTTCAGCTGTTGAACTTTTGCTTAACCTTTTTTTGTCGTAGGCCGCTTTGTTTACATCGTACTATCTACGTGTCGTTGGCAGCTTACATGGATGGAACCTTCTGTCTTACTAAAAGAACAAAACTGTAATATGGAATCATGCATTCTCACAACATCTGGCACACGGGTGAGCTCCCTGGTGCATGTCACCTGTAAACGCAGATCAGGTGTAGTGTTGGGGAACTTGAAGGCCCTTGTGGTTTGTTTATAGAAAACTGTTGAAGCTGTTTTGGTGTTAGGGGTGCTCACGCTGATCTACTGTGCCAAAGTGTGCCTCTGTGCCGTGCATACGCACAACAGGACATTCGCTTGACCGTTCTTATTCAACTTTATTTAGCCTCTCTTGTTATTGACGTCTTGTTATTTGACCACTGCAGTAGCAATAACTGCTTTAGCAAGAAAGCAGTGCTTGTACTTCTCCGTGAGGCGAGAAGCTTCGCCTTGACTTCTGAAAGAAACTGTTACAAAGGAATGAATCATAATCGATAATGTAATCATGCCCTGAGCCTGTGCTTTCAACATGTATATTTCAATTTAAGTATCAGATTGAAAATTAAACCATTTAGAGTGATTTTGTTTCATTACATTCAAGCAGATTTGTGTAGGTTATTTCATTTTTGTTTTCAATTTAACAATCGAAAGAATGTCACATGTGGAGCAGTAGTGGTGTTGCTTGTTGTGGCAGACTTTTTTTTTTTTTTTTTTTTTTTTTCTCCCCATGATAAACACTGTAGACACATAAATATACTTCATATAGTGGGGAACTCAACAAAAACACAAATAATATTGTTGAATGTTTTTTTTTTTTAGTTTTTCTTCCCAGACTCTCTGTGAATCCAAAAGCAGTCTTGTTTGCCAGCTCTTTATCTCTCCTCCTAACTTAGCATTGGATGTTTTTGTGACTTTGACTTTTCCTCTCACCCCTGTGACAGCCGCTACAAAGCAAAAATCCATCTCCCTTTCACCTTCATAGTCGGGGGTATGGGCGCTTGTAGCTATGTTCTGGCCTCTCGCTCTTTTTTTTTTTTTTTTTTGGCCCGATGGCACAAAAACATCTGACTCACTCACTTTACCTGAGAGAAAGGAGGGAAAGCAGGAATTGCATGGTGCTCCACGCGCGTGTGCCGTGACTCAGAATTGACTACAAGGGTTGGAGAAGGCCATTGTCCCGCTGGCAGGTCCCGGAGCAAGCGGTCACATCACATCTCCCTGGAGGGCTGTGGGATTGTGAACAAGAAACAAACAGAGCTGAGCACATGAAGAGGCCTGTGTACCTCACAGCCTCACGGTCACTAAGGTGGTGTCAACAAGTGCATTATACGGTGAGATGGACATTGTTTTTTTATTTTGGTTTGACATTTTTGTGATACTGAAATAATACTACCTTATACACAACCTCTATTCAGAACAGTGCAGGACACGGTTTGCCCGCAATGTGACAGTGATATTTACCTAATGGGTAATAGATTTCATTTAGATTGATATTTACCTCATACCCAGATGTCATGAAGATATGTGGATGTTTAATGTTTTTGATCCAAATAAATGAGTTATAGAAAACACTAAGGGTATGACAACACGGTGCAACTTTGTGTCTTTTTTCCACCCAAATATTTGTATTAGTTTTCAAATGACAACAACAAACATAATAAAAAATAATAATTAAAAAAAACATGTATCACACACACACATTCACACCATCAGAGACCTGCACCTATCACAGAGATAAAGTAAAAACACATTTCAACTAGAAAACAACAAAAAAATCGATATATATAAATACAAAATATGTATTCCCTACTTTACAGATGATGGAATTATCATGTATGGCTCCCATAATTGTACAAAGTCCTTCATTTTACCCTTGGAGATATAAGTCAGCCTTTCAAGCACAATGCACTCAGAAAGTTCTTTTATCCATTGCTTTACAGAAGGTGCTCTTCCAGTTCAAAGCAATGGCTCTTCTGGCATGTAACAATCCAAAGTCCTATAGTCTAGTTTGTTTGAGTCTAAATGTCTTAATATTTAAGCTCCGTGGCATGTGTCATCATCACGTACCGCTAAATTGAAGGCTGCAGGCAAAGTGACATTCCCCAAAAACACATGATGTCTGCGTGCCTTTGCAAAGATTTCTCCAGCTGATGATGGCCAGGCTGCGGTCCAGACCCAGTGCACTGTGCAATGGTGGCATAGACATGTGCGTAAGATCCAATCTTGGTACTTCAATACTTTGTTTCCAAAAAAGTACAAGCAGAATGTCGTCTAGGATGAGCTGCTGTTTTAACTCCCTATGGAAAGCGAAACTGAAACTTACCATTTAACAAGCACATGGTCCACACTCCGCTGCTTTTTTTCCTTTTAACTTACGAGTACTATGTTTTCTATTTTGTTTTGTATTGTGAGCTCAGGGGCACATTTGATTGAAAAGGAGCTTTGAAAAATTGGAAAGTGTTGTCAATTTATCTCTAAAATTACAAATAGGCTTCTGCCAAATAATGAACATGTTGGTTATTTTATTTCAAAACTGACTAGCGGGGACTATACAGAGTTTAAAAATGTTAAAGTTAAGTCTTTTCCTCCCCCTACATGTTTAGCCATGTCTTTATGTGTAGAATGAGCTCAGACTTGTTCACCACAACTGCCTCTAAAATCCTGCACTGTCACTCAGAAAGGTGTTAATTCGGGTCCGAAGTGCCGTCATGCACGAGCTTAATATAGAAGCTGCAGTTACACGTAAGACCTGAGGTGGCAGTAGTGAGTATGAAAATGACCAACTTGCATCTAGTCTCTTTAATAGCCATTTATATCACACTTGCACTATGATACACCGAACCGTGGATCCTGCACCGTGAACTGAACCGTGAGGATCTGAACCGTTACGCCTATATTTGATCTGAACCGTTACGCCTATATTTGACTTTTAAATAAGCTGTTTGCTAAATTGTTTGCTAAAGGTGGACTTTGTCATCCCATAGTTCACTTCTTCACTTACTTCTGGCATGAAGTTTTGTGAGATAAGTTTACCCTTGTGTGAAGGGTAGCTTATGCAATTGTCTCTTTTTCCGAGCGGTAAGATTCCTGCAAAACAGTAAAGCCAGTCATTTTTCGGTGTTAGATCACGCAGAAGCCGGCTTATTAGCGAGACTGAAGATTCTTGAAAGGGGTGATGGGATATAAGGCTTACAATCTCCTGCTCTGATCTGCATTCACTGTTACTGCACATGTTGCACTTTCAGGTAGTGAGCTAATAAAAAAAAAAAGAAAAGTAGGCATCAAACATAAACTTTTCAAAAATGTAAGCCATAAATATCTTCTTGCAACTGACATTTGGATGCAATAGTTGCCATCACACTCTATATACAAGCTAGATTGATAGAAAATGCAAAACAATATATTAATATATTGTCTGAACTTGTTTTGCCTCGTTAATAAATATTCTCCTGAGTCCAAATAAACCCATTTTAGTCTGTCACAACCAAAATAAAGCTATACAAAAATAGAAGGTGACAGAACACAAAAAGTATTTCCTTATTCTTGGTACCTGTCACTGCACGACACATCAACTTTCCTCTCGCTGTGAGCTATTTAATATATTTGAGTCAGACAAGAACCGGAGATGACAGTACTCATATCACTTGCACATGAGAGTGGACACGTTGGTCTGCTGGAAAAGGCCACGACATTCCCCTGGTTACCACCAAACAAAAGCAAATGCAAGTGTACAACACCAATAGGCTGTGTCGCATTGCAACAATGTTTAGCTTTGTTACTGTCACTCTTTGGTTCGGTGGTTGCAACCTTGTCATTATAAAAGGAACACCCGCTCACCACGACCAATTTACATTGATAGTACATTCTTCCAAAAACGTCCATGTTTTGCTGCAGGATTGTTTCCACAGCTGTCCTGGGGCTTCAGTGACAGAAACATGGCAGCCTATACGGCCCCAAGGGTTGTGCTGCAGAATACAGTTAGGTCTATAAATGTTTGTACAGTGACCTATTTTAGTTTTTATATTTGTTTACCAAAAGTAATGAAAGCAAACAGTATAATTGTCTAGTAGTAAAGTATTTGCTTTTAGGTGTAATTTGAGGATATTTACCTATTTATTTATTTGATTAATTTACTTGATTGGGACAGTGCACATTGATGAACATAAATTGCACACAAACTGTGAATGTGCCTGATTAGCAAAACTGCTCATTTACATTTGTACAAGCTTGTGCTGACACGCATTACATTCATACACAGTGAAGGTGGTGTCTTGCCCAAGGACACGACTACAGTCTGCAGGAGCTGGGATTTGAACCACAAACCTCTTGATTATAGGACAACCCGCTCTACCATCTGAGCCACTGTTGCTCTGCAGTTAAGCATCGACAATTATGTTTAAGTCCTGGTGCTAAAGACAATGGTTTTATATGGAGACCGCTATGGCTGTGGCGGTATGGCCATCGCCATAGCAAGTAGCAGAGGAAGAGGAGAGTTCAGCCTCCTGGCAGCCTGGTGGATGAAGGTGCCCTTCAGTACATTGGACCTTGTATGGAAAGAATCTTCTCCATGAGACAGGATAGAATAACCCTTACCACTCTGCTGCAGGAAAGCAGGTTGAACAGTCCCTGTCCAGATTATTGTTCAAAGGCAAAGCATAATCCAGCTTGATAATCAAAGATACTTTCCACAAGTAGGGATAAACAGCTTGTGTAGATTAGCCACTGGGCTCTGATAAGGCCATACTGCCTTTGCTATGCCTGATCCCGTCAGACCTAGGAATCCAAGCAGGGAAGGGCCTGGTCGGTACTTGGACGGGAGACCGTTTGGGAACACCAGGAACCCTGGGTGAATGGAGTGTATGAGTGAGTGATTGGTGGTGGTCGGAGGGGCACAGATTGGCAGCCTCACTTCTGTTAGTGTACCCCAGGGCAGTTGTGGCTACAACAGTAGCTTACCACCACCGAGTTTGGAGTGAATGAATAATGATGACAGTGTAGTGCTTTGAGAAACTTGCAAAGTGTAAGGCATTATTATTATTATATCTCCGCTGTTTACACTATTTTATGTCATACTGCTTGGCAGATCTGGAGCCGATCACATCCCTATAATTTGTCATTAAGTGCTTTTTTTATATAAAAAAAAACAACTAACTGAAGTCCAGCAAATCCATGCGCCCCAGTCCACACAGACGTAAGGAAACAACATCATTAAAACATCCCCAAAACACATACACACAGACAGTCATGAAAAAAAGACACAAAAACGCCTTAGCGTTGGGAGAAAAGTACCTCTGAAACAAATGTGATATCATGTTTTTGTGCGGGGTGTCTTGCCCAAAGAAACAATGCTGGCAGGATGTGTTTGACTTTCCCTTTTGGAAAGTTTGTTGCTAGACTAAGCCTGTCAGGAGGGAGAAGTGAAGTCCAGGAGGCCCTTCATGATGGGCCTACGATTGCACAAGTATGTATGTTGGTGGTGGTAAGCTACACCTTTCCCAGCCTTTTTCTCACGTACCCTTGAGTCCTCCATTTGTACTCTCAGTACTCAAACCTTCAAAGGTGCGCTGATTCTTTTGAAAACTTACGAAAGAGAGAAAAAGTAATATTGAAAGACAGTTCAGTTTCACCTGTGTTCTCCCCTTTTCCCCCTGCTCTATTATAAACCATCATGATCAATTGTGACATCCATTTTGAGAATAGGAAAACCTCTCACATGACCAAATCATGGCATCTCTGTGGTAAAGCCTGAATCTGTATGTACAGTCCGTTCATTGATTCGCTTCCATAACAAGCCTGAAAGGTGAAGAGAACCCAGGACTGATTAGGCTGTTTCAGATCCTGTGTGCTCACAACCAGGAGCCTGTCAGTTTGGCTTTAGTGCTTCATCCTTTTTATTGCTGCCCGTCGGACCAGCAGACCAGACAGAAGGTCAGAGAGTCGTGCGATGCCAAAACTCTGAGGATTTCCACCCCCCTTCCCTCATTTTCCCTCTCCCCTTTCAGATATGCAGATCCTGGATGCCGTAACGAGAATATGTTCCTCCCAGAGACCATCTGCTCTGTTTGCACTCTGATTGAGAAAATATCGAAGATTGCTCCAATAATACTGATGAGTTGTCGGCGTGAGGTGGTGGCCCTTTTCATGATCGCTTGCCTTTTTAGTAAAGGTATTTAGGTATTTTAGTAAAATGTGTAAAGCAGAACATTAACTGATTCAATTTTGTGTAGTAGAGTGCATTTCCACTGCCAACATACTCTGTATTGCAAATATAATTGTGGAGAAAAACAAACAAACAGGCTGCACACTGTTGGTATAAAGCTGTATCCACACAAAGATACAGTAAATGCCAACAGTTTCAAAAACATTCTCCATAAACACAAAGTATGGGCATCCACATGGATCCACTTGCATGTCTGAATACATGTACGTAATACATGTGCCAGGCCTGTGTGGTGCTGTTACGGTACCACGAATACCTTCCAAAATAGAGAAAGACACTACACGGCACATGCATATAGTAAAATGTGAAACTGTGAGGATTGTAAGGCAGAGAAAAGTTGAAGGAATGCAATAAATATTTAATATGAATACATAGGCACTACTGTCTTTCCATTAAGTTGTTTATGTCTGTGTATCAGGGGCTATAAGATTTAACAATTTTATTTGCTTTGACCTAAGACTACACAGATTTGTAGCCTGAAACAACGGAGACAAATACATTTGATTTATTTATAACAGTTAAAGCTAGTTTTAAGTTCAGAGCATCCCAAAACGACAACAGAAACAGCAACGCATCCAAGGATTTTAATTTGTCCGTGTTCATGCTCCCAGAACAGAAGCTGCATTGTTTGATTTTTTTACCTTCTAATAGGCGAGGTTACCCCGGCCAGGTGAGTGATGTAGTCAGGCGTCCCAAGCCATACGGCAAAGTCACAGGAGAGTCACAGGTAACCAACACATTGGAGCAGACAAAGAGGAGTCCCGCTGCCAGCAGGAGCCTCAATAAGACATAGCCTAAATGCAAACGAACTGCAGTTTGTGCATTTAATTAATAATAACCAGGTAGATTTAGAGATATACCGAGGTTATGTTCAGTGTTACTCTAATCCAATATGTGCCTGACTTTAAACATGAGCATCTGTGAATTTGTAAAAGACATGACAGGTGTGTCTCTGGAACTTCTTCCAGCTCCTTCTAGCTCTTAACTTGAAGCAGATAGGAGGAGCTTTAGGTTTTGCCAAGTTTCCTACAAGGCAAGTATATTTCAAGGCAAGTTTACGCAAACAAGCCAAAAAGTATCCACTGCTGACTCTTTTTAAACTCAGTTTTGGATTTAACATGACACATAATAGCCCAAATTAATGTATGATTTTTAAACTTAGTTAACCATCTTAGTTAACCATGTGAGCAAAGTATTTTCCTCTTCTTTTCACATTTCAGAATTTACTCCGACTGTGGGTTTTGTAAAGCCTGGCTAGTGGCAACCAAAATAGCACAAGTTATATTTAGTCTGGGAACCAACCATTCATTTTCTCATAGGAAAGATGTGGTTTACGATCGTCCATAGTCATTTATTGGGCACTACAAATGTCTATCATTCATATCAATTGTACCCAATGTCGTATGTAGAAGAACGCTGTTCTTCTTTTAAAATAAACTTCTGAGCTAAACTATTTCGAGCACCCCTATTTTTAAACCCACTCTGCCCTGTGACCATTAAAAAATTGTCAATTTTTGTCTTTTTTTAAAAACTATCAACAAGATGCAAGATCTGCAACAGGCAGGACTGGGGCATTTTAAGGAGCGTCAGAAAAAGATCTTTAGTTTGAATCATTCCCTAAAGAATGAGACTGGTGTGTGTCTCGTCCCCTGGCTCGCCCTCCCTCCCTCCCTCAGTAGCAGAGTTGTGGAACAGACAGGGCTTAGTATAATTGTACACTGGAAAAGATGTGAGGAGGCAACCGGCCCCACGATCAAATGATAATCGTGTGACCCAACCAATGGGTTTTGTACTTTTTGTTTTTACATTAAGATGAAATTGTCTACCATGTGCACACATAAAAAAACATGGTTGTGTAAATTGTTCTCTCAGTTATTTTTATTGAAGCAATTGCCATTGTTTGCTATTGTTGAAAATTACCAGCCACAGCAGGCTTGTGGATGAGTCTGAACAGGCCTTGAGCTGAGATTTACTCGGTGTCCCTGAGTTTGACTGTTTACTGGAATGACAATAGCTGTCTCTGGAACGTAGAGATACTTTTCTCTGTGGATGCTTACTGAATTTAGAAAACCCTCTGCCTTTTTGTGAGTTGTTATGACTTAAAAAGTTCACTCCAAATTCAATATGAAACTTATTACAATAATTACAATCGTACACACACAGACACACACACTCAGAAGTTTCCTCTTAGGAAAGTCGTTACTTACCAAACAAGCATAGACAGATACTTCATTCATCCCCAATTGAGGAAATTCAAGTGTCCAGGAGCATTGGGTGTGCGCCATCAATACCAAGCCCTCCCAATACAATAGAGACATCAACAGAAATAGGTTAAAAAAGCAACTACTACTAAAAAGTACAATAATACTAACATAACAAGAATATATCATGGGAAAAAATCATATTCCGAATGTATCATGCAAATCCTTGTGTTTATCAATCGTGTTTATCTGAAGATATGCATATGGGAATGAAAAATAGCTGTGTTGATAATTAATCAGACATCGTATTGTTGTGCGAGCTTTGGAATCCATACCAGCAATGCTCGACTTTCAGCCCAGGGGACCACTTGTGCTCATGCAGGCATTGAAAGCCATGTACATAAGTTCATGATTCACACCAAGAACATTTGAAAGGGCTCAGTGAAGCAGATGGTACCACTTGAAGGAATAGTGATTCTGAGGAAAAACACACTATGACATTGTTTTAACAGAGATTTCACATTAGAAAGTCATGCTATGTTTCCACTTCAACAAGTCCTCCAAATCAATATGTGACTTGTGGCCGTTTGTCTGAATACTGAAATACGACTGAAATACAACTGACGTATGACAGAACAGCGCCCCCCCCTGGTTTGTGGCCACTGTGTAAAATTGCCCTGGATAAAGAGACACTTACCTGATGCGGCAGGGCGCTAATTTACGGCAAAAATCGGAAGTAAACTTTTGGGTTGACAACATTCTTTCCTATTTGGTACAAACGTGGCACACTTCATAATTTACCCTAAAATAACTTTATTCTCACATAAACACACGCACAAAGGAAGTGACGTAGGAGCGCAACTTTCAAATCAGACCATGCAGACCAGTGGTCCCAAAGTGGGGTTTGTGAACCCCGGGGAGGGCCAATCAAATTCTATGGGAGGGCCTTGGAGCCACAGCAGGGGCCTTCAAAGGCTGACATCATTCACAAAATCCGTATTTAACCTGTAAGTTACTGTTATTTGTAAATTGTACATTTATAAGACGTTTATGACAAAAAAGTTATTATTTAAAAACAGTGAATTACAGGGGATTACTAAATTAATTTAGTATTCACCTTATTCCGCCCCGCCCACTTTTGCCACTTTTTGCGTTGTCTCGGCACCTCGTTTTCCAGACACTTCCGGTCGAGCTCGAAGCCCGTTCATTTTGACGGAGAACGAGGGAAAATATTCTCCGCTCAAATCTGATGTTTAGTAGATTGATTTTTGTAAAATGGCCAATGTTCATTTGCACCAACATGTCGACACTGCAGCGTTTCTCTGGGCGGCCTGAAAACGGCTTTGTTTTCGTGTAGTGACTGATTTTATGCGGACATCTCCAGTCCCATGTTAACACATAGGAGAAAAGGGGCGGGCACAATTCATGGCGGCGCCCACGCGAGCCTCCGGAATAAGGTATAAATCAAGGGTATTAATGGAAACAGAATCTATATTTCATGATTTATTTTATAAATGAAAAGTTTGCCGTAAATTAACGTCCTGCCGCATCAGGTAAGTGTCTCTTTTTTCAGTGCAATTTTACACAGTGGCCACAAACCAGGGGGGCGCTGTTCTGTCATACGTCCATATCAGTCGTATTTCAGTCTTCAGACAAACGACCACAAGTCACGTATTGATTAGGAGGTCTCTTCCACTTCCCAATACTAATGGGTGCCATCACTTTAATTAAACAAAACTGTAGCACCCTCAAGGATTTAGCATAGGCACGAGGTAGTTAAAACAGGGTTTATTGACAACCTTGGCAACCCGTGAGAACTGGGTACAAAAAAGAAAAACAAACAAATATTAACCTAAAATTGACAATATCACAAATATGTAAAACTTAAAGACAAACCTCGTGAGCTGACCTCCACGAGGGGCTAAATGTTCATGAGCTCTTAATTTCTCTTCTAAAAAAATCAAATAAACATTAAAATACGAATTGGGCGATTTAAATAAAAATAAACAAACTAAACAAACCTCCAATATCTTTCTCCTTGTTTTCTTCTTATTTATTTTAGCTTTGAATTTAATTTGCGGAACGAGCTGACACGTAGCTGCTGCTGTAGCATGGCTTGGCTGAGTGCGCAATCAATTAAGGTCGGGCGGAACCAAACAATTAAATAATTGTTCCGTCTACCTTGCCACTAGAGGGCGTAGGAGTGAAAGATATGGACAAAAATAAAACTTAATGTGAGAGACAGTTACACTCCCACCAATCACTTGTGATTTTTAAAGAACAACCTTTGCTTATGAACTAATGAATGGCTTATGAATTACTTTTTATGCAACTTTTTATTTAACAACTTATGAACTATTTATTAATATTTTGGGTAGAGTGAGGTTGGGCATTATCAACCTGCTTCCAAGAGGACCACTGTCTCATGAATGGGTCTCTCCAGATGGACCAGTTTGTAGAGTTTTCCCTTTTCATCCATGGTTGGATCACTCTTCATTTTCACTTTCCTCATTCTTGCATCCCTTTTCTCTTGTGGATTTCTTACTCCAGAGGATCTTTGCTTGTAAGTCTTTCCTTCTTTCACAAAGCGCTTGAATCTGGCAATGGGTTGGAGCCTTCGTGACCAGTCAGAGAACTTGTGTAGGCGATCTAAAAATGACCTTCGGTCTTTAGCCTGTGTCTTTAGGACCTTTTTAACTCCCAAGTCACTGCTTGAGAGCTCTCCCACCTTGGTTTCACCACTGGTCACAACTTCCTGCGAGAGAAGATCAGTATCCTTGAACCAGTTCAAGGCTGCAAGTTTAGGTTTTTTGAGCTTTCTTTCCAAGCGTTCGAGAGGCGGATTGGGGCTTTCTTTGATATTTGGTAGGCTAGGCTTTCCACTCTTGAATACCTGATAATGACCATCTCTTTTGTGCTTAATGTCTTCCTCCATGCTTTTAAGAAATCTGAGATCTTCTTGGCAAACCTCAACATCCTTGGAAGCCTTCACGACCAGATCAGGCTTTGATATTTTTATAACATCCGCAGGTGAAACCACTTCCTTTATCTCTGTTTTGGAGACATGATGAACTTCGCTGGTGAGGCTTGAAGAGTGCGGAATTCCTGGCACAACTTGCTTCACAATGACTTGGTGACTTGTACCAAAGGCATCTCCGTAATCAGGACTTAGATTGCCGAATCCCACTATACTCCATCCCAGATTCGTTTTTTGTGCAAATGGCTCGTTTCCTTTGCCAAGCACAACTTGACGTGGAGCAAGTGCTTGAGGGCAGTTGTAGCCAATCAGAAGGCCAACATCACAACTTTGCAGTGGAGCAATCTCATTTGCGATGTGTTCGAGATGGGGCCATACCGTGGCAGTTTCAGGGGTTGGAATATGATCTACATTGGCAGGTATAAATTCTTTTGCGTATGTCACTGGTAGAGAAATGATCTTGTTTGAGTGAAATCCTCGTACTTGTAAACCAGCGAGCTTGCGACAGGACACAACATGATTTCTTGAGGACATTGTAGTAAGCTTTAGCTTAACAGGTTCACTTGTGGTGTGCAGAGCTTTTGCTGTTTCTTCAAGTATGAATGTTGTGTCGCTCTGTGTATCAAGGAGTGCGTACACAAGGACTTCATGCTCTGGCTTGTTTTCAGCTGACACCCATACTGGAATGATGGAGGATGTGCGAGTGTCCTTACTGTTCTGCATAACTCTGTTAGACGTTGCTTCACTTGTTGTCGGTGTAACATTGTCATCTTCTTGTGAACTATCGGTGTTTCTTTGCTCTGTCTTGTCACCATTCTTTGACTTATCGTTCTTTGTCTGAGTTCTTTCTTCCTTAGTTCGGTTGTCGTGAAGACATGTAGGGTGCTTCTTTCCACATGTGTCACAGGTTTCTCTGGTTTCACAGTCCTTTGAGCAATGGCCAGATTTGAGACAACCAAAGCATAACTTATTCTCTTGTACAAACTTTAGTCTCTTATCAATGCTTTCATTTGTGAACTTCCAGCACTTCAGTAGACTGTGACCTGTCCTTTCACAGTAGACACAACTTGGATTAATCCTTTCATTTGACTTAGTCGCCAGGACCTTTGCGCTGTGGCTCCTGTTTGACGATGTCCTTATCCTTTCACTTTCACTTGGTTTAAGAGCACTGAGAGACGTTATGGGATTACATGCAATTTTGGCTTCACGTGAGATGAACTTTGCGAACTGGCTGAAGCTTGGAAAGGTGTGGCTCTCTTCTTGCGCTTCCGTGACCTTTCTGTTCCACCTTGATGTGAGCCAGTCAGGAAGTTTTGCAAGCATCTTTTGGTTTTCATTGCAATCATCGAGCACTTGGAGCCCTTTAAACTGTGACATAGCCGCTTCACAGCTATGGAGAAAGTCCGCAAACTCTTGGAGTTCAACACTGCTCTTAGAGCTTATCTTGGGCCATGCGTCTATTTTGTCTCTGAAGGCTTTGGCTGTTAGGAAGGGATTACCGTACCTCTCCTCAAGAACTTTCCAAGCTGCATTGTAGGCTGACGCAGTACCAAGTAGAAAGTAGCTTTCTATTGCTTTCTTTGCAGCTCCACCTACATACTTTCGCAGGTAGTATGTTTTCTCTTCTGCAGGTATATTTTTCCTGTCGATCAAAATCTGAAAGGAAGTCTTCCAATCACTGTACCGTAGTGGATCGCCACTGAATACCGTAGGCTCTGGGACAGGAAGACGACTTGCATTAAGAGTCTCTGCAAATGCCTTGACCAGGTCGATTGTGTTTACTTCTTGAGGTCTCACATTTTGTGGTGAGGAGCCCCGTTTGATGGGTGTGTCATCGTATTTGGGCTTGACTTCATTTTCCCTGTCAGAGCTGTGAAGTAGGCCATAAATTTCTTGACTTGAACATTCGTCTTGTTCGTAAACTTGCTGTCGTGCTTTAGCTGCCTTAAGTTTCTTGACTGTTTCTAGTCGCTGCACTTCTCTGCGCTTAGCTTCTAGCTCTCTTTGTTTCTGTGCAATTTCTGCTTCTTGACTTTCAATTTCTTTAATATGACTTTCTTGTTCTATTAAAACTTGCAATGCAGCTTCATTGGCTGCTACTTCAGCAGCGGCATCTTGCCTTTTAGCATAGTACATACTTGAATGTTTGCTGGAGTGCTTGCTGGAGTGTCTGGAGGAAGCCTTTGAATGAACGGAGAGCTTAGTATGGTGTGACTTAACACTCATCTTGCCTGAGGCTGCTGACTTAAACACAGACTCGGTCTCTTTCCATATTTCTTCTTCATCTCCATGACTTTCCTCTTTGGTTGGGCTACAGCATCTTTCAGCAGCCGCAATTACTTTCCTTGTTACTGCCTCGCACGTGTCCATTCTACGTCTTATGTCATTGTCAGGAGATTCAATGTGTCTCAACTCATCATATGCAACATTCACATTCCTTGCAGCATTTGTTACCTCAGTGACATGTTCTTGCAGCAGATCTTTGGAGCACTGACCTTCTATAGCCCTTTTAGCATCTTTGGTGACATCCTTCCACTTCTCATAGCTCACACTGAAACGATGTGCAGCCTTCCTTACTTGCTCATCGTGCAGTTCTTGGCCCTTCTCCGTCAGCTTACGGACTCTTTGGCTCTTACGTGGCTCTTGTGAGGTTGTGGCAATGTCATCTGCTGTGCCTTCAGCTGCTAGTGGTCGCTCATCTGCACAAAGTTGTTCATCATTGATATCCTCATTGACTTCTGGATTAACACCAGACTCTGCCATAGTTTGTTGTGGGTTATCTTGTTAGCTTTGAACTTAGGATTTAACGTAGAAACTCAAGGTTTAGGTTAAGTTTAGAGAGCAGTATTTGTGGCTAATTAACCAATATGACTTGTATTTATAGCACCGTAGCTGTACTTAGTGTTATCTTCTTCTTAAAAATGCAACTTAAAGGTCCAAACTTAAAACCTTGTAGTCGAGCTATAAACAATCATTCTGTGTCTTGAATAAACCAGCATGTTATCTGCTATTACTGAGAATACAGAATAGATGCAATTTCAGGTTACTTCACAAAATAAAATGTAAAACTTCACAAAAATTAAATCAACCTCTGCAGGCGAAATGCGAATAAAGGAAATTACTTCAGTCCTTTCTTAGAAAAATAACAAAAAATATCTTTTATATTGCAGTCTCTTTAAATCATTCTGATTTTTTATGGATTTATCTTAATGAGTCCTTTATTTGAAGCAACATTCATTTTTGGGGAACCTGGCCTTCCCGCAGTTGTGTCCTTTGGCGATGTGCATCAGGCCTGGTAGATGGTGCATGGAGGCGCTGTGGTCTCCCTCATCCCTGGCACGACACCGTCCTTCTCGTCTACCCATGCGGAGCAGAAGAGTTCTCACTGTAGCACCCTCAAGGATTTAGCATAGGCACGAGGTAGTTAAAACAGGGTTTATTGACAACCTTGGCAACCCGTGAGAACTGGGTACAAAAAAGAAAAACAAACAAATATTAACCTAAAATTGACAATATCACAAATATGTAAAACTTAAAGACAAACCTCGTGAGCTGACCTCCACGAGGGGCTAAATGTTCATGAGCTCTTAATTTCTCTTCTAAAAAAATCAAATAAACATTAAAATACGAATTGGGCGATTTAAATAAAAATAAACAAACTAAACAAACCTCCAATATCTTTCTCCTTGTTTTCTTCTTATTTATTTTAGCTTTGAATTTAATTTGCGGAACGAGCTGACACGTAGCTGCTGCTGTAGCATGGCTTGGCTGAGTGCGCAATCAATTAAGGTCGGGCGGAACCAAACAATTAAATAATTGTTCCGTCTACCTTGCCACTAGAGGGCGTAGGAGTGAAAGATATGGACAAAAATAAAACTTAATGTGAGAGACAGTTACAAAAACAAAAAAACTAAAACTAAAATTATGTAAACTTATTGTTCCATTGGCAATAAGATTGTCCAATCCAACTCAAAATCAACACCAATTCTGATCATTAAAGCAGCTTTTAAGTAGTTTGTGTAAAAGATAGGTTGCCATTTTTCCCAGGATCCAGTAATTGGTAACCTGGTTAAATTCTGAAAAGGTTAGCTCAGTATAGGGCCATTTAGCAAGCCCCAGCGATACAAACTTTTATTGTTGCACCATAGTTTGGAATAGCTTTTTGTTGTCGGCATAAATCAAGGAGTGTCCTCTGTGAATGAGAATGTGAGTATTAATGAAAGAAAAGAATAATCTGGGCCGTGGCTGGAAACCTGCTTGTCACATTTGAATCATGGAGGTCATTTACTCAAAAGGCCAATATTGTGATGGGAGATGAAAGTGTTATGAATGCAAGGCCAGTCAGCTTCCTGTGTACGCTCTGGCAAAGGGAGATTTATATCCATCCCTCTGAGCGTTCAGCAAAGTCATATTTGCTTTGGGTTTCTCTTGCTCCATCCACCTCGCCGTTTCAGACAATAACAGCCTCCGCAATATTACGCCAACAACACTTCATTCTTTTTGGCTGTCTTCCAGCAGATGAGGGCTGACATGGTAAATGCGATGTTTCAGAAATGTCTTACAAATATGCTGGTTTCCGGAAAATTGGCGTGAATGAATACTAATGTCCGTGTAGGAGTGCTTACCCAAAGGCCATAATAAACCAATATGACACGTGTAGGAATAGGTAATAAACTGAGCTAGCCATAATGAAGTTACTCCAACAAACCATTCTCTGCTGTATTTGTCATCCAAACTTTTTAATGAACACATGAATAACAATATGACGTCATTTTACAAACTAAAGCACATGATTGAGAATTGTTGATCTACTGACTTTGTAGATGTGAAAAGGTAATGTTCTTATTAAAGACAATAAATATTGGCAATGATAAAGTTAAATGGGATTAGCCATGACTTGTAATGATTCTGTGAAAATGTTAATTGTTTCCACTTCTGAGCATAGCATGTCCAAATAATGTCGCATAGCTTCCACCTTGTTCTCGAATCAAATATATCATTGTTTTTCAAATTTAGAACTTACACTTTTGCTTTACACTTCACTATCCCCATTTACTAAACCACCATGACGATGCTGGCACGGTCAGTACACTGTCATTCCCGTGGACACAACATCACAGCCACTACTCATGGCTGTGATAGAACCACCAAAGATGAATACTCCTGGCTATATCTTTTTAGTTGTGAATTCAGAGAGAAAAGTTGACTAATGCATTTGATGACTTTGCATGTGAACTGGTGTTCTCATGGATATGGTGTGGGTGATGATTCTTGCAGCCGTATCTAAAAATAATATTGAAAAGAAAAACATACATCAGCTCTCACTCAAGAAGGGGACAAGGTGTGGGCGCTTCGAGCCACTGGGACCTGTTGCCTTTATAGAATCTTTTTATAGAATAAAAGTATTGCTTGATTAGTCACTCACAGATCCGTATTTGCACAAAGGGGACTGAAAACGTATTTATCTTACTTTTTTTTTTTTTTTTTTTTTTAAATAGACGTTATGAGAGGATATTTATTGGATCAAGCTCACATTATTTTTTTTATTCATGGGAAAAGAACAATATAGCAGAACGTTGTTTATCACTTAATATGCTTTACATATTGCAGTCCATAAGGTCATTGTTCTCATATTTTATATACTATATGCATATATAGATTTTTTTTGTCATAGAGTGATATCACATTATATTGCTAACGAAACGAAGAAAAGCTTAAAGCAGAACTAAGTAACTCATGGACCTAGAGGCCGTAAGCGCCACTGCAGGTGTCGTAGCATATTGCGTAAATACTACGCTGTCAGAAAAGACAAAGGGAGAGAGGAATATTGTACATCCAATGACACAATGGAGCTAATATTTTTCACTCAAACTTGGGTGTAAACACTGGTAAAGTGGCGCTAGCCCACAGTAAGCTTTGCCCGTTAGCCTGTTAGCTTCTTCTTCGTGATTCCATTAGGGTGTGTTGCGCCTCCGACCCGGTGCAGGGAAAGTTGCAAGGGGAGATGAAAGAGCCCCCAATCATCCCATTAACACTTGTATTACCCCTAGAGGGACTAAAAAAAGGATTTATTAAGGTAAACACGTTACTGAGTCCTTCTTTAAATAATCGACTGAACATGGGTTTGGTTGGGGACATTTTGCTTCTTCATAGCTCTTGTGGTCAGCATTCTGACCTCAGTAAAAGTCCTTCTAGGGACTGATATTGCAAATTACCCTTGGCTATAAATGTAGAAGTGTGTTACTTGTTATTGTTCACACTTGTCCCTGTCAAATAAACAAAATAATTAATAAATAAAAGAAACACCCCCCGTTAGTAAATCAGTTCAGGACATAATCTGATTCACTTCATGTATTACATGAGCGTGACATGTATTTACAGAGCTTCGTAAAGCGGGCCATTGAAAAGAAATGAGAAGAAGTCACCAAATGGCATCATATATGAGGGGGAATTTCCATATCAGAGCGCATTCTGCCCTCCCATTTCTCCTCTTTTACACATACACAGTATATAGAGGCACTGTGATCTTCAGAAGCCATTAGAGATGAAACAGACCAAATCTGCATGCAGTACAGATCCCTCTTTCAAATAAACACCCATCATAACATAAAACATTAACAGTTTTCCCCACAGTTCGGAAAATACATCACATTTGTCAATCCGCCGCCAAGCTTCGAACATTACCAATACTGACAAATCAGCAAATGTCCTGTGGGTGCATGCGTCAATTAATAAGCCACATCAAATGAATTTGCATTGGCACGCCTCAGGGGGAAAAGTGTTTCCGTAAAGTATCATTATGTCATCATATCTATGTTTTGCCATGAGACGCATTCTAGAAAAGAGACCCCACAAATATACGCTGGAGGGAGGACTGATGGGGTTACACAGGGATCTGATGGGTGTTTTTACAAAATATGGCAAGTCGGTTCTTAAAATATGAACATCAAGTGTCACTTAAGAAAGTTAAGTACTTCAGGCACTATACCAGCAGATCCAAATCAGATCTATAAAAGAACCCTGACTCTGACTATACCCTGGTTGACTGTTGCTTTATATCAATGAAATACACAGTTGATTCCACTCATCAGCATTCTATCCCTCACCTCCACTGTGTGCGGTCTTTAGCACGAGCTTTGTTTAGGTAAACCGTGGGATTCCTCTCCAATCGCATGTCTTTCCGTGTATTTTCCCAGTCAATAAGGACGACGGCTGTTGGCGAAACATGGGCTGAAAACATCCATGCGTTGCTCATTTATCTGCCGGCTTTCTGTGTAATTACGTGGGATGTGCAGGCTGCCATTTGGTGCTATCGATTCCCTCAACCTGTTTCACACGAGGCTCTGGTCCCTCAGGATGATCACTCCAGGGCGCGTTCTCAACCTGGTGATTATTTGCTTTGCAGCTCCGTACCCCTAGATTTCCAAGTGTCCATATCCACGGGTAAGGCGTCATTCACCCTGATAGTTCTCTATTGAGGTTTGGTGCAAGGGTGCTCTTTGCACTGTATGAAAAGTGCTCTATAAATAAAGTTCTGATTGATATCCACACCTACAGTATAGACAGTAAAACACATCAGGTCCCAAAGTGGTCCGGGGTTCCCTGGAGGTCTCAGAGGTATTGCACATAACAAGAAAAATCATGAAAAAAAAAAAAGAATTGAAAAATCAAATGAAGTTTGTAATATTTTTGTAATAACAAGAAAAAAAAAACACTCAACAATACAAAGTGGAGGAGGAGGAGGAGGAGGAGTAGAAGAACAAGAACAAGAATCCACAGCTAACATATGATATGTGTAGTTGTTGGACAGGCTACGTAATACAACAGAACCAAAAGGAGTGGCAAGTCTGCACTGCCATTTTCTCTCCAAAACAGAGTGCAGAATCCCCCATAGAATGAATGTCGTGTGCTCATTGGTGGTGAATAATCCTTATGTGTAATTGCACCCTTTTCTCTTGTATTGTAGTTTTGTTTTGTTTTGTTTTGTTTTAGCAAAACTTACCCAATAACTTTGTGGCAATAAGTAAATTATATCTGTCTGTGTGCAGTTTTGAGCACCATTGGTGATGAGCATTTCCTGTCATTGACTGGCCACCAACAAACGGATGCATGCATGGATTTTCCTTATGCTTCACTTCACTAAATATCACTAAGTGCATATTGACATTTCATTTGAGATCGTGTGCAGCTGGGCATTAAGTGGCGGATTTCCCATATCATTTATCTGTGCAGTTTCTTTGCAATTAAAAAATATATAATTGTTTATTTGCAAATATTGTGGCATGTTTGGATAAATAGACTTGCTGTAAAGTCTGAGTTTGGAGTTTATTCAGTGAAAAGACTCCGACACTGTCACTACAGAGGGTAAGTGATACTTTGTTCCCATTGGGCATATTGCCGCCAGGTTATCTGGCACTGCGAAAGGAATGGCAGCACATATTTCAGTTTTTAAACTCACAACAATCTATTTAGTCAGACTAGTGCAGATCCTCTAGTGTTAACACCACTTGTTAACAACACAGTGATAACAAGACAACGTGGTGACATCATCATACATTATTTGGACATTATGTGTGCCTGGATACTACTCGCCTGAACTTTAAATTGTCATATTTACTGCTCTGTATTATTGCCTTCATGTTCGGTGCAGCCCTGTGAGGCAACTCCTGTTGTTATATTGGGCTATAGAAAACCATTGATTGATTGATGCTCCCTGGTGACTCTACCAGACTCCTACACAGATTGTTGGTGAGCATTTCCTGTCATCGACCCGCTAATGCAAGGTTACATGGCAACTTAATGCTTCATTTGTAGATATTGCTAAGTGTATATTGACATTGGTATTAAAGATGGAAGTGCAGCTTGGTACACAGGTTGTCCTTTTCACCACAACTCTGGTAGCCGAAATGGACACAATAGGTCCGTGCATCGCTGGAATATAGACGAGTGCTTTTCCACATATGAGTAAACAGTGCAATAATGGCTAAAGTTTTTCTGAAATAAGTCATTTGTGAGTGGATCTTTTGCAATGTCCTGGAAGGTCCCACGTCCAAACCTCCACCTACCCACTTGGAATGGCATGGAATACCGACTACCGATAGGTGTGCAGAGGCACATTTCTAGCAACCATCGCTCCGTTGTTCTAATGGTACATGGTGTTAGCTAATCGTGTTAAAGGGTAATTGATGATTAGAAAACCCTCGTGCAATTATACTAGCACTGCTGAAAACTGTTGTGCTGATTAGAGAAGCTATAAAACTGGCCTGGATGACCCCAAACTTTGGAACGGTAGTGTATATACATATAAAGTACTGTACTATACGCTGCATTGTCACGGTATGCATCATTCAAGCTTTTAAAAAGCTTTTTAAAAGGGCATGACCTTACGTGGAGCCCTTAAACTCTACATGGTATTTTTATGACGGTCTTTAACAAAAACCCGGTGTCACAGTACAGTTAAGACACTGATTGGAGACATTCCATTTGTGGGCGACTCACTTGGCATTTTGCTTCGTACCATTATCTTCAGGGCAGTTTGGGGAGATCCTCTTCTGCATATAAGCCAATAGCCAGTCTGGGAGGGATTATGGCAAAGGGCACAGCTTAAATTGCTTCCAGTGAGTTTGGAGAAAAAGCTTATCAGTGGTGTCTGCAAGCTCCCGCACATTGCAATCCACTCAGGGTCAGTCTGAACTCCCTCGCTTCCATTTAACACAGCCCACACAATGAGATTTACTTGTTTATGAAATGTTAAGCAGTGTTAATTAAGCCAAATTTAAGGCCATTATTTCTTATCTGATTGTATTATGCGGACATTTTTCAGTGCCACAGTCTGACAAGGAGCCACAAATCCCAAGCTTAAGCAAATCACAGCCCACACATAAGTCCTGTTATAGTATGATACCATATATTCTGATCAAATTATTGCAAGCTTGGAAGCAAAGTTTTTACTCAAACTTTTGACTTTTATTATTCCTATTTATTGTATTTTTATTTACTTTTTGTTAAATATCTTGGCACAGATCTACAAAACCCACTTTATTCCAACTCCAAAAAGAAATCTATGTGTATGTTCAAGTGACAGTGATTGCATTATTAAATAAAGCCTTTTACAGAAGCACTCTGGAATTATGCAATATAAAATGCATTTCATCTAATATAGTTAACATTAGATTACTACAAGCACTTTATTACATGGCGGCAGGAGAGTTGAGAAGCGTAGAAGAATCAAAAAGTAACAACTTCACTGATGTTGATTGCATTCATTCTTTCATTGACAACCTTTGATTAGCGTGTAACGATTCAGTAATATAACAGGAATGTCTTGGATCTTTGATATTTGCAAAACTCCAAGCTTCCTAATAAGATTTTAATGAAGTGAACACAATAGAGAACACATGCAGCTAACCTTGTTTTTGTATGAAGGTCAATAATGCAGTTGTTCAGGTTTACACTCACCCTGATTGGTGATTTGATCTTTACACTCCCATATTCCTTCTCTCTTTGTGCCGTGGCAAAATGGCCAAAATGGATGCTTTGAAATGTCAGAAAGATCATAGAAGTAAAATGTCAGCAATACCTCTGTGAGGTAAAGCTCAGGGCCCTGTCTCTACCTACAACTTCAGACGAAAAGTGTGGCCACCAAAAGTTTCACCAGACTATATATTTTTTGCCGTGTGCATGTGTGCGTATTTTGGTTTAGCACATTGCTGATACAGCACATGGGATAAAACAGTGGGTAAAAATAGCAAATTGCCTGCATGTCAACATTGTCTTTGGCCATTGTGCAAATTGCTGGACCTCAAGGTATGAGGTATTGAGGATAATAATAACTGTGTCACTGACCGCTTTGTGGTGGCCAGAATTACAGATGAGCCCATTTTTATTAAAGCATAACCAATGAGCAAGCAAATTGCCGCAAGGCTAGGGATGACTCTAAAAGAATCCTATAGAGACTGAACTTCTGCCAAAAACAAAGTGAAAGCCTTGCTCAAAATAATAATATTGATTCTCAAGATAGAGTTTCCTCCTGTGACAACACCAAGGGGATTCATATTATTACCTTCACTGTTTTTGTCTGTTGTGGATTTTCAAAGTTTGAAGTTTAATTGTCTCGGAGAAATGTGAAGGCTCGCTCTGCGGAACACCCTCTGTAGGTGGTGCCATCATGATTCTCTCTCAACTTGTGGTTGATAATGGGACGAGTGAGGGACAGAGGTCTAATATTAATGTCTCTATTAGCAGGACCTGTACAAGGCCAAGTCCACAAGGCTCAAACCTCTCATTTTTGACAATTTCTCACCTGCATTAGAAAGAGAATGGCACCACTTAGAATCCAACATCTCCCGGACAGCATCCCAGGTTCTCAAAAGCTGGTAGGTCCCCTTGTCTCTGTTCACTGTCCTTTGGGCTTGTTTTCAGACTTAATCCAACGTTTGTGCTTGTTCTCCTCAGTTCCAAAGGGCCCATCATTGATTGTGTGCATACACAGGGCCTGTCTCACAGGCCTGGAGACTAGTTGGAGACTTGAGTTGCCGCTTGTCATGGAGATTTCTTCGAGATGTTCCCTGTTCCCTGGAGATATAACAAGTCTCGTTGAAAATAAACAAGTTCAATTTCAGCGGTCTCTGCATGGTCTCCGCATGGTCTCCGAGAGGTCTACGCCATCTCAAGCAGTTCTGGCAACATTGCCATCACTGTTTGTTGTCTTCAACCTGTGATACATTTCTGCAACGTCGTCCCTGTAATGTCTTTGAGACTTGAAAAAATCTCAGCTGAAAATCAAACCTGTTTGTTTTCAGACCTGGAAACTCGCCTTATCTTCAGAGGATGTCTCTGGTCTCTGTGACCAGCGGCAACTCGTGTCTCCAGCTAGTCTCCAACTAGTCTCTAGGCCGGTGGATAGGCCCTTAATTTGTCGTTCTCTTCTGCAGTGGTTTGTAATGGTTTTCTCCTGTCTTTTAGGAGTGGCCTTTGTATTTGCTCCAATTGTTTCTCCCATTGCATTGTTTTTTGTATTTGTTGAATGCCCTTCCTGTTTCTCTAATGTGCGCGTTATTACAAGACAAGCCTGGAGTCTCATAAACGTTTCTTGAGATCATACTTATTGTGTAGTAAAATATACAAAGGAGAAATGCAGAGGGCAATTTTAGCTGGTTACCTCACAGTTATCCTTTATTACACAAGAATGGTGTATTATTATATTAGATTGATTATTATCACTTGATGTTTGTTGTTGTTTTTCACTCACAAAGGCATCACCATATTCTGACCTACTTTACCCAAGACATCTTGACGTGCAAGGTGTCCTTAACAAGAACCATATGGCACTCATTCCAAGCCAAATATGTTCATGGTGCTGATCGACTGAAATACATTAATGGGAACCGAGCAATTCAGCAAATTTATTAAAGCAATCAGAAAGGTTAAATAGTTGACATGACGAGTACAGAATAGGTGCTGATTTATTTCCTGGCTTTTCATTGCATCCAACGGTCACCCTTTTTCACGCGGTGCCACGTCTGGCTCCATATTCCGTTCCTCATCTCACTAATACATTAAAAATAGTGTTCACGTGCCCATTAGACATTACCACAAGCCGCTCCTCTGAATGTCATCATTTAGCAACGATTGATTCTTATTGTGCGTAGTTAAACAGACTGTAAAATGACTTTTCTCCCCACATCGAAGGATGATTAAGGCAATCAGGAGTGGAGCTTGTGGTGTTTAACAATTTCCACCCTTTCAAGGTGAGGCAGTGCCGCAGCCAAATAAAGCACGCCGAATGAACTTTTTGTTTTCCTCCCTCTGGATGTTGCCTTGGACTTTTCCGAGGACGTTTACACTATCGCGCATTTAGCATCTGCTGCGTTCCTTCACTAGGGCTGTTGGTGCGTCTCTAAATGTCCTTAAGCTATTTCAAGGCATACAGTAAATCACATGCTGTTTATCTGCAGCGGCTGAATTATCAAAGGGATGCAAAAAGGTGGCAAAAGTCACCATTTTATATTCTGCAAAACATAGAAGGATGGAGTCATTTAGGTTCAAAGAATACTACGAATAATAATCTACAAAAACAAGTCGAACATGTAACTCACAGCAGTATACAAACGATCCAAGCTAACATATAGTAGCCACATTAGTATTCTGTCCATGGTTCTCACCACTGATACTGTATTCCCTACAGGATGTCCCATTAATGCACAACTATTAAGGGCTTACTAAGTTTGCTTCTGAGCAAATCTTGACTGACAATCAGGGGATAAAGCTGTGAGCATGACATAAACCTTGTAATCCTGTATCATAGAAGCTTTCCACAGGCTATAACCACCCTTTCTCCTTGTTTATCATCTCCATGGCTCCGCTCAGGCACAACATGGCTCTGCTGCTCACAATGGCGCTCACGCCTATTCACATGTGAGGCGTTTCGGCAGATTTGCAACATCTGGGAGTGCCGGCCAATCCCCGGTGCCTCCTCTAATCCTCCGCGTGCATGTCTTTTTGCTCAGACACACATGGGATCAAGTGGGCCATCCATTCAGGGCCCGCCGGGATGCCACGAGGTAAGATAAACGGAGAGACACAAGAAACAGCCACAAAATCAATACCAGACGAAGCCTTGAACTATGCATTTTCCTGAATATTATAAAAAGGCTTTTTTTGTTTGTTTACCTGTTGTCTGCCAGCTTAGGGTTAGGGTTTTTATTATTATGCATATCCAAATCTCAAAGCGTGTTGACAGGAGAGCCTACAGCCTATGTGCCCGTGTGATACCTCATTTGAAAGCCAAGACCTTCTAGTTTGTGCTTGTTTGTGCTAAATTAAATGCTTTTCTTTAAACAAGTGCAGAATAGACGTTTACAAACATTCATCTAACTATACCCCTATAAGCATTTATCAAAATATAGTAATTTTAGACAGTAAAAAGAAAGTGTAATAATATAATAATATATATGTATTGGCGTTTTCAAATAAATCTGAGTTTAAGTTGATTGATTTTAAAATAATCTGAAACACGTTCGATACTAGGAGTGCAAATTAAAGGTTTAAAGCAGTACTAAGTAACTCATGCCCCTAGAGGCCATAAGTGCCACTGCAGGAGTCGTAGCATGTTACAGTTTTTTTCCCATTAATTGTCCGTGAGAGTAAATACTGCGCTGACAGAAAAGACAAAGGGACAGAGGGATATTGTGCAACCAAAAACACAATGGAGATATTTTTTTCACTCAAATTCGGCTGTAAATACTGTTAGCTAGCCCGCAGTTAGCTTTGTCCGTTAGCCTGTTAGGTTCTTCTTCGATTCCATTAGTGTGTATTGGGGGCTCCGGGTCGGAGCAGGGAACGCTGCAAGTGTGGTTTTCTGGCTAGAGACACCAGGGGGAGATGAAAGACCCCCCAATCACACCATTAACACTTGTAGTACCCCCAGGGGGACTACGAAAAGGATTTATTAACAAGTTAGTACTGCTTTAAGGGGCACTGCAAAACAAAACAGCAGAGGGAACCACGGATTTAGGTGCATGGGCATGAGAGTAGTCAAACTTTATAGGTGTTGGTGTAGAAACAACGGCTCTTCAGAAGGAAATTGCTGAAATGAATTGATGAACATGGCAGATATATTTTCATGAGAGCAGAGCAATTGAAAATAGTCCGGTTCACTATGTAATTTTGCCGGATTTTTGTGTAGATTATGAAAACTATACATTTTGAAAACTGTAACTGTAAAATAAGCAATCACAAAAACAATGTTTCCATTTGCTCTGATATGCAAAAAAAAAAGGTGTAATAATAATAATATTTGTATGGGGACTAAAAACGTAGTTTGGCGGAAATTTACAAAATTTGGCTGAAAATTTCATTTAGTCGTTCTAATCAAAAAAATCATCAGAACCATTGTCATATTTTTCACGGTGTTGCCGTACCGATGACCACCACTCCCCATTTACTCTAATAGAAAAATGGTATAATTGCATAATTTTACAAAATGACATGGGCAAATGGAAAAAATGTTTTTCTCATTGCTTATTCCCCTTTTTCCGGAAGTTCGCGTTGGCACCGCCATGAATTTTGGCCGTCCCTTTTCTCCTCTCTGTTAACATGGGACTGGAGAAGTCCACATAAAACATCAGTTGACATGTTGGTGCTAGTGAACATTGGCCATTTTACACAAATCAATCGACTAAACATCAGATTTAAGCGGAGAATATTTTCCCTCGTTCTCCGTTTAAATGAACGGGCTTTGCGCTCGACTGGCAATATCTGTACAACGGAAGTGCCGAGACAAAGCAAAAAGTGGCAAAAGTGGGCGGAATAAGGTGAATACCATAAGGTTTACAAAAATATATAGTTTTCATACACTCCACGAAAATCCCACAACAGTGGAAATCTAAACATAGTGAACTGGACTAAAAAGTAAAGTGAAGATTGTTACACAACTTGTGTCTGCAGGAGGCTGGCCATATAGAGTATTATAAAACCTTCCAATTCATCAGAGTACGATATGGCACAGGGATTAAGGGACAGAGGGAAGATTTGTTAGGAAATTGAATCTACAGTCCTGACCCCAAGCTAAACCAGAGGAACAAGAATTTTGTAGATGAAAATTGTTTCAGAGTAATACTCGAGACGTGTATCAGGGAAGAAGACTTAATATGAAAGCCAGTACAGGTCATTCTGCAATATCCCCAAAAAACACGGCAGTTCTCATTAAGTTATCACAGCTCTCTCAAAACGGCTCAAAATCTGAAAGTCTCAAAAAAGCATAGTATTGCAGTATTATCATGGGTATGACCGAACAACCAAGATTAGGCTGGCTGTGTGTCCAATAAAAGAGAGAACAGAACTGTTGGAAAACAATACAACATTGACTAAAATCGCTAAAATCACAACCAATTGTAATTTTTTGGCAAAGGCCTGTGACCGACTGAAAATGGTCCAGCGATCGGGACACACCAGTTAAGAACCACTGCTCGAGAAAGAGTGGGCTGAGATACAAATACTCTGCACAAATCACACTCACTTGAAAGAAGGAGTTAAGAACTTTTTGTCTATTGTAAGCAAGAATCAGTGCTGCTTAAATATATATATATACATATATATATTTGATTGTGCGGCTCATTGTAAGGGCTTTAAAGTTTTTCATGGGAGGGAGGAGAAACATAATTAATGATTGAAGAAATAAAAGCAAATAAATAGATTTAATATCTGGAGCCGTGGTGCTGGATTGTGCACTATAACTCACTCTGGCTTTTATTCACTTACAGTAAATAGTAGGGGAGGATATTTCTACTTAATATAAAGCTCATTATAGTGAGGGATGGGCTGTGTCTGTTTACATCATTTATGGCCACATTTGGTGCTAGACCAGCACCACAGTTAATGTGTTCCACAGTCGTAAAAAAATCATAAAACAAAACTAGTTCATCAAGTAATAAAATAACTAACTGCTCTTGTCTTATGAACTAATGCTCCTTAAAGTCCTTGATTTACCTTCTTTATTGGATTGTATTTTCTGTACGTAATTTCTAACCATAAGCCTTGTGGATGGTAAGTCCTAGTGAAGTTATGGTTCCAAAAATAGTGATGGTTTTGTTCTAAAAATAGTTAAGATTTTTTTTTTAAATCTGTGCTCATAGTTCAACATAATCATATTAATTAACATATCGTGTCCAGATTCTGACAATACTACAGCTGCTTTGGAGCTAATGGAAATGTGGTTGCAAATGTGTGCCAACGGCCTTTGCGACAACCACCAGAGTTTGTTGCACATGAATATTTGATATTATGTTATCTCTGTTATCTTAGGCTCAAATTCCAAGCCATAGTCTGTAACTTGAATTGAGTAAGTAAGTCCTATATGTGTCATTGTATAGTTGTACAATGGAATACCAGATGTAGGGATAGTCCTGAGCGTGCTGCCACTGAGGGCCACCCTGACCAGCATGTTTTTGGAGGTAGGGGAAGTTGGAGTACCGGAAAGACACCCAGCTGGCTGTCTTCAGTGCTCCTCTGAAACGGTGCACAGCTCCCTCCTCGCTGCCTACTCTTGCTTCTCCTCTTCTCCATCTTCGTCCTCCCTCTTCTCCCCTGGCTCTGACGCCATTCTTCACCTGAGGGTCACCAAACTCTGTTGAGCCAGGATTCAGTCAATACAAACACCCTGCAGTCTTTCACCATCTTCTGGGAAGGGTGTAGCAGACAAATATAATCCAGTTTATTCTCCAGTGAACGTACATTAGCCAGAGCAATAGTAGGGATATAACTCTTGTGTGCAAGTCTGCGAGTCTTGCCCGGATACTTCCTTGTTTGTCCCTCTTTTCCTCTCTCCACTGTGCTGCAGGTGTGGGGGGCTCTTGGTGCCTCTTCAGTGTTTCAGAAGAAGACATTTGTAGGTCTCAAATGTCTTTAGCTCGTCAGCTAGCTGTTTGTTTACTTTTTAAAAAGCAGTGTCCTTCGTGGCTAGTAAAGACTCTCTGCAGTATAAAATCAGCTGAACCTCACAAAAACACGGCAAAGATGTATAAAAGCATCCAGTATAACAATGTGGGCCGCAGAAACTACAAATGCAGTTTGCAGAAAAAAAGGCAAAATTGCTGCTATACCAAGAGAGAGGGAAGCTACTAATTAGATTAGTTTTCTTAAACATAACTTTTCAAAATGTTTCCTCATTAAATTGTGTAACTGTAACTGATGCTCAATTTGGTGTTCACTAAAAGAGATGAGCAAAATGAAACTTCCAGTTATGTTTCAGGACAATAAAATGCTACCCAATTTGTAAATACAATACTCTGTCCATGGATACACGCAGAATAATTTACAACAACAATCCAAGTTGCCAGTCATTTTTCAACTCACTCGTATTTACTCTTGTCTCGGCACTCATCAAATTAAACTGCAAGCCTAAAATGCATTATTTCTTACTGCCCACACACTCCAGCTAATGTGGTTCTGCTTGAAGGTACCAATGTCTGCTTCCTGAGTTGAACTGTTAAGCTTGGCTCTATATAAGCTTGTACAATCTGGGTAAACAATGAAGAGACGGAAATGCAGAATATCACACGCCGCAGGAGTCTCTCTCTCAGCTTTTAGTGCAATCATCAATATTTTCTTTCTTTTGTCAAATTGAACAGAACATGGACTTAAACTGCACTCAGGAGTGGATTGATTTACATGAAAGACCTGCTACAAGGCTCAGCTGTGAAAAGATTGCCCTTCAAAGACAGTTAGTGAGTTTTGTGTACATGTTTTGTCTGCTCCTGGTCTAGATTTTCTGTCCAGATTGGCCCTTGAGCAATGAAGGTTAAAACACTGGCTGCTTCACATTTATGCTCAAAACTTTAGAGAACAAAGTTTCATACAGGTACATTTCAATCCTACACACACTAATAAAGTTGGGTAAAAGGAGTAAATAGAGCAATATGCTACGTGGCAACGGTAGGACAGGAGCCATTATGTTGCAATGTCGCTAACAATTTTGTTCTGTGTGAAATAAAGCCAAATGATGCCCAATCACATCATAAACAATATCCTGATTATGTAATCATAATCACCAACTGATTCATGCATCACTGAATGTGTATTTCCTCTCCCCACTCCACTCTCTGATCTGCAGCCTCCTCCCGATAACTATGCCCCTTTCATCATTATGTTAAACGGCTCAGGAGGCTGCAAAGTGTTTTAAGGTGAATTATAGTAATTTTAAATCGGTGAGCCAGAAGTAGATTGAAACGCAGAAGCAAGTTTTGTCCTATAGCCCTGTAGGCTGGAGCACGCCTTGGCTCACAGATCAGCATCAGAGTGGAGATTAAACTGGGTGAACAAACGCTTCTTTATTGAGTCCGAAAATTTGATTCATTGTCTTAAATATTACTGTTGAATTATGATGTGTCTTTTTCAACAGTAAACTTAGCCAGAGTAGTATTAGTTGACTGTGAACCTATATTTGAATGAGCCTGAATATTGATGATATCATTGTGAATAAAAAAGTAAAGAGTTTGTCCCTTGTCATGAAATGTCAAAATTTAAAAATCCAGTTTTTTTAGGGATACTATTTAATCCCGATTTACAAATAATCTAAATCATGGCCTCTGCTGCAATGGAGTGAAGAAGGTTCGTGCCATCCTACTATTTTGTTCTAGTGAAGTGACTTTGTGTTGTAAAGTGGGTTAAAGTGTGACATTAGCGTGGTGTAGGGGAAAGCAGGGCACATCAAGCACTCAGCGCTCTCTCTGCACAACCTCAGGTGACACTGAGAGAACTGGGGCTGAATGAGAAATACCAGAAAGTGACATAGGAACATGCCGACAGACCCACTCCATTGTTTATGTGCCGCACCGGCATTCACCTAAAGACTGCTCTGTCCCCAAAGCTGTGGGCTTTGGCAGGGGAGCAGCAGCAGCAGAGAGCCTCAGCCATGTCTGCTCCCAGCCTGACAACATCATGCATAATGAATGTCAGATCTCAAAATAAATAACACACATTATTAATATATTCAAAGCCTCCTTTTAAAAGGGCCAGCTGTAATGCGCCAAGCACCCATTTTAATTCTGAGTGGATAATTTTAGCTGTGTTTGAGGGAAGCAGCACAGGAAGTGGCACTGTTTGTTTAGCTGGGATGAGAATGATGGCTGACATACAAAAAAGTCTCCGAGTGACTTGGTTTGACTTAACGTGCTGCTGCTCAACAGAACATCTGGACTAGGATTTTTACCACATCTGTATCATTTATGTATTCCCTGCTATCAATGTGTGTGATGTATATGGTTGAAGTGATGTTTGTTAGGCAGAATATTCTTCATAAACATGACACCAGCATTTTCATACTGTACATTTGTGCTGCATTTTGTGTGTCCATTCATTCTTACTTGATGGTGCACACACAGTCTTCACCTGGAGTCTTATCAGTCTGGGAAACTGTCCCTTCGAACCTCACTACAATAGATAGGAGACGGCATCTCGTCATAGAAGGGGGCGTGGCCTCGCCGAGGGGACAATTGAATCTTTTGGGAAACAGAATTTTTGACTCTTTTTAGCCATTTTTCTGGTGGAATATGAACTTATTTATCACATACAAATAAAGTCAAGTGTAAATATGGTCCAAATGGATATTTTCTCACAGCAGATTGTTCTGTTAAAGTGAAAAACCGGCAGTCATGGCAAGCGCTAGCTAGCATTAGCACGATGCTAACATTCTCTGTTTTTTTTAAATGTATTTACAGGCTGTTGAACCACTTTGCTCCTCTCCATGTCTTTGTATCTTTATTTAGTAGAAAACTGTCAATAATTCAGCATTTGTTAAAGTAGTTTTTGAATAATTAGAGACAGTTTACATTTTTCTCAAAATTGTTTTCCCCCTTAAAGGGACTAAGTTTAAAAATGTTAAAATGATGTATTTTCCTCCCCCTACATGTTCCAACAATGTCCTAGTGTGTAGAATGAGCCTAGACCTGTTCACCACAACTGCCTCTAAAATCCTGCACTGTCACTCAAAAAACGTGTTACTTCGGGTCCGAATTGCCTTTATGCACGAGCTTAATATAGAAGGTGCAGTTACACATATGACCTGAGGTGGCAGTAGTGAATATAAAATGGCGAACTTGCATCTAGCCCCTCTAACTGTTTTCAAACATGACTATGGGCGATTCCAGAGATGCCGTCTGTAAATATACATACTTGATGCTTCAAAATGTGTCCGGTTGGAAAAGCATCTAACTGGATGAAACAATGTGTCTCTGGACCACCATTTACTTTTTTACTGACGGTCAGCCATTTGAACCTCATTAACATATCATTAATCATCATTACCGTATCATAAATTGTACACATGAACCAACAACCCCTTCTGATTCTGGTCTTTTTAAAGTTCTTAATTATTTTAATGTATTCCCATTTTCATTTTAGATGCTTTTTTGTTTTGTTTTTAGAAGTAAGTAAGACTAATGTGACTCTATAAAGTGTACGATATTCTGTAATGCAACAAACTCCTTTATTGTGCATACTACAAGCTAAAATTCTGATTACATTACGTGATTGCCGCCAAACATATGTATTATTCAGAGCCTGACTTGTGATATGGTGTGGGGGTAGTGAGCCGATAGTGAGCACCTTAAGCCGTTCTGAGTGACACTTTACTGTCTCCTCCTGTCAAAACATCATCTCCCTGCGTTTGCTAATAATAAAGATCATGAGAGCCAGAACGCTCTGTGCTACTGCTGTGTCAGTAATTCCCATTGTTAATGTCAAGCAATCTTTCTTTCTTTCTATGTTTTTTTTTTTTTTTTTTAACAAGACTTCCGAAACCTGTAATCCATATTATATATTTCCCCCCTACTCCCCTGTGCCACTCCAAGGATAACTAGTCCCTTGAGTGCTCTATGTATTTGTGCCCTATTGGGTGACAAGGTCAGGCTGTTTACAATAGCAAGGGGACAAATCCCTAATGCTTTCCAAGGACACAGTGATCTTTGCTATGACATTTCAATTGGATTCTTGATGTGCGTAGTAAAAAGCGTAAATCTAACACGTGACATTAGCGGACGTCGTGCTCAATAATGAACTTTAATTTTAACACGAGCTTGTAAAAGATGTCGTATTTTGACATTTTCAAGTTTTATTTCCAATAGCGGAGGGGTAGAGCGTCTGGTCTCTGATACGTCATAAATACGGACAATGGATGCGGTTTAGTCCCCCGCGCGGCAAATAGGAAGCGGAAAGTGCCCGCCGGAGATCTATAGATGCCAGGCTTAAAGAGCAAAAGCTTTAAATCAAAGCCATTAGCAGAGGCAGCATGACAAAAACAATATTACGGATTATTTTGCTGCATAATATGTGGTTGCTTTTAATGTGAGTGAATTGGCCATGTCAGGGTATTGTTAAGGAGTGGGCAATTTGCGAAGCTGACCAAGCTCGATATACTGTGGTGGTGGTCAGATAATCCATTACCACTGAGATTTACCTACAGTAAATACATCACTATTTACTATACTATTTAAATACTATTTATTCCCTAGGGTATAAAGGATAATTGTGAATTGGATAGGTTGGGCATTAGACAAGTCAACTAAAGATACTGAAAAGACGATAAGAAAATAAGTGTCTGCATAAAGAAAAGAACTTCTGAATGATGCCTAGTGTTGAATAATGTTGGCCTCCACTAAGGCTGCTCGATGATTGAAGAAATTATGATCCCGATTATTTCAGTCATAATTGAAATCATGATTATTCAAACGATTTTATTTGCTGTCTTTTAAAAAAAAATGTCTATCTTTATTTTATTTATTCATTAATCAAAAAAACTATGCTGAATATGTTCTGTTTTCTGAACAGTCATAAAAGTGCAAATGATTTCAAGTATGCCTCGATTGAGGAGAGGTCTCTGTTTGACACCTGCCCCCTGCTGGTCAGCCCTCACACCTGCCCAAGTAAACTGAGCAGCGCGGCCTGACGACATCATCACACAGACATTTCGATATCAGGAAAACGCATGAGCCACGGCACGTGAAATGTGAAGGGAAAATAATCCCAGTGGCCTGAAATAATGCAAGTTTGCTTCGCTTTGGATGGACAAGCGGGAGGGCATCCTTAATAATCAGTTTATTTATTATTAATTGAAAAGGATGAACATTCTCATCATCAAATAAACATTTACTAAAGCTACTACTATTTATTTTCTTTTTGGAATCCATTGTGCTTTGCTGTCTGTCTGTCTAGTCAAGACTATTGTCCACTGTATTTAGTGTTATTTTGTAATCCTTGCTCGGTGTTAGTCTGTGAAATTCATAGTAACTGTTGAAATTGTTATGTATTGTTTGTTTGTCTTTGTTTGTCTTTTTGAATAATAAAAAAAAACTAAATGTAAAATATTAATATTTTTGTCTCAATGATGCTATTTTTTGTAATTGTATAGTGTAATAATCAAAAAATCGTAATTGAATTTTGATTAATTGCGCAGCCCTAGCCTCCACTATAGATTTTACAATTTCAAAGCCATTTGAAAAAAACAAAAAACATACAACCATTGAAATTAATGAATATGATTTTACAAATATGTGCTCCCTTGATCCCTATTTGGTGCATTTGGAAGTGCTTTTTGCTCCAGGTGCAATGACCTTTAGTGCATTTGACAATTGATATTCACATTATGCCGACCTAGAAACTTACATAGAGAGCTCTAATGCATTTTGAAATGTTTCACACCATGAATTGCACAGATCAGTGCGAAAGCATTGTCATAAACAGGAAAAATAGCTTTTGGTTTTGGGTAAGAGCAAAGTTGGATTGTAAAGCTTTTTTTTATCATGCATGTGAGTGCATGCATTTGGCTACAAGTGCAGTGGCCTTTAGTGCCGGATGTCCCCTTGACTCGCTTCCCTTGAGTGAACTGACCAGCATTAAAACCATCAGGACTTACTCAAGGCATGAATCATAATAGTCGTAGCATATTTTAAAATCCACTTCTTTTTTTCTCAGAATTGTCTTTTTAAAATGATTTCTTGGCAAAACTGTGCACCACATGACAGCCTTAAATAATTAAATAGCTCAGAATGACACTGGGCTATGATAGCAAATATTTAGTCTACCAATGCAATTCACCACCAATAGTTTGTGGAAGCCCTGAAAGTAAATATCATAAGGTTAGTATCACTCGACATGTTGGCAGCTATGCACAGTGTAGCATCTTGTACAGGTAGTTTTATAATCACACTGAAGAGCAGAGCTGCATATACAAAGATCGGATATCACCTACAGCAAGAACTGGAGTGCGTCTCAAGCTGTTTCACACATAACTAGCTTAAATCGGCGCTAACCCCAAATCAATATTATCTAAAACGACTTGAGAGGCTAAGGGAGGCTCATATGATTGCATTGGCTGCGTGATCAGAGCAGGAGGAAATGCAAGGTGAAAATGCGGCAGAATACAGCCAGTTAGTTCATGTTCCTATCCACTGAGAGCGGAGCAAATAGGGTGGTGCTTTTTACCGCCATATGCCAGACACAGAGAGCGAGCTAGTCGACAGTTATGAAGACTGATGAATGATGCAATGCCCCGAGCTGCTGCGGGAGATGAGATGCAATGTTGACAGCTAGATGGACAAAAATGCCCTCGTCTGGCATCCAAATGTTGTCTTCATTTGCCAGTCTATGGAAGACGCATTGAAGGCTTACATTCAAACCTCCTTCCATGGAAATGTATCCCCCATCTCAGAGCACAATAACACATGTGCATCTGCAAGCCGCAGATAGCGCTGTCCAAAAAAACTTTTCAGCTAACACACAATAAAATGATAAATAAATCTCGGTCAGGTTTAAAGGAAAACCTGAAAAGCGGAATTTTGAAGTTGTCAAAACATTCATGATAATATATTTGTATTTATTTTTGAGACACCCTTACAGAGAAGCAGCAGGTTTAACTAGGATGCAAGTCTTCTCCAAAATACATACATAGGCAACTCTTATTTTAATATGAAGTAGGAGCAGGTGAAATGTTGTACTTTGCAAAGGAAATATCACGGCAATAAGCTCGATAATTTTGTTTGCCAAACAAGCTTTCAAATAATATGTACATGTGTCCATTATTGAAAATGGCACTGGTTAGTGTAGTTTATTTTTCTTTTTAATTACATAATATCATGTTGATTTTAGGCTAAACTCTTAACCGCCGCCTTAACCTTACTTTTTCTCCAGTTCAGCTTCACCCAAATCCAAAAGTTTACAGTGCAACGCCTCATTTGAAAGCTAAGACCAACCAAACTGATCTTTTTTGACATTTCTTTTCATTGTCTTTTTGTTGCTTTTTTGCGACCCTTTTGTTGCTTTTTTGTTGCTCATTTGTTGTGTTTTCATCCTCTTTCTTGGCTCATTTTTTGTCGCCATTTTAACGCTTTGTCCAAGAAGCTTTTAGATTTGAGCAAAGCCAAACTGGAGAAAAATGTGCCCGGTTCAGGTGTGGGGTTTACCTGTTACTTGGGGTTACGGTTATGATTAGGGTTAAGAACGGCAAGTGTGATGTAAGTTGTCTTCCACTCACACAGTTCTTTCACATAGTTTTAGAAGCTAGAAGGTATTGGCTTTCAAATGATGTATCACACTGACATATGGGCTGTAAGCTCTCCTGTCAAATCCTTTGAGATTGGGATATGAATCATTGCTAACTCTAACCCAAAAACCCTACGCTGGCAGACAACAGGTTAAAATCATGGAAGGAGGGGCCAGTCTTTTCCACTAGCTAGAGTCTAACACAGAGCATTGTCTTTATTGACCTCCTCTTTGGGTGAGTGGCAAAAGTCCTTTGGGTGCTATTAGCAGGTTGTCACTGATTGGATGGAAGTTATGATGCCTTGAGGGAAGTCTAAAGTCTACAGCGAATTGTAAATGAGAGCTTTGCTGTGGACTGCGCTTCCACCAAACCCATAAAATTAACCAATTATAAGGAAAAGTTAATATATCAGGCTTAAAATGGTCAGTCTTGTGTCAATGATTTCAATTAAGTTAAAACACTGTCATGATATGCTGTTACGTGGTAAATTCACATCAAAAGTTGTTTGGACAATATGTGCCCTTATAGGCTACTTTTATGCACCATCCATCGCCAGAACAAAGTGTTTACTGTTCATCCCTATAAAACAAGAGCGCACACCTATCTCTAATATTGTGCCCCTGAGCATTTTAATCCGCACTTTGTCTCTATCCTCTATCCAAATGAAATGCGGTGTGTCATGGGACATTGCTCCTATGCGACAATCAGCCCGAGGCCACTATCACACTTATTATTTCTCCCTGCTCCGGTCCTGCGCGGGCGCGTGAGGGGAAGTCGGTAGGTGGCAGTCGTGTCCTACTCGCATGGGAGGAATCTCTCTCTAAATCTCACATGGATGCACGGACGCGCGCTCTTGGCAAAGATTTCCATTTGGTTCTCTCGCTATTAATAAAACTGACCAATGGATAAAGGGAAAAATCTATGCTTCATGTGATGCTGGTGGAGATTTGGACAGAAGTTGGAGAAGGGGGAAAGGGCGAGTGAATACTCTTGTCCTGCTGCAGTGAGTGACGGACCGGTCTGACTCGAGAAGAGGCGCTTGTCAGTGGGAGGTAACCTACATGATGGTCCCTTCGTGCACTTATCAATTCCGTGTCCGTCCTCTCCTGCTGCTGGAGCTTTTGAGTGTCTACTGAAGCGGGGTTTAGCGCGCAGAGGCTGCTCTGTAACTCGCGCTGGAGGATAATGTCCGTGCGTTGGGCACAAGAAGAGGGAAAACAGCTTTAGATGCGATCGCAATCGCATCTAAAGCTGTTTTAAACCACATTGCGAACGACCAGGGGGAAGTAATCGGCGCTCCTTCGCCGTCTTTGTGGAGAGAAAGGAGCTTTACCTCTGCCTCAACGCTGGATAACGCATAGCCTGCATATGGAGCGCACAAGTGATGAGCAGTGAACTACACGGTCTAGACAGACTGGAGAGAGATCTTTACGGGAAACGTGTTAGAATTTAGCTTTGCTTTGGGGCATCTTGGGGATACGTGGTGGATTGTCCAACTCCTCAACATTTTTCACACTATGTGGATGGAAGAAGACAAGGACTGACAACTTTATTTCGGCCAAACGACGATTAGGATCAAAGAGTGAATGTTTTACGCATAGACCTCTACAGGTAAAAGGGTAAAGATTACGCATTTTGTCGTGCGCACTGGGTTGTGACGTGAAATTTAATTACTGATGATATGGAGAAAAAAGTTGCCCACTACAAAGACGTTGTCTCCATCATAATGTGCGTCTGCTCCCCTGTCAAGTTTGCCTGCACAGACTATTCGCGGCTTTTTTCTGCTCGAGTAGGACGCTGCATTGTGACACCGCTGTAATCATTCCACTTGATACCCTATTTACTCGAAGCTTCGTTGGTTTTGGAGAGTTTTTCCCCTCTTCACTTTGGCACTTGGAGGTTGCTGCCGTGAAAAGCGGAATGCTTTATGATCTGTGAGAGTTATTAGCCTGCCATCCAGACTGATGTGTGGATTAAATATTGCGTGAAAAAAAAAAAATGATGCGTCTGACGAGAAACTATCGACACGGATTCTGCAAAATAGCCTGAGAATTGCGGATGTCTTTTTTTTTTTTCTTTTCTTTTTTTCAATGCAGTTTTTTGGGGAGGAGAGAGGGGGAGAGAGGAGATGCATCGGTCGCCGTCTTAAAAGCCCGGATCCTGCGCACGTCGCTGTCTCTCTGAACAAGTAAGTTAGTGTTATAATGTCTTTGAATTCCACGCTCACGCTTTTCTCTAGAGTTATTGTGGAATCAGAGGCTTTCATTTCGCCTAATCACAGTCGCCTAAATGAACATATGGCACATGTTGCTCTTTGGGTTCATCCGCATTGTCTGTTTGCGTCTTAGTGAATAATACAAAATTACGCACGGATTTAATGATAAGGAATTGATGCGCGCGCTCTCGCGTGTTTCTGCTCGCCTTTGATGCGCGCCCTTGAGAGCGCGGGCATCAGGCTCACAGAGAGTTTGTCATTTATTCATCTCCAAATTTCGGTGCAGAGCTTTCACGAATGAGACTTTGCAAAGCCATGTAGCGAGTGCACAACACACCTGCTCGCTCTCAACCCGGATCTTCGAATCAGCCACAATTCGCACTTGTAACTGTGTGCTATAGTAATGCTTTAGTAATAATTCACGGAAAGCATGAAACATTTATGGAGAGATTTCACAGATGCTATTGCTTTCACTGATCCCCACAGTGTGTGTGTGTTTTTTTTCCTTCAATGTAAAGTCCTACAACTGCAATCTGGTTTCTGTAGCCTTGAAGGGAGCTGTCCTTCTGATGTGGTGCTGAAATGGAAATGCACTGTGTACGAGATAAAGCAATCCAAATGAAACAGAAAATGCCATTCAGATATCTGAGAATTATGAGTCTTCATGAACACACATGTTGATGCCCAAATGACTTTGAAATGAATCCAGAAAAGCAGGTAAAAGCTGTAATTCATAACACATTCAAGAACACTGTTGCAGCAAATGTTTGAGCCACTACACATACGGGAAATTGTCTGAAAAATCTACAAATGAATATGAATTAGACGATGAATAATCTGTTCAGACGTTGCCCCAATAATTTAGCCTCAAACACACTTTTATTTTGCTTTACAGCGTTGTATCTTTGTGACTTGATTTGTTGCCATAGTTATCTAAATTGCTCAATTTGTAACCACATCATTTGCACGTAAACATCGCTGGAAACTGTTTTGATCGCCGTTAGTTTGACGAGAGTACTCCGGTTTTATGCCAACACAAAATTGTGTACAAGAAAACACAATCTGAAAGGCTGAAATGAAGACTTGGACATTCAGGAGATTGCTTTTTTAAGAGAATCTTTGAACTGTTTACAGATGTGACATTTAGGCGCATTTCCTTGGTTGCAAAAGTTAATGCAAACCTGTCATCATAGCCTTTGATGTCAGTGCCAGGCCAACTTCTTCAAAATACATATCTGTCATGCAGCCGGTGCACCAGTGTCGGTGGTACTAACGTAAGTAAAAGACACTGCCACTCTAAGCGGTAAAAAAAAAATGAAAATAAATCCTCTTCCACCTGTAGTAGTGAAAACCCTGGCATCCCCCATCTCCGAGAGAAAAGTCACATCACCTTGGGGGAGACAAATTTGACTGCTGATTTTATGTTTGGGCCTTGTCAGATGGGAAGCCGTGATAGATCCTCCCTACATATTCCCATGATTGCAGTTGTTTGTTGGCAAGTGGTGCAGCGGTGATTCATTGCAATAAGCTCTGGGACTGGCCCACAAAAACAACCCTTTTCCATGTGGACAATCGTATTTTGTCTGGCCAGTGCAGAGAGTACAGGCTCAATCGATATGTACATCAGTGTCTGCTTATTCCAGTGCGCTTGACTGACAACGGTCATCTCCCTGGTGCGCCCCCGTTTGTATTCCCCAGCAGAAGCCTCGAGCAGGTGTACCAAATCTACCAATGGGACCCAGTGGAGGGATTTTCTGTTGCTCACATAAAGCCCTATCCCCAGCTCCTCTTCCACAGCCATTTTCCCCCAGCCATTGTTGTTGGACCTATCTACTGAGAATCATCCAGAGAAGCCATGTCGGAAAATTAATGAAGTTGTCAGATGGAAAAGGGCAGTGCTGCGATGAGGTGCCAGGGTCTTGCAAGGCAACAGACTGTATATCTCTACTCGGCTTTTGTCATCCCCATCCGCCTCAGTTCAGATCAGGAACTGCACTTGGTGGCATATAATAAAATGTTAAATTCTCAAATCGGATTAATCTTTGTGTAAAGCCCGGCTTAGGACACCATTAGGATTCAATTCCTTCACCAGCGCAGACTTGTATCAATAATAGAGCTAGCCTGTACGTTTTTCATCTCCTGGGTAAAAGTATCCCAAGGGGTTTCATTCAATGGAACGGAGAACAGTTATAGTGATCCTTTATCTAGTCTCCCGGCCTTTGTGCGGGGAACTAGCAGCGCGACGCCGGAGGTCTAAAGCATGAGTCAGTGTGCGAGACAAAAACATAGGTGCAGCAGTAGTTATTGGGGCGGTTCTTTGATTTGAAACAAAGGCCAAGAAAGTTTTAGAGAATAACCTCAGGGTTGGCCACTGTGAAACTGCATTATAAACAAAAAGTTGAGTTGAGAGTCTGGCCCTGTGATGCATACTGTAATATCACCAGCAAGGGCAGTTTTAGGGGGAACAAATTATTATATTTTAGCTTAGATTCAATGATGATCTTCAACTTTTCTCTTGTGGTTTACTGTAAAATATGGTTTAAATGTTTAATTACTTGCTTTGTTGCTCATGTCATGGTAAAGAAAGGGCATGGTAAAATAATAAAATTAAATGATATAAAAAAGTAAGGTATTTGAAGCCATAGTGGGCCGAGCAGATAAAGGTCAATAGTTTGTCCATATAAATGCTTACACTCCCTACCGAATAGAATCATTTGGCTTTACTGGAAAGGACTGTGAAATGTTAAACTCCATATACAGTATAGACCTTTTACAGTATCTTGTCACAGTTTCTTAATGTCACTTATGTCAAGTGAAGCTCATGGGGGTTGCACTAACTCCACTCTTTAACACGGGGTTACTAATGTGCTGATTAATTATACATACATGCAGCAGTATAGGGCTAAAGATAGTCACCTTGAGCACTTAAGATGGGGAAGAGGTTGGAAAAGTGCTTCTTCCCTGACCTTTTTTTTTTTACACATTAGTTGGTCAAAAGTTGCAGTTAAGGTTGCGGAACTCAAATATTTATGCGATTTGATTTGGAAATGTATCAGTGGTTAATTTTAATTTAGTTCAAAGGCAGCAGAGTTGAGGCTGGGTTCCGTCGTTATCTGTCTATTTTTTTCTTTTTCTTGCTCTTGGGTTAGGATTTGCTTAGTTTTGGGTCCCATATTATGCCTTTTTCAGCCTTTTACAACTACTTTACATGCCTTAGCATTAGTATTTTTTGGAGTTTAACTTAAAAGAGAAGTTATCCTAGTTATGCAATAGTCACACTGTAGTTGTGCATCGCATCAAGAGAGGATGTCCTTCTTCCTCTTTTTCTCAGAGCAGTCGTTCCAAAAATGAAAGTTTTGCAATTGTTAGCTTCTGGGCAAGGGAGAGAATTTGACCAAAAACAATAATGTGTCTGGACTCTAAAACAGAGAGGATTTTTACGGATTTCTCCGAGTTTCGGCTGGTGTTTATAGCAAATTTAGAGCAAATACAGTGTGCAGGCTCAGTGACTGATGCACATATTTGACATTTAATATTATAACATGGTAAAAAAAAAAACTTGATGATGAAAATGATGTTGTTTTATTTCAGTTTTAGTACAGTCAAAGATGAGACTAATGTGCTTGACCTTATTTTAGTTCATACACACTATTCTTACAGTAGCATGAAAAGCATCACTTGTGTGCCTCTCCATAGCAGATACAAGCCTGTGCTAGATATTTGACTTGTTTGGTAGCTTGTTGTTGGACAGGAACAGCCTATTCCACACACAACCCATCAATGACTAATGACTTTATACCGTTTTCCTGTCCCCTCATGACAGTGCAGTGCTGTTCCCCCCGCTACACCAGCTTGAATGATTGTCCAAAACCTCAAGCTCACATAATCTATTCCACTCTATCAACGAGACACGGGCAGCGAGCATCTTAGGAACAACATACACAGGCGGACATGAGCGCTATCTGTACGAGCCACTCTCATTAGTCATCCGCTGGAGCTTGTCTGTCTGAATGCCGTGTCCAGGGAAGGAACAGCTGAGCAGCCCAGACGACCCCAGTGCATTCCCCAAGTCGATGGATTAATCAATTGGCGTCCCAGCCTCAGCCCATCCATCTCTGGGAATAATCTGGAAGACATCATAAAAGTGCCATTCTGTCATTCCAGAGGCCAGGGTGCATTGCTTATTCACTCAAATGCCTTTCTCCTTCCCCAGAAAGGATAAAGTCGTTGGGAGCTATTTGTGTCTGCGAGCCTCGGTAAGGATAGAAAGAGGTTAATGCAATGGACTGTCGTGTTTCAATGCCGTAACTTGTACAGAACGGACACAATGACTTACAGTGGATGCATTAAAAGAGGCACGTCATTTTGATATTTAGAAAACAAAAATGATAGGAAAGTGACCTCTGATATGAAGGCTGAAGTGTAGAGCCATACGATATTACTATAAGGCTTATGTACTTTATTTTTGTTTTTTTCATTGTTCACAACATGGTATTTTGTACTATACCTGTGTCTTGAAAACACCCCTATAACTCAGTGTAGTTATACAATGGGAAGCGTAACTACAACAATAGAAGGCTAATCTGCGCAGGGAAAAGAATTTGACCATGAACTAAATGGATTCCTCCGTGTGACATTTATTGTGTCGGCTGGCCTTATGAGAGCAGATAAAAGAGATTGACATGTGGTAATCTTTATTGTAAATGCAAAAAAAAAAGTACATTGTTTTGTTGATTAACCCTTTATAGGGCACTCATTGAAATACTTTGAAATAAATAATTTTAACTTAAGAGTGTTGTTGGGGAACATAACACAAGTCTACTTCTGTTTTAAATGTTTTTCATTATCATACAGAAGATGTGAGCGAAGTTACCATTTGGTTCCTTGCCCTTAACTAGTAAAACAATAAAAATACAAAGGTTTATATATCAAATATAGAAAAAAGTACTTTCAGGTCTCGGGGGTGTTGGTATTCACTGTGACATTGTGTGAGACGTTGTGTTTTGTGATATCGATGTTTGAATGATCACATCTGTCATGGGCAGGAGCTTTTGTAATATGGTTTTGTAATGTCCGTCTAGTGGGCGGGGTCAGTCACCTCCAATATTGTTTACCTAAAAATAACCTTTGGCAACATAAAAACATAGTCCTAGGGTTTATTGGTTCTTTTGTCAGGACAATATTGTAAGTATGAATAATACGTGTGCCACGCATTTCCAAATATGGAAAAAACTTTAAGTGAACGTATGATCAAATATGGTGCCTGCCTTTTTCATGCTGTAATTTCACTTATTTCACTACGTCCTCCAAAACCAACACACATATCATCAGCTAGCACAATTATTCACCAATAGAATGTGTGAGTTTCATAAACTTTCCACGGTTAGTTTTCAAATTATGTAAAGAAATGAACCGTGAATTTAGCCAGACTTGGGTCTTTTTCAAACTTCAGAGAAAACAGGAAGTTTAAAGCGTGACCGGTCTCTGCTGATTGGTCAAATGCCACAGTAGTGGGATCTGTAATGGTGGGTGATCTCTTCTGATTGGCTGAGTGAGGACTACATGCTTCTTTACCTTACTGATGTGCTATATTTAAGTGTGCGGAAAAAAAACAAATATAGTCACTCAGGGTTAAAAGAGCAAGCTTACTTTATTTATTCCTCTCGTTTAGATTCTGTAAAGTGTGCCTTCAAACCTAAGCGCGCACACCTTGCCGGTCGCTTCACTCCACCGTCTCTTCAACTTTCTTCCTCCCTCTTTCTGCAGCATCTTGACTTTTATTTATTTATTTTTCCCCTTGACCTCAGCAGAATGTCAGATGCTGCTAAAACTGGCAGCCACAGCACCCGGGGTAAGAGGACTGACGTGATGGCCCTATTAGTAACAGCTCACTTGACAGACTGGCGATGCACTTTAAAAACAAATTCCTTCCTGTATGCGTGGACACTTGGTGGGAGAAGACGCACTATTCTTTACATAGTCATTCCACTGAAACCTCGCGGCTATCGCTGGGCCAGTGCCTGCGCAAAGTGATACTAGGCCCCTGAACCACATTAATTCTTGCTGCTAATTTAAAAGGTTAATGGGCTGGCGGAGAGGGGCATACTATCTCTAGCTGCCTGCCTGTATTTATCCAAAGTGTGCCCTCTGGAGGTGGGATTCTCTGCGCTGCAAATGCAAATGGGAAAAAAAAGAAAGACAAATAGGTGGAAGGACACAAAGAGGAGTGCGTTGGGTGCTTTTGTTGTAAGGTAAAATCGGCTCAGTCTTGAAATACTCCAAAGTAAAATTGGGAAGAAAGGACACATTTGAACTGGGAGAGATGCCCTTTTGACTGTTTTTTTGAATGGTCGCTTAGCAACAAAGCCTTGACTTGTACATCTCCAGGCAGCTCATAAGCCGCTTGCTAAAACGGGTTGTCTATGGACACCATCCACCATCTGCAGTGCTTTTGGGTCAGTTTGCTTCAGAACAGTGAGAAAAGCTAACATTTTACTGTGAATTTGAATCAAAATTCACCAAAAAAGCCGGCTATTCCCTCATCGGAAACTTACCTGCAGCTGTGGTTTGTTTATTGTTTTCACACGTTAGCATGATAGTGCATATAGTCCAGGTTCCTTTTCAGAGCTCAGAACTCTTCCCGTTTCCCCCTGTGAGATTATAGTTGATAATTCAGTTGTTTCGTGTGTGTACGTGTGTTATTTAACTTCATACATCTTTCCAGCCCTCAAAATGTCTTTACTATACGGTAGCTAAATGCAGGAAACTAGTTCACTTTGATGAATATGAAGCACAGGTGTTCAAAGTAGTTCAAAAAGAATACTTCTTAACAGAGAATGCATTTGTTTTTGTTTTGTTTTCGGACACTTTTAACATACTGACGAAAACTGTTTCACTGTCATGTAAGGATGTCTTTGCATAATAGCGTACTAAAGGGCATCTACCATTCATCTTAACATGTGCTTCGTGCATTGCTTTTTACCTTTTAACTCGCACTGTGCTTTGGAGATGAAAAGAAAATAGCCCGTAGCTGTAACAGATACTTGACCTTCTTGTGCTTCTCCTTGTGGATAACAAAACATTCCTTTCATATTGTGTTTTGTCCAGAACAAATTGGAGAGTTGTATCCGCGGGGAGAATGTGGCAGAGCTTAAGTAATGCCCACTTTTGCAAACAAGGTAAAGCATTTATAAATATCCGCTTACTTTCCCCCAAAGTATCTGCTGGTGGCCAGACTAATAGTAAACACTGGAAAGAAAGATAGTGTGAACAAAGTTAGCAGGATCGGTTTGGAAATAGGAGCACACTTATGACATTGCTCATGCACAGAAAAATATAAAATTCTACCTACACAAAATGAAATGTGTGTTCCTTGTTTAAGATATCTTTAATTGTGCATCAGCTGAGCAGTCAAAAACTGAGAGGATTTTTTTTTTCTTTAGTAATATAATACAGCAGTTAGGCAAGGCAAGTTTACAGTATTTGTAAAGCCCAATTCGTACACAATGTAATTCCAAGAGCTTCACAGGATTTGAATATTTTTGAGTTGAGTCCTGTCTCACATCTTCTGTCTGTTCCAGATTATAGTAAGTCAGTGCGTAAGTGCTTTATGTGTCAGCCATACAACTAAATTGTGTTCAGGTGTTAGTCCTGAGCCGCTGTGCCTGAGCGCGTCACCATTGTGGGCCAGCCTGAGCATCGTGTTTTTGGAGGTACAGGAAACCGTAGCACCCGGAGGAAACCTGGCTGGCTGCCTTCAGGGATCCTCTGAAACAGTGCACCGCCTCCTGGGTTTGTCCTTGTTTCAGAGCGCGGTGTCCTGCTCTCCAGCTCTCCTGCGCAGCTCCCTCCGCTCCACAACCGTCTTTCAGCATCTTCTCCTTTGTCCTTGTTTCCTGTAGCTCCTCTTGTGACGCCTCCACTGTGCTGCAGATGTGGGGGGCTCTTGGTGCCTCTTCAGTGTTTCAGATGAAGACATGTGTAGGTCTCAACTGTCTTTAGCTCATAAGCTAGCTATGTTTTGCTTGCTAGTTTGCTTTCTTCAGGACCATTATGGCCTTTCTGCAGTAAAAAAAAAAAAACATCTGCTGAACCTCATAAAAATATGGCACAGATGTACAAAAGCGTCCAGCGAAACAGTGTGGAACACAGAAACCACAAATGCAGTTTGCATAAATGTGATGTAAGATTGCAAAGTGAGGAGAGTGAAAACTGACACACAGCCTCACTGTGTTTAGTCTGGGCACCTGCAGGAGGCCACTCCCTGAGGTTCTCAGAGTCTGAGATGATTCATAGTGGTTCAAACATTTTAGAGATACTTTGGTATTACACCATGAAAACACTTGTAAGCAGAGCTAACGTCTATTCTCTGAGTAATTCGAAGTAGCATGTACTATAAAATGTACTTACTGTAAGTCAATAAAACTCAGCAAACAGAGGTAATTATAATATTGGTCTAAAGCTGGCTCTTTTAAAAGGGAGAAGTCAAGTGAAAGGTGCTGAAAAATGTATTCAGTCTACATCACGCTGTGATAGAAACAAAGTGCAGTGCAGGAGTTTATCTACGCCTGACCCTGTTTGAAAACCAGTGAGGCATGCATTAACATATACTTAAAACAGATTCAGCACTTTCACCGGGAGGTCAAGGCAGTGCACTTGGTGGGGAAAGAAAATAGTTCAATATATACATGGAAAAGTTTCATAAATCAAAGCACATTTTTTCTTTAAAGCCACACACTGCTAAGACATGCTATGCCGCTGATTTGGTCTTTCATTCTTTGCTTGACTTTAGTTTTCCTTCTTTTTTGCCTTTTGTCCAGGAAAAAAAAGTTGGAATCTTCTGACTGTATGAGCAAACCTTTAAATAGCTGCACAAGAATGATATGCATTTCAATAAGTTGTTATTTGGGCAATGAAATAATTATCCACTGAACATAAACACAGCACCTAAATATGACTAACGACACCCACGTGACTGGGAAGACTGATTGTTGTTTGTATAATATAGTAGCAAGCTTGCTAGATAGAAATATATGCCCATGTATAAATGATTCTACAGCTGGTGCACATTGTGCAAAAGAGACTTGTGCCATTTCATTTTATGTAAGATAATTACTTTTATTGATTTGTGTTCATTGTGTGTGTAGTCTGATATTTCTGCCAAAAATAAATGTCATGTTTTAAAATGTTGTATATAAACTTTAACCATCGGATGTAGATCAGTTTTGTTTCCCATCGCCCTTACTATAAATCATTGGCCTAAACACATGAATATTATGCCCAGATCTGAACAGAAAGGATATTATTTTGTTTGATACACACGATAACTCATGTTAAAATACAACAAAATTGTCAAACTAAAAGCACCATCTATTTATACCATTCAAAGTCTTGTTTATCGTTTGTAATATACTACATATCACATGTCATTATGTTTTCTTTTCCTCCCAGTATTGAGTGCACCCAGGGGTGCAGACGGTCTCGATATGGACATTTAGGTCGAACTGCGCAATCTGTCTGTGGATCTGCTCTTTAACTCGTAAACACCATCAGATGGTCAGGCAGCTCTTCTTCTCGGTGGGAGTTTGGTCATCAGTCAAGAGCCCACTCCACTGTATGATCACAGCCAGCCGACAGTGGCGCTAATATAGAAAGATTGCCCCGAGGGATGGATAGCTTTTTATTTATTCCCACTTTGGCATCACAAATTACCCATTTTATGTATATTTTGATTACACACTTTGTGACTCATAAAGCATGGCCTGGTTGTGACAGCGGTAGTTTAGGTGTAAATAAATTGGTTGGAACATTCAGAGAATGGCAAGCTTCTATAAATACTGAAAAATGGAAATATCACTCTTTAATAATTATTCATTCTATTGTACTCATTTAAATTTCAGCTGTAATATACAGTATTTACTAAACTCCAACTGGCACAAATTTCCTGTGTTTGAGCTCTAAGTCTAAAACCAGCAAAACAGTGCATCCAGACAAGCATTGGTGTTGTCTCATGTGTAGATGCTCGTGCATGTATTCCTCTTACCATTATGTTTATGAGAAGTGTTGTCTCGTTCAGTGTCTCTGCCTCTCCAATCCCGCGTTAGACTCTGACCCTAATGTGTCACTCATCCTGGCACCTGCATGTAGGCAACACTGCCCTACTATGATCGTTTTGATCTGACAACTATGGACTTGCACTTGATTTAATCCAACTTGTCTCTGTGGAGTATGCCGCAGAACCAGTCTGTTCTTCTGGGTCAGGGCCTCTTGACAACCACTGTCACTCCCTCCCTCTGTCGCGCCGGAAGAAAGAGGAAAAGCAGTTTGGAGAGAAACAATTCTGTTTAATATCAACAGATCAATGCATATTCAAGTACAGTCATTCCTGTGGATTATGCTGCAAATTAGCTGTGACACCATTGGTCAGATTTACAAGGATGGCACTTTACATCACAGTAGTGGGAACAGCACGGTACCTGACAGTCATATGACGCCGTAATTATTGTAATTACATTCAAACAAAACACACATCTACTGTATTTCAGGGTAATATGCCTGATCATAACCTTGACCCAGTGTAAAGACTGTAAACGACAGAAGAAAAAAAAAGAAAAGGAAACATTTTATTTTCTTGCTGTGAATAAAGCAGCTGCAAAATGCGTCGTCCTCTGTCTGTTCTCTAGCCATGTTGTAACTGCGCCGTAAAGGAAAGTGCACCCAATTTGAATATGACAAGATCTTGAAATAAATCGTTAAGAAGTCTTCTGCACTGGGTTGTTTTTGAATCAAAAACATCCGAGGCACTCTATTTTCCTCGTTCTTTATTTTAGCCATTTACGCCTTTTCAACTCAAATAGTCTTCATCCGGGCATGTGAGTGAAACCTTTTCACTCTTATTCTTTCAGTCATGTTTGTTGTAATAGTGCTGTCCTGCTTTCCCCACTTCCCCCCACATCCTGCTTCCCCTTGGGCAAGACATTTGAAGGAATGCGTTGTGTGTTATTAGTGCGGTTAAGTCCATTTTGCGTTATGTTCTTTCTAATGTGTTACCTAACTCACTCCCTGTTATGCAAACCAGCCATGTGTAACATCCAATGTATTTAATGCATGTCAGCGAAAGGTCACACTTAAAGTCTTTTTGAAATACCACAAACGGACAAGGTCAACATGAGGACAAGCTGAAGCAAAACATACAGCACTAAATAAGTCAAATTAATAATCTTTGACGCAACAGCTGTTCGGAGTTTGCCCTCAATGATAAACATTCATCTGGACATGAGCCAGCAGTTATTTTCTGTATGTGTGTGTGTGTTTTTTTCTCCCAAGGAGTAAAAAAAAAAACACAAAATTAAAATGATGGATCTGAGGCGTCAGCAGGGGAATTAGAGAGGTAGCCAATCATGCCTGATGGGAGTGGGGGGAGGCGGTGGGGGAGTGGTTAGCCTCCTGCAGCCTGTGCCAGACTCCTCAGCGTTTGGCTGCACTACGTCTGTCACTAAGGTTAGAAGCTGCATTGTGCAAACGCATGAAAAACTGTAACTGTACAACAACCACAAAAAGTACTGAATAAAATATCAATAAAATATCAACAATACCTATGCAATGAACCTGGTTTATGTATTAAACCCTGAATCTCAAATCTCCTTTATATCAAATGAATGGATCTAGTCTTGGGTGATGGGCAGTTTTGTTCCATCTTACATCATTTGAATTGCCCGGTCAATGGCTCCTTGGAAATAAAATGAATGTAAAATGTTTATTCTCATTTACAAACATGTACATACAACATTAGTAATTGTGCAGGTGTCTACTACTTAAAACAGAACAACAAAAATCTTAACTTTCAAATGAGTATTGGCATGTCCAGGTCTTGCTTTCAGTTGTTCCTCAGACATAGAGAAGTCATTCAAAGTATACTGAAGGGGGGCCCACTGTTTATTGCATTACAAAACAATTGCCTTGCAAGTGGGTCATGTGCACATAAATTGATGTAATGTCAAGTAAATATTACTACAACCTTCCTACAGTGCTATCTATAGAAAAGACCTTGATATGCTTCACATGCTACCTGAGGTTTCATGTTTTATGCTGGCCCACTCTGGTGTGTTCCTCTGTGATATAGTGATTATAGTAACGGATATGGAACTACCATACGTTATGTTGACTACTAATTGGGCTCCTGTGTAACAGTGTCATATTAATGACCCACATCCAACTCATTGTAATATTCATGAGTTCCGAGCCTTGCTTCTTTCGTGGGTGGACGTTACATTTTATCGGTTTGATGTAATTGCAACACACTGTACTATGATCCTAAAAGTCTTGTCTTTTTCTTCTTCTCTCTCTCTCTCTTTCAACTCCTGCAAGTAATGAGGAGTCGTTACCCGTAATTGTCGTTGCTGGCAGGAACCGCATCAGCTTTTATACGCCATATATAGACATGGGTTTCATCTTCTGTGCTTTGTCGACAGGTTAAAGCGGTCCATGTGTGTTTCAGAAAACAGGTGGGACCCCTACGGTAACTGGCGCACTGTGCTTCTTTTTCTTCCCTCCTCCCGTTTCCTTCTTCTCATTTGCACAACACTAATCTGAGCATAAAGGCGAGTGTGGGACTCTTTCTGTACTCATTAGCTTCATCTCTAGGTGTTCTTTATTCCGTAAATGCCCTATCATGCCCTGGCCATCGTGTCGCATATTTCCCTCCCTGCTTTAAGGCACAAACAGTCCTGCTATTTTCCTCGCGTGCGGGGCCTGAATTGTAATGCAGATCCCTGTATTTTTTTTGTAAGAGGCCATGCGAATATGAGGCGCTCCTTTGGGCAAAACGGTCTCTGAAAACAAAAGAGGCAGAATAGGAATATGTTCATTGCATTGTGGACAAGTCAGATCACAGGAAGATACGGAGGATTCGATGGGACAAGGTGCTTTGAAGGGCAAATGGGTGTTTGCGTGCGGGTCATTGGAAGCAGAATTGCTGCCAAGTGATTTTCCTTATCTTCATGAATTAAGCGCAATTGCCCTGCTTTTGAACTCTATCCGACATTTTCAAGTTTTCCAATTCATTTCAGTTTAAAAAAAGGAACAATGGCGTCAGATGTTGCAGAAAGTGAAATGCACCTTAAATAATTAAACTGACTTCAGTGAATATCTGGCAAAGCATTGCATCAATCAAGCCATATGTTGTGCTTTGATGAGACATTCATTACAGCTAGTTAGGATGAAAGCTATCAATCTCTAAATGAGGTGTTCATGCCGAATAAATTACACAGCATGCGTAAGTCGCATACGTGTGAATGTCAAAAATGCAAATGCGCCTGAATAGATGTGTGGAAGTGAAGGGGGGGGGGGCACTGTAAACCAGCTAAATGCGCTTATTCAACACGGCGAAGAAAAGGCGATTCTCTGACTTTGGGGATATCCGGTGTTCTCGGAGCGGAAATGGGAGGACAAATCTTCTGCCATTTTTGTCCGCATTTGTCTGAACATCAAAAGGATCAGCTGCACTGTGATCGCACTCGGCGGGCAAAGTGGACCCTAATCCAAGTTAATTGATGGAGCCACGCTAGAACACGCTTAGCGCAAATGGGTCGTCCAATCACAAGTTGTTGTTTTTTACAGAAATGGAGTGCCGTGCTATCAGTCAGTGAATGGCCTGAGAGAGGGGGTAATCAAAGCTATTGTAATCAAACCTCGACCCATAACTTGATCGACCTGAATTCTGAATAATGGCAGATTTACTATAATTTATTATAATCCCACTAGTCTCCACATTTGATATTCAGAGATTATGAGTTATTACAAAGAAATGTCCAGTACAGTCCCTATAACCCGTCACTCGGTATAGCTGTAGACCCGCATTAAGTAGACCTGTGGTTCCCAACCCATTCCAAAAACTATGGCCATTACAAATGTGTAAAATAATGAATGCTAAAAATAATTACAAACAAACTGCAATTGGAGTGTTTGATGCACCCGTACTCCTTTGTTATAAACTACAACGACAATGTGTTCAATAAACTCAGGGAATAGAATTCAAGAGACAGTGGAATATGTAGGCCTATGGATAAATATTAGTGGTTCAGCTCTCACGGTTCGGTTCACGGTGCAGGACCCGTGGTTTGGTGCATCACGGTGCAAGTGCATTCTAAAAATAATAAGCTGTTTTTATTAGACAGTATTTATATCCTTAGAATACAATTGGCAATGCTTTCAAAGCCGCTTTATAAAATGTAAAGAAAAAATAGAAAAGAAATGGTACAGCAGCAAAGGTAAAAAATAAATGAATTTAAAAAAAAAACGCTACAGTGCAGGCCATGCGCTCATTAAGTGGTAGTTTCATTTTCGCTTTCCGCACACGGAGGCTGAAGCACTCGAAGCAGCGCGTTTGATTTGAAGCTCGTGTTTCTGCGTGTACTTTTTTTCGGAGACAAAGCTTTGGAGACCAGGAGTGGATCTTACGCATGTGTCTGCGCCTCTGACATTACACAGCACTGGATCTATAAAGAACCACAGCTGCAGTTTAGCGGTGAGTGACGATGACACACATCGCCCTGTTTGGATGCGCGCACACGCACGGCAGTCAGATGTCGTGCACTCGCGTTGTTGTGACGGCGGGTTGTCCTCGGACAGCAGCACCGCGGTCCATATGGACCCGTGGCCAATGCCCGCGGCCGGTGGGACGGTCATGTGGTGGCCTCTGGCCAATGTCTGCGAGCGGAGGGACCGCCACGTGGGGGCCGCCCGCGAATTTTTGGGAAATGAACATGGCAAGTCTTATATAGCGCTTTTCCAGACGCTCATCGGTGTACAATTTGATGCAGTATTCATTCGCTCCACTGCGCACATCAGCCCCCACCACCAACCACGCACACACTCACTACTGTCGCCAGGCTTCCTGGTGTTCCCAAACGGTCTCCCATCCCAGTCCTAACCAGGCCCTTCCCTGCTTAGCTTCAAAGTCGGTATGGGAAATAAACATGGCGGCGGCCATTGAGTTTGCGGTTTCTATTATAGATTTATTGTAATCACATTTTGACCAGTGGTAACGTCATGTGCCATTTTAGACTGTGTTTCTTGTAAAAAAAAAAAGGGGGAAGTTATGAAGTTATGTGTTGAGACTGGTTTAAATTTAAATTTAGTTAAATTTAGGTCAATTTTAGATCCAGTTAAATCCTGATTTGAGCTTTATCTAGACCTGGCGGTTCTTGGAACGCCATATATTTTGTGCGATGGAGCTTGGTGGACAAAGTTTACTGTTCATCTTAAAGCAGAACGAAGTAATATGCCCCTAGAGGCCATAAGCGCCACTGCAGGTGTTGTAGCATGTTGCGTTTTTTTACTCATTAGTTGTCCATGAGAGTAAATACTACGCTGACAGAAAAGACAAAGGGAGAGAGGGATATTGTACATCCAATGACACAATGGAGATAACATTTGTCACTCAAACTTGGCTGTAAATACTGCTAAAGTGGTGCTAGCCCCCAGTTAGCTTTGTCCGTTAGCCTGTTAGCTTTTTCCTTCGTGATTGCATTAGTGTGTACTGCGCCTCCGGGTCGGAGCAGGGAAAGTTGCAACCGTGGTTTTCTGGCCAGAGACACCAGGGGGAGATGAAAGACCCCCCCAATCATCCTTACCCCCAGAGGGACTACGGAAAGAATTTATTATGGTAAACAATTTACTTAGTACTGCTTTAAAGGTTACATGGATTTCAATAATGCCAGATTGCCACCTCCCTATACTTCAGAAGTAGACTGTAAATTATGTGGAGTGCAATAACAGCAAAAACAGTCCTCAAAGACTCCTTCCCATACTATATACACTATCTTCTGTCAGACACTTGTGCCCCAGAAATACCATTATCACTTCTACTTTATTGGCTAATGCTTGACCCATTTGGTTTAAACACGAATCTCACCTTGAAAATCGGGAAGTGAGCCAAGGAAAGTGCTATCCTGCATGCAGACGGTGGATTTCAGGATTTCAGTGCGGTTCTTGGGCTCTGGCTTAAAGTGAATTCCGACTTTACAGATGGCTCCTACCTCTCCGTCATGTGTGACATTGCACTCCTGCTATCTTAACCGTGTTTTTGCTTGTCATTACGCTTGGTAGGATTGGAAAACCACTCCCAATTTCTGATCAACGCAGTGAATGTTGTGTTTCTGCCCCGCGAGGTTCCTTGGCTCTATCTTTGCGGCACGATATGGGATTTTGAGAGTAAGATCTGTTGCTGAATAATCAAAAGGAGCAGACAGAGAACATGCACAGAAAAATAAGTAAATATGGAGAACGTGTGCAAAATTCAAGGATTACCCTTTGACATATAAAAGGGGACTGCTTCCCCCCTCCTCCCTGCCGCTGAGGCCCAGTGTAATTTCCCATGTTTTTTAGCTCGACGCCCAGGGGTGTCACAGGATTTAAAGACCGAGCAAAATGTGCAAAGACCACACATGCTTATCAAGGGAAAGTGATGTGCTGAAAGCTTTGGTTAGTGTAAAACGCACTGGAAAAATAAAGCAGGTACAAACAAAATAAAACTGTCCATTTCACTTTTCTTCAAAAGAAAGAAAACCATAATGCTGTATCATGTGGATTAGACAGTAAAGTTTTTGTGGGTAGAGATGCACCGATCCAGCTTTTTTGCCATCGATAGCGATACAGGGGTTTGAGTATCTGCCACTATCCGACATTTACCGATACCAAGAGACTTTCTGAAAAATTGGCTTTCTCTGAGTGAAAAAAAATATTGACTCTTCTCCATTGTAAGATCAATAAAGTCATATTTGATTGTCAGGTTACAGATCAATTATCAATTCTATCTATTGATTAACTCTTGGATAAACATTTAACAAGGTTACATTAATATAAACAACTCACATTAAGTGATCTGATCATTACCATGTTAGATCAGTTATTTCACACTTGGCTTCAGCAGTGACCAATTTTATTTTATTTAGCTACTTTAGGTATTTCTATCATAGTTTCTGACCCAGCCTTGGTTAGTTTTCTTTGACATTAGCATGCTCCCACTACCTTTAGCATGCTATTGCTAACCGCAGACGTTTGCACGGCGATCAAACATACATTTGCAAATGTCAAAACTAGCTCAGCGATTGAATTCTCCAGGTTCTTAGCTTTATAATGATATACAGCCCATGTTCACTTAGCTTTAGGTGGTAAAAGTGTGTTTTTAATGCGTTGAGAGCCAAAACAAGTATCGGTTCAGAATCGGATATTTGTAGCCGATACCCATATTGTATTCTTTCCAGTATTGGCTCCGATATCTGACACCAGTAGTGGATCGCTGCATCCCTAACTGTATGTGCAGCTTCTGTGTAGCTCGACATGATCCTTGTTATATTGATCTAGCTTGTTAACTTCTCTTTCAACACATTTGTGAAAAAAAACATTTAACACCTGTACTCTAACTTTAGAGGCTAAAACAGGGACATTGTACAATACTTATTATAAATACTGCTGATGCCTTGAGTAAAATAAGTCATTTTAATAAATGGATTTTGGACTTTGGAAAAAGTGGTTATTTTATTGCTGGTGCTCGTCGTGTTCTGTTGGCCATTTTAGTGCCACAAAATGGTGCATTGTTTCATAGCGTATTACAGACTGTCAATAGTAGGCTACTGGACACATTGCGTTTCCTCTTATCTTGGACAGACTTTTCCTTTTGCAACTCCCACCATTTCCACTCTGTTAAACACTAAGCACTGTCTCTTCATCTTCCATCGTCTCCGTGCTGCTACCCATTTGGCACTAATCTCTATGCACTCTATGCAAAGTAGTTTGTTTTAGGGAACTGTTTATCCACAACCCTCACATCCTGGCAGCTCGAGTGTGATGCCGAACAACTGTAACCTGTGCACTTTCAATCACTCTCTGCTTTTCCCCGACGCTGGCCACATACCACAAACCCCCCCCAGATGATTTCGGCTTTACTGTTCCCCCCACCGATAATGATGAAAAAGCGAAAGAGCGGGGCCAGCTGCACGGGGCGTCGCACAAACAAGGCAGGCGTCGGAACGTAGCTCTTTTCTCTGTGTGTGTGTGTGTGTGTGTCCAGAATGCCGCCACATCAGCACTATTGTTAGCACATTGCAGCAGATTAGCGCTGATGTGCGAGCGAGCAGACTGGCCTGGCGTCCTTTGTGGCATGCGAGCCCAGGCCACCCCCGCCGCCACCCGCCAATCCGCCGCTGCCACCGTGTCACAATTAGCCAGAATAGCGGCAGACATGATTACCGGCCCTGGTGGCGACGCAGTCAATCCATCTCCAATCACAGCGATACCCCCACACCAGATCATTATCAGCATAATGAATACCGCACTCGCTTTGACTTAGTAGATTATGTTCTTTGCCGGAATCCGTAGATAAATTGTGCATCACTTTGAATTAAGAGGCTAACAAGCTCATATTGGCTGTTCAGGGAAGCAGGAAGAGACGTTTTATGGGGAGACTAAACTTAGCTACTCATAGTGGCTGATTATGAGATTAGAGAGCCTGGTGTGGGGCCGATTCCGCAGGAGGGTTCAAATCAGTTCTTTGCTATTAATATCCCCCCTTCTACTTGAGGCACTTTATTTATTATTGATGCTATTTTCCCCCCCCCCCTTACAATCCTCTACATTTATCTTATCGGGCAAATATAGTTGAGCCATTTCAAAGCAATGGCTGGCAGAATTAAGTAGCAGGATAAATGTATTATCTGACGATGACAGATTGTGCATGTTGCATTGCGTCATTATCTTCTCTGAAACTGTTGCCATGCTGTTATTCCCAGTATCAACAAGAGATTAATTAGCTTGTGCAAAAAGCTTATTTAGGCATTAATGTTTCAGGGCCACATAGCCAGGGAAAAAAACTTTCATTGTATGAGCAAAATTTGATCAGTTTGCATATTCAAGGCAAGGTAGTTTAGCACATAATATGAATTTTATACACGGAAGATTGATCGGGTGGTGGGGCTGAGGAAATGTGTTGAGGCAGACGCAGAACGACGGGGGCGTGGTTAGGGGGGGGTATGTGTGTGCAGTTGTTTACAATCTGAAAGTCAGTGTTATGCAAAATATGAGCGAAGGAGCTCAGTTCTTATCTGGTTTAGCTGGGAAGGTCTCTAAAATTGCGCTCTAGAAATATTTCCTTTGTTTACCCCAGTGGTTCGAAAACATCATCTTTGACTCACAACGGCATTTCACTGTATCAAACTATGCTACAGTTAAAATAGTACTCCAGTGGAAATAAAAGTTACCTAGTCAAACTATTACTGAAGTATTCACTGTAAAAAGGGCAAATGACGTGTTGTGAAAATACTTAACTTGAATATTGTGTAAGTTATTAATCACCCGGGAACAGCCAATCTTTCTTGTTGTTAGTCATTGGAATTGAAATGTATCTGCTCAGCGCCACCGACTGTTTTGAAATGCTTGAAATGGGACCAATTTTTTACATTTTAATGTAGAGCTTTTGTAGAAATGCAGTGAAGTAGAAGTTATTATATTTATCTTTCAAAGTGGAGCAAAAGAAATAAGATCTGCACAAAAATGAAGTCAAGTATGCAGGTCCTCAAAAACTCTGTACAGTGCTTAAAGGAGCTATACCTGATTATTTCTTTTTTTCTTTTTGTAAGGTAAAGGACATTTGTGCCATATTATGATTCATTGACGTTGTGTATGATCAACCCAAATTGTCAATATGTGACGAAAAGGACGGTCGTGATGGTAAAAAATACCCATTTTGTCACATTTTGTCTAAAAAGGTTCACAATTAGGTTAAGAGCAAGTTAATTTACTTTGCTACTGTCCACCTCTCATGATTTGTCTTGCAACAACCTTTAGGACGTCTGGGTTTTTATTCGTTATTGAGTCAGAGGTTCTTAAAGAGACAGAGGCCTATTTCAAGACATTTGCTACAGCCATTTTGAAAGAGCAATTTTATACAAGGCAGTTTTATAATTTACTGCATTTACAGACCAACAGAAGGTTTCGCCATCATTGTAGTGTGCTATAGACTGGTGCTATGTGATTGAAAAAAGCATAATACCCCCTCTTTAAAGGTGCTGCCATTTGTTGCAAAACATTATGCCAAAAGTTTATAACAACCAACAAAACGCTATATTATTATTAGTTTTTCTATGTATGTATCTATATTTTTTTCTGCACGCTTATAAGTAAGCATATGTTACAGCCATTCATAACTGCTGTACTTGAATGCCTGAATGACAGCACTGATATATGGCCTTTGCCAGTTCCGATCCCATGTTTATCCGACTCTCTACATGCCCGCCGGCTCCATCACACGCCGAGACACATGCAACCTTCATTTCCCACATATTTCTGACTGATTGCACTTCTTGATTAATTAGCGGGCAGCTTGCTAAACGGCGACAGACGTGGCTTGATGTTCCGAGAGTAAAGTATAGGCTCCCTGCAGGGTATAATAATGTCCTTTATGCCCTCTTCTCTCCTCCTCATATCCCATCGCTTTTTTTTCCCACTCATTCTATATTAAGCCTTCTAGGTTAATCATTCCTAGAGGATGACAGCAGTGCGGTGGCATTTAAGTGGCACAAAACAGCATGAGATTTTTGTCTTGTTCTTTTTTTTTTTTTTTTTGCAGGACACATCTAGCAAGTAAAACAAAAGGTGTTGCTTTAATGCTTTAAACTGTTAATACATTTGTCGATATGGGCGATGATGGTATTACGTCTGTCAGCTTCTTTTCATTCATAACGTTTAGTGTAGAACATGACTTCTTTTTAACCTCTTAAACCCCCGCCTAAACCAAGCACATCTCCAGTTGGACTTGACCCAAATCTACAAGCTTCTTAAAAAAAAGCTATAAAAATGAGACGTAATGAGGATGAAAACACAGCAAAACAGGCGACAAAAATGTGATGAAAAAGCAACAACAAAGCAACAAAAAAGCAACAAAAACGTGACTAAAACACAACAAAACAGGTGGCAAAAAAGCCACAAAAACGTGACAAAAGCATGACAAAAAAGCACCAAAAATACAACGAAAAAGTGAGGACGACACGTTGACAATGTGAGGAAAAACCTTACATCAGTTTTATAGGTCATATAGGCTGTAAGCTCCAGTCGAGAAGGCTTTAGATTTGGGTAAAGCTGAACTGGAGAAAATGTGCTCAGTTAAGGCGGGGTTGACGAGGTTAAAGATGATAGGGAGTTTAAAAATGTTAAAATTATGTAATTTCCTCCCCCTACATGTTCCAGCAACGTCCTAATGTGTAGAATGAACTCAGACCTTTTTGTAAATATTATAGTATAATATTTGTCATTCTTTTTTCTATCATCTCTTTATGGATTTTAATAAGCTGAATGTTCACGTTATATGTAGTGATCTAATCAAAGACCATGAAACCAAGAAAATATCTGCAAATAAACTGGCTGAACGACTAAACTGGGTCTAAACCAGGATTGCACACTTGAGACTTCCTCAGGAAAAAATCAAGCTCTGAATTACATAATGCAAGACCCCCAGAACAAGAGGATACATCCACCAGTTCCAGTCCAGATCTCGATAAATACTCTTTCTATTCTGGGTTAATCGTCCTTGTCCTCTGATATTTCCATTGTTTCATCATATGGAATAACTCTCAAGTCTCAGCCCCCTAATTTTCTTCTGACCTAATTCCTACTAACCTCATCTACGTGTGTACATTAACCGCTGCAACGCAATATGAAAAAAAAAAAAAAAAAAGAAAAGAAAAAAGGCTGCTTTAATCTTCATCTATTTCCCAAGCATTCCTTAACCTCCTCTGACATGTTTGCACCCAATTTTGCTCTGCTGTGCTTAGTCCCGGCGGGGAGGCTGGTGCTCCACTTCATTTGTTTGCATATAGGGGATATGTCCAGGTCTGATGGATGGCTTTGGATTCTTCATAGTCCCACAGTCGCTCCGGGTTTACAATAGAAGGTGCTTTGAGCCTCTCTCCGAGGACCGCATCCTCAAATAGCGAGAGATAAATAAAACGCCCCCACACGCTCACGCGACGCACACACAGCCCGCTGACGCGTAATTCCCGTATTCACGTGCGACGTTAAAGAACTGATTACATGTGTCTGCCCACGAATAATAATCACATATGGCCATACAGTTTCCCGTTATCAGCCAGTGCCTGCTCATTCTGCCGCCAATAACACAATTAGAGTGGGAAGCAGAATTAGTAGATTTCCTTTTCAAACGTAATCAGGGTAGATTTCGTGGGTTGATGACCAGGATATCTACCTCTAAGTGAATCCTTATTTGGAGCCTTTTCTTTTTTTAACATTGCGAGATAGGACCAGCGCTTTCGCATGTTCACATTCACGCACCAACACGTGTACATTGTTTAATAGTGTCTGCACATTTGGTCCCCAACAGGCAAACAGAGGAAAGCTTTGGAATGAAAAGAAAAACAACTCTCTCGCTCTGCTTTAGAGTTCATATCCTACTTTTGTGAACACAGAAGTATATCCAAGTTCTCATCTCAGTAATTACTGTATCCACCATGTAACTAATGTAAACTTTAAAAGAGCTATTCACTGGAGCAAGTCTTGTCCCTGTAGGCAAAGGACCGGAGAGGTAACTGTGGCATTCGCATAAGTTAAGGGTATTGCAGAATAGCGTAGCAAGCCAACAGGGCAAGATCCTTAAAGGAACAGGCCACCGTTTTTCCATAAGGACATGTGTTCTTACCTGAGCTTAGACGAGTTGATGCGTACCTGTTTGGTTTTTGTGCGTGCGCTCAGTCACACAAAAAGACCAAAGATGTTGTTAGCATTTAGCCTCTCCCAGCATATTCCTATGGAGTCAAACGGGTGAAGACAACATGTTGGTCTTTTTGTGTGACTGAGCGCACGCACAAAGATAAATGATAACTGCCTTGTATAAAATTGCTCTCTCAAAATGGCTGTAGCTATTGTCTTGAAATCTTTAAGAACCTCTGAGCCTTTCCGACACTCCCCCTCCACACGCTGTCTGTGGCATCAGTGGGGAGGGGGTTCTGCTGAGGAGCAGTGGTTGGTTACTCGGCTGGTGACGAAAGGTTGGAGGCGTCTCCAGGAGGTGGGGGCGTTCCTAGGAGGACTCAGGTAAACCTATCCCTAAAATGGCTGCCATCGGAGTTTTTACAGATTTCTCAAAAATACGTGAATGTGCCAAGGCAACACTTCAGGCATGTTTTTAATGAGGGAATGACATAATAACATGATGTAAAGCTTGAAAAAGTCGATTTTGCATAATACCCCCCTTTAAGTCCTCTAGTGTGTATATGTGGGTGGTGTTTGACAGGACATGTGTAAAATAAACATCTCACCCATGTCTCATTTGATGACTCCGGAGTACATTTATAATGCACTGATTTGCTCAGTGTTTGCACACATGCAAAATGTATGCCAAAGGGGAGCCAGTTGAGATTTTTGCCCGTCATAAACGTTTCAACTTTAAAGGCAACAGTGCAAACCCATTTACATGTAAAATTTCCACCAATAATAATATAAAATGTGCAACACACTATGAAATCAAATGTACTTAGCAGCTAAATCGGGCCCTATATGTTTACAGAAGTAACTCATCAACTAAAAACACAATGAAAATTCCCCAGAATGCAGCACTGTTAAATACGTGCTTTCTCTGCTAAAAGACAGTCTGGAACCTGCGGTAAGCGGTCAGAGTCCAGAGGAGCCAGCTCTCTTCATCAGCGTGCTTGCAAACAGTGATGTGATGAGACTGCTAACATGGAGCGCCCACACTACAGCTCTGGTCTAGTGTCTGCCAGCTGAGCGTGCCCCTCACTCAGCCTTTTGTGCTTCTTCTCTGGCCACAAGCGCCGCTGTCATTTACGCCATGCTAATTCGCTCAGAGTGAAGGATCGTGCTGGCTAATCAGTAGTTAACAATTCCTAACTAAAGAAGTGCATTTCAAAGTGGCTGAAGGTCAAGGTGGTCTGACACGGCAGGTCTTAGGGAAGTTTTCTGCTTGTGTTAGCATCGCCTCGAGACATCATCTGTCCTTGAAGACACACTCGGAAAAACAGGGGATGAGGCCATTTTTTAGTGCTGCAGTTAAAGGAATAATAAAAAAAAATCCCATTGAAATGTCTAAAACAGGTTGTTTTTAGACACACTGTATTGTAGGAACCACTACAGCCAAATCAAGTAATGAAAATTAATGACATTTTAAACAAATATGAAGTTGACGTTAGTGTAGATTTCACTTTTTGAAACACTTTCTTAAAAAATAAGTCTATAAGTTAAGTTATTGAGCTTTTATTGCAGTTTATTATAAAAGACAGTTAAATGTTATATTACTTTTACCATAGAAAACCATTTGAAAAGTTAATGTCTGTCACTGCCCAGCAACAGATAACATGTCAACCACTTATCTCAGAAGAAAAACCCGCTGCATCTTTGCGGTGTCTGTTTCCATCGATTTTTCTTGGACAAATAAAATTTGTGCATCAGTAAACCGCAGAGGCTAAGGATGCATCTGCAAGGTGAACAGCAGGCATGTGGCTGGGGAAATGTACTTCCTTGCTTCATTTCATCTCACTCTCCTATCCCTTGTCTCTTCAAAAAAAAAGAAAAAGAAGAAAAGCTATGAACCTGTGTAGTGTTGTCTTTGGCTTGGGAGCACCAGTAGTATCGTGGAAGAGCAACTGCGCTCATTCTATTATTAAATCTTCCCCTGTTATGTAAACCTTCGAGGGATGACACCAACGAATAATGATTCACCAGCGTTCAATTGTGTAACCGGATTACGCTGACGAAGAAATCAGAGGTGGGATGTGTCAGGAGCCAATTTTAAAATCAACCACAAAGCTCTCATTCATGCATTACTAAGACACGGGCTAATTTCATCATTGTGGGGTGGGACAAGACTCGTTCGTATTCTTTGTAAAACACCTTTGCACGTCATTGGTTGATGTGTTATAAACGGCCTTCGGAATTTAGTGAGGTTTTAGAAAGATCAGACTGTGACTAAGATGACTATTGGACTTGTGTAACGAAACGATAAAAATACTGCAATGGAAGTGCGGTAAAGCAGATCCGGTACTGTTGCTTATATTGGTATACCTGGAGTTGCTTTATTCATGGATGTTTTGTAATCCTGCCACTCTACGTACTTCAGAAGAGCTCAGAAAGATCTGCTGTCCTTGTGCTTCTCTGTGTTGTTAAAGAACTCAAATAGTCTACACTAAGTGAAGGTTGATTTACTTCAACTTATTTCTATATATGCTTTGTATAAGATATGTAATTATCAATTATTCTTTGTTTATTAATGTCTTTGACCTCAGGATATCTCCTTTGTTTGTTTTAATAAGAATAGAGAATGCATTCCCCCAATCTCTTACACCTACTGTCAATTATACGGAGAAAACACAGTTTCCCAGGCTTAACATCTTTATATAGAATAGGGAAAGTGTGTAGTCCAGGCTGGCAGTGGCAGTCTATTAGTGTTAACTTTGTGTAGGACCTAGTTAAATAAATATTTATGACTTCCCACTCAGATCATTCCTTGCCTATGGACAGAAGTAAAGATAAAGATCAGATAACAGCTTCGAAATACTGAGGAAAGTTCTGTCTTGGCATCTGTATGCACCGTATTGATTATCCACTTTTATCAGCCTTTCAGAGAAATAATGCGCAAAAAATCTACTTCCATTCCTGGGGGATTGGAGAGTGACATTGATTTGCTTTTATTGCGTAAATCTTCTCAATGCGGCGTGAAATGATGGATGGACATTTAATTCTACTAAATTAAAACAGGAGGAGATGTTCCAAACCATCAAGCTCGTACAATCTCATCTACTTTGAACCAAATAAGCGTGACTCTTTACGCATCAGATTTTGTTGACAGATTTAGAGGAAAGCTTTGGACCAGTGTATTTGGGGACATTACAACTCAACAGTATCATTTTGCTTGATGCTTAAATCAAAGCAACGTTAGTTTAAAGACACTCATTTGTATGTATTAATTTGTTATCATAGGTCCACTGTTAGACAACATTTTCTGACACAATTAAAAATCAACCTCTCTGCCAACAAGGAACCTACAGTGTCAGTTGTAACACTTAAATAAGCCAAAATACAATGTGGCTGCTTTCCAGAGGAGCTTTTTTGGAAGGAAAAAAAAAAGCGCTGGACTGGTTTACGACTAAATGTTTGTCATTATTTTTGATGGAAAATAGAGAGAAGTTAGTAGAGGTGTAACGGTTCAGCTAGGGACAGTTCAGCTGCAAGAGGTGTGTGAAGGCGCAAGCCGACACGTGTTGGTGTGCTTTTTAATGTTTCTGGCCCATTAATAAAGCCTTTTCTACTTTTGCAAAATATGAGTGCCTGGACCTGATCTTTCTCTCCACATCCCACTGCCTCCTTCCATGAGCACCATTTTTGCTGGACACCAGAAGCTCCCTGTCCTAATTTCTGTTAAATAATAATAATGCATTGGCTTTATAAAGCACTTTTCTGGACACTCAAAGATGCTTTACACTGCACTATTTGTTTACTCCATACTCATCAGCCATCGGCCCCTCCGACCACCACCAACCACTCACTCACTACATTCTCTAGGCTTCCTGGTGTTCCCAAACGGTCTCCCATCCAAGTCCTGCCAGGCCCTTCCCTGCTTAGCTTCCAAGGTCTGACAGGATTGGGCAGAGCAAGGGCGGTATGGCCAACAAGGTTTGGTGCATCGTGGTGAAAGTAAAATGCAAATAAATATGTATTTTTTATCGTGCCATAATTCCCAATTTAACATATAATAGTTTTAATTTACAATCTGTATTACACTATAATATTTTAACATTTAGCTCCTTCAGATCAGCAACTTTTCTGAAGAAACAAAACAACGCAAAACAAAAATCTTACTGATTCTAGATTCTAGTAACAAAGGAGGGGGGGAAAAAGATGGTTTGCCAAATTATGTTTTTATGTGTAATTTTGAGTGTCCGGTAGAAGAACAACGACTTACTGTAATAGCCTTGTGTAAGGAAAGGGAAGGACTTTATTTGTAAAGCACCTTTCACAGACATGGTCACAAAGCGCTTTACATGAGACAATTTTACATCCACTCCACACTCGGTGGTAAACTACGTATGTCTTCAGACTAACAGAAACACTGTCGCGACTGCACATACCTGCGCCATCATCAAACATTCACACACACACACACACACACACACACACGCACACACACACACACACACACACACATCATTGATCCTGGACTATTGTGCATATTTTTGTTGTAGGGGAAACCGGAGTACCCAAAGGAAACCTGCGCATGTAACTCATCAGATAAAGCCTTTAGAGCTGGATGTGCTGTTTGTGAGTCTGTTATAGACCTGAACATGATCCTCTTGTTAAATTATTGTGGTCAACATTACTTAAAAAACACTGTTTGGTATGAGCTGTGTAATGCATTGACATTGGTGGCTCAGTTGATCCATGGGTCTAAAGGTTTCAAATTCCCTGGAAATGTAAGGAAATGACTTCTGTTGTGCCATTGGGCAAAACACCAGCACTGAGTGTGGATGCACTTAATAATGACATTGTATCTTTTAGAAGCCTGTCATCTCAGGTTAGTAAAGTGCAATACAAATACACGTTATTACACCATTGACAACATTATAATAAAATTAGTTAAAAGACAATTAACTTTACTAATATTTTTGTTCATAGGTAATAAAGTACATTTCTTAAATGAGATCTGTGCCTAAACAGTTATCAAATATTACTTTTTGTGTGTGTGTGTGGAATAGAATGACATCATATGAAACAATCATATAAGCAGCAAGTCTTTAAAATGACATCATATATACAATATGCTTTAGGCTAGAAATTATTATAGAAAACTAGTTATTTTCTGCAATTGCTTTAGTACTTTATTTTAGGTTTGCTATTATTATTTCAACCTGAAAAGATTCACAGAGACAGAAAAGGCATTAAGAAAGTTTTATTGAATGAATGCGAATCATAATTGGGGCTCAGACCCCGGCAGAAGATTGAATAAACGATAGGAGCTACACGGTGTCGAACAGCCAGAATCTTCCCCGGAGCCTGGACACTGGTGGTGGTAGAAGAGGAGACCCAGGGTGACCGGTCGACGACGAGCAGAATTGGGGAGAGGTCAGGCGGAGAAAGGGGTGGAGGAGAGTTGTAGCACGGCTGGGAATTTCTGAGTGATTGACCAGGAGGCTTAAGAAGGGGAACCTGTGCGAAGAGTGGCTGGCGCAGGGACGAGCGCTGCAGTGATTGGCTGACGTGAAAGTGCGGCTTGGGCTGGGTCTGTGATTGGATGATTGAAGAGCGCTGCCGTTGATGAGGCGATGAATGAATGCAGCTGGTCTGTCTTCTGGGTTGAACTGGACATATGTGAGGAATCAGACCAGAACTTTATTACCATGGGGCATGGGAGTCCCAAATCAGCTGCCACACAGCTTCTTACATGGCCTTGTATTAGTGAAACTATAGCTTGGTGACAAATGGCCTCGCAGTTTTCCTGAGGTCACACAGGGCAGTGCCATGTGCCCCGGCAGTGCCTCTGTCGCGGCGCTCTGAGGGGCTGATCACAGCTGCTGTTCAGCTCGGTGTCTGCCCCCACTCCCCCACCCTCCCCATCCTAGACGCACAGGCATCTCAAACCATCCCATCCCTCCTATCCGCACGGGGCGAGCACACAGTTAGTTATCATGTTTAATTTGTTCCCCACAGTGTCTCCAGTGTTCTCCGCCAAATTATCAAAGCGGTTTGATCTAGCTCGTACACTGTGTTCGCGTGCAAAACATCAGAAAAAAGAAAAAGAGGACGAGAGAAATGAAAATAGGAAACAAAGCATTACAAAGGCTTTATGCATGTGTGACAAGCTGCACTGTTCCGAAGCATCACGATGTTATCTGATTTCAATAAGATGTGCCTCCTGTTTTGTGCAATTTTAGATAAATGTCCCAAACAAATAAAAGCTCCGTAGATGAATATGTTCCTTCCAAAGCCCTTCTCACAACTATGCAGCAACCCGTCTGCTTCCTTTTATTAATACAGCGGATCTAATATTTTAGAGTTTTTGTACTTCCACAGTGGGTTGAATAGTATACTGGACCCGTCGCTGAGTAATAACACTGTGTTCCGATCAGGTTCATTAGGACTTCCTCAGAAGAAGAAGGCAGCAGCCGAAGCATGCAAAGGCTGACGCAAGACTTTTCTGTCTGTAACATTATTAGGGCTTTAAGATGGCTCTGGGTCGATTCATGATATCTTAATTGAACTGTCTCCAATTGTCCTCAAATACCTGTGTGTAGTGTTTTTTTGTTTTTTTTTCTATAGCCATTGTTCAGCCAACCAACCTCTGAGATTAAGAAACACTGTTACAAGAGAGCTGTGGCCAATGCGGCAGACAATTCAGTCAGTACGAATTTCAGTTCATTAAAACTGTTAGGGTTTGTGTAAAGTTGGACCCATGAACAGACACCAAATCAGAGCGTCAATGCAAGTGAGGTTATTGACAAAAAAACAAGTTTTTGTGGCTTGGCTCGGTCTAGGGAGTGGCTCCAGAGCAGGCGAACTGAGGGACAAAAGGCAAGAATAAGAAAAAACGAACTCGACGAGAAAAATCACAGATCAGTGAAATTCGCAGAGCAGCTAGCACCGCAACAGAGACGGAACAATTCAACGATTGATTGGAGGTGAGTCTAGAGTCCAGTCCCCTTCAGGACCAAACAGAAAGACCCACAAGAGGGAGACAGAACACATGCACCAGGGCAAAACCATAACCAAAACAATTAAACACCTATATTTTCTTTAGACATTAATTACATACCTTGATCAACAAGAATGTCAGATCATTACAAAAGTACGGTCAAAGTGTGGTTTAGTTATTTGACGTTTAAGCACATACTCTAAATCAGGGGTCTCCTACAGGCGGCCAGCCGGCCATTTCCAGCCCACAAGATGATTCAATCCAGCCCTTCACTTGTGGAGCACAAATATGCATGTCAAATGTGTCCCAAAAAAAAGAGCAAGTCTCTAGCCCATTCCTTTGTGGTGTCAGCCACTAGGGGACAGCTTAAATAAAGAAGGGAAAGAATTCCACACGTGTCCAGCAGAGGGCACTGACAAATAAGAGATCCCTATACAAACAACACATTATAGCCATGTGGTAACTGGACAGTCTGCCCTAGGGCGGCTGTAGTAGGCCTGTCAACGATATTATTGACTCTAACAATACTGTCAACTCTCAGGCATAAAAATGACGGTAACCTTTTGTTCTAAAAGTGCATATTCATGTCCTAAATACCACACAAGCTGCAATAAACATGAAATATAGTGTAACTCAATTTGCTTCAGTTAGAAATCAAAGTTTTACAAAGAATGCATGGGGTGAATGCTAATAAGTGTACAGACGCTAAATATTGAGCCCAAAAAATGTCGTTTATCTGTTATTTATTGAATGATAAGTCAATAAAGTAATTATCGTGACAGCCCTAAGCTGGGGCAACCATAGTAGCTCATACACTGTGGTTCAAAGATGAAAAAAGAATGATCTGATGAAGGCTATGCCGAAACGTTATCATCCTTGACTATGAAGATTTGCTTCTTTTTTCTTAACCATAGTAGCTTACAACCACAGAGTATGGAGTGAATAAATAATGACTACAATGTAGCAGAAACTTGTGACAGAGGCTTGTAAGGTGCAATTCAAGTGTAAGCTATTTTTAAGAGGCTACAGTTCAGCTCATTATTATTCATTTATCTATATATATATATATATATATATATATATATATATATATATATATATATATATATATATATATATATAAACGTTTCTTCAATAGTATTTTTCCAATTAAAACATATTTAATTTGGAGCTTTTTATTATGGACCCCGGCAAAACACTCCCGATATATATTGGCCCCCAGGAAATTTTACTTGGAGACCCCTGCTTTAGATTATACAGTGCATTGTCCAAATCAATTCTCTTGCTGTCAGAGTCCACTATATTGTTTTGTACAGACTCCAGAACTTTATGAAGGGGTTAGGGGCAAGGAAGCACAGCCTATGTTTTATATGTCAGTGCAAGGCCCTTGTGTTGTATTGTAATAACACACCCAACTCTATGGTCGGCTCAACTTTTCACACAACCGTTAGCACTCATACTCATTTGTTTAATTCTGTGAAATACAGCGCTATACGCACAATCGCCAACCTTTTGACACTGTGTGAACAATGTACAACCCGCCAAGCGATGACCCGTGTTGAGGTTCAGTCCTGGCAATTAAAGTTCATTGCCTTTCCATGCCACAATTATTTATAGCTTAATTTAATTTAGCATGAGGAAGGAAGACAAAAAAAAAAAAAAAAGAATCAAGTGCACTTTCGAGTCTAATTGATGCAGGTTTTAGTCTTGCATCCTCAGCATTCTGTCGTATGGCGGAGTTAACTAGGTGGCGGCTGAAGTGTGGAGAAGATAGAGCAGAAGAGAGAGTAAGGGGGGGGGGGGGGGGGGGAGTGCCAGAGGAAGATGAAGAGAAGGAAAATAAGGTTATCGCGTGGGGGGAGCAAATTTGATTTCTTCTACAGCCATTGTTAGCTGGTGGCTTTGAGGCGATGTGAAAGCGGAGTCCATTTTCTGTGAGGGAGATTAGCGCAGCGCTGGGTTTGTTTCTATTTGAGGAATAATAAAGAGTGCGCCTTCATACAAAATCTACTGCTGCAGCCGGTCCTATTACCCTCTCCACTGATTTCCTCTCCGTATAGAAATGTAATTTTATTTAACCCATTTGCAAAGTAAAAGCATGCAGCGTTTGTGAAGGGGGAAAGGCAAAGGAGGAGGTTTGTTTTGGTGCACTTCTGTCTCGCACTCCAGGTAAGATAGTCGCGGAGGAGCTTTGGTGCCGAGAAGCACTTTACTGGAGCAACAATGTCATCTTAATTATGTGCTTGGGTAAAAAACCCGCTCCGACACAAGGCCGTAGTCCCTCTCCAGGTGCCAAAAGAGGGGAAGGGATTGCCTCACATCCAACTCAAACTACCGCGCACTCCCTACGCTTACACTTCCTGTTCCTGCACCACTCTTATTTTTAGCATCTTGACTTTATGCCGCAACAGGGAGCCTCCCAAATGACCCGAATGTAAGGATGCATTTGACACCTTTGTTCATTAAAAGAAATTGGGAGCAGAAAGGCAGCCTCTCATGCACTCCCATGACAACGTCCCAACACCAGGAGCGGGCTACAGAGAAGGAGCTTTGCGAAGCTTAAGGAGCCCCACTTCTCTGCCTCCCAATAATTCACTCTGGTCCTAGTGGAGTAAAGGTGTCAACCCAGACGTTCACGTGTAGCTGCCTCATTCCAATGGAGAAATAGAATGATGAAAGGAAAAAAAACACCAGAGGGGATGGGGGGGGAGGACAAGTGGCTCTTTTAATGACGCTGGGTTGTGATGGGAATGCTGTTAATGAGGAGGGCTGGGATAAGAGGCTATGCTACCCACGTAGAGATAGACAAGTCTGGGAGGAGCCTGCGGAACAAGTGGGCTCAGCTCGGCTTTGGCGCAGCTGAACAGACCCGGGCGCTGTGGGATGAATATAGTTTGACTGTGCAGGCAGGCAAAAATGGCATCAGGAATGAGCGGTGAGTCTCGTTCCCGCTTCTCCCAGAGAGACACCAGCAGCTCTCTGGTGGAGATCAGAAAGGTGCGAGATTGGAAGTGAGCGGCGAGGGTGAATAGAGAGAAAGAGAGACACACACAGGCACACACACAGAGACAGAGAGAGAGGGGGACAGGGGAGACAGTAGCCCCAGGAGGCTCCATCTACAGTCAGTAATTCCACTGGGGCTCTCCCCGCGCTCTTCAGTTCCAACTCCAGATGAAAAATAAATAACCTCTTCAGACGGCCGCCCTCTCCTCTGAGGGAGAAGGGGAGCTTCCCCAAGAGCGGGCTTCGTTTCCATGTAGTTATCTACTGTCTCCTCTCTTTGACTCTGTCTTTTTTCACAGTCACATAGGAACACACTTCACACCACGGCCAATGCGTCTTAAACACATGCTTTTACACCAGCCTTTGGTTTTACTTTGAATAGAATCTCTTGTACTGACAAATCAAACTGTTCTTCTTCGGCATGTAACATCGAGGGACCAGACGTATGTTGTGGCATATACTGTATTTGAATGTTGGTTCCTTCTGACTTGTGACCAATCGCTTTAGTTTGATTTTCATTTTCTGACAGCACTTTTTTTCTCATTAGCAGACGGATCTTGTTTCTCAGGACATTGCATACAAGCTCAATCCAAATCCATCACCCTCTCTTCCTTGCCACATGAGCACACTTCCTTGTGATGAGTCAGATTTGAAAGCACTAAACACATCATTTGCCTGTGGCTCCGCTCGGTGTTTTGCACTCACGGCTTTTCATCATTCTCATCACTGGTGTCAAGGTGCATCTACAACATTGTCATTGTGCTCACCGTAAGTCTCACCTGATCTGCAATTAAGGCCTTCTCCGTCCTGACAAACTTTGGTGGCATGTGATTGCAGACGGAGCTTAAATCCAGTCTGTGGAGTGTTTTCAAGAGTGCACAGGCTGATGGTCGAGTCAGCGGAGAGTCATGGGTGATTGTGCGTGACGCGTCGGTGCTTCTGCTGCGCTCTCAAGTAAACAGCAGGAACATGAGGCAGTACACACGTCTTTGTTTGGTTTGTTGGATGCACACTAGGCATGTTTTGTCTCCACCGTCCAATCCAGTGTGCCTTGAATGGGTGTCAGCGAAAATGAACGTGCAGCCGATGAGATATAAGACGGTTCAGTTTTGCGAAACGGTGTGGACAAAAAGGTTGTTGGGTGCAAAGGCAGACATAGCTCCTGGCTACATTAGGTGTGGTAATTATGGATTATTAGGTATAGCGCTATTGAAATATCCATTGCATTTTCAATTTGGAAACTCAGTTATATGTCAGGTGATCAGTACTCATTTTGTCATGGGTACCGTTAAACAGTATCTACTTGGTACCGACCGAAAAGCCCCGGTAGAGGGCAGTATCAAAATTTTTTAATTCTTTCGGTGCCAAGTTTTCTCTCCAAACGTCAATATATGACCCACAGTAAGTATAGAAATAGCAACATGAACGTGTGCGTAGAAAGGAGGCTGTTATCTTAGCGAAGCAAAGCTAGAACTTACCAAACGTTTGTAATAAAGATGACAGAGCCGCGGTCTGCATCAGGTCTGAGCCAGGACTAAACCAGGACTAGACCAGGTTGTAAAACCCAGAGCTAGATTAAACCAGTTAAAAACAAGGACTAAACCAGGACTGAACAAGAAACTTGAGTTTTTAGGGAAATTGAAAAGCAAAATCAAGCAACTCTTTATCTTTAGCAACAGACCCGGAGGCTGAGCTTACGTGCTGTTGTTTACAACTTTACAAGCAGCTGCAGTGAGGGGAATATCAAGGATTGTTTGTGGAAAGTGAGTGCTCACTCTGTATTAGACATTCTTGGTACAGTTTTGGTAAATTATTAGTGGCAGAGTGAGCGCTCTCACCATGTAAAGATCTTTGACGTCTGAAGTGCTTTCGCTTCATCAAAGCGCAGTGTGTTTAGAATGGTTTAGCTGAAAGAAACTGTGTCATCATCATGTGGATCTGTACCTACAGCTCAGGAGGTGACAACATTCTTTTGCTCTTTGTATCGCTGCTTAAATGGAGATTGTGCTCAAAATACGAAGGTACAGGTGACGCTGCTGCGGCCTGTGTAGCTCCTGTTTCACTGTTTTAGGACTTTTTCCTGAACAATCCTTTTTTACTTTTTATTTAATTGAATTAATAAAACATAGGTATCAAAAAAAGTACAGAAAAAAGAACAGCACCCACAGGAAAGCTTGCAAAGGACAAAATATACTTTTTTTTTTAACAGTTTAACATTCCCTATTCTAAGTGAAGTAGGTCTGGATTGAACCAATTGAAGCTAATCCATACAAGCAATGCCTCTAAAAGGCGGCAGAGTTTTCTGGACCGTTACATTTTGCCTTTCTTTAGTGGCAGCATATGCTGATTATGCCATTTTTCTAATTTGTTAAATGGCAGTTCGACAGCTTTTCATCTGTCTCCATTTGTTCCACTAGCTGGAAAATCCAACTTCAGAACAAAGTCTGATGCTTGATATGAAGGAATTAGGAGAGTAGGCAGAGCTATGAATTTTATACCCCTCATTGTGAGATCGTATCGCTTCAATTATAAAGCCTAGAAATACATTATGTTGATCCTGTCGACGATTGCGCACCTTTTTGAAGGAATAGAAGAATTGCTACTCAATACACATTCACACAAATACACGGAACAAATATACCAAGGACCCCGCCCAGAGCACGGGATAGCAGCAGTACCTAGGGGTGAATGAGAGATGGGTTCGCCTGCACCCCAACTGACATGGAGGACTCATGGAGGCTACAGCTGTCCTGTACCTGGGACAGCGCCATTTGGAAGATGCCCCGGATATGGTTTGGCTCCAGGTCATGTCCGGGGCCACCCTCATACAGGGCCTTCATCCCTGCCCATGTCTTTATCCTCTGGCCGTGATCAAAAAAGCTACCATGAGGAGGTTCTCTGGAATCTGAAATTCATCAGGAAACGCTGTTTTTTTTTCTTTATTTCAACAGGATGGTCATTGTCGTTAAAGTTTGTTGGTCTAAAAAAAACTGAGGTGGTTAAAATGTGGTGAAATTAAGCATGTCGCTCTCAGACAATTCTAGCTTCGGGAAAATATAGTCGAATGCCTTACAATGGAACCCACCTCGGCGTTAAAAATATCCACATTTTAATCTGCCCTTAGTGGAATAGCCTTTTCTTTGGAACCCAGTCAACACTTCCTTGCTAACTCACCTATCAAACCTACCTCCTGATACCTGTAATGAACGCTCTGCTTAGCCCTGATATCACACTGTAAATCCGCTTAGCATCCTTAGCTTCCAGCCCAAGGGGGATTTCAGCATCCTTCCTTCAGCGCGCTTAGTTTATCGCGCCGTGCATAGCTACAGCACTGGTGACTAGCATTCTGGCTGATTATGCATATTGAAGTGAAACATGTGGATTTAAGTAGGACTGGGTAAAAATAGAGATCAGCATATAGGAGGGCACATGCAAGAGCGTGTTTACTAGACATGACAATGCGAAGCAGAAATCAAGTGCACTAGGAGGCATGAATAATATATATTAAAAAAATAGTCAAGCATAAATGAGCATGTATAAAGCCAACAATGCAGATGCAGTGCTCCATGACTGTCTTGAGGACATGGGATGTTCATTAGACTACATTTTATACAGTGCAATGATATAATGGGAAACAAATGTAATGCAACTTTTATCCTTAGGGTGGAATGAGGATAATGGTCTTTATAATGAAATGAGTGTCTTCCCCTGGCATTGTGTACTGCATCCAAACCACAGTCCATAGAGACAGAACAAGATGGATCAGCATTGAATCTCGGCCGAAATTCTGTAACTCCAGTATTCTATTCAATGTAGTCGCAATTAGGACTGTCAATTTTACATGTTGATGTCAAACTCTTTGGTATGCGAGTGAAACAAATTGAAACAAGCTAACGTTTGAAAATGTATGGTACTTTGGATCATATGAGGGATTACTCAAACATGTTCAAATAAACTGTTTGTTTCTGACCAGGGAAATGTGTTGGAAGGAAAGGGCTGGTTGTTATGCTAAATGGCCAACATTATGACTCACCTAAAGTACTACAAAGCAAGACGTTGGGTAATTTTGTTTACTCCTTGTGCAGGTTTTTCAAAAAATATTTCATTGTAATTGGTTTTCAGGATAAGTGTTTATTTTGCCCTTATGCTTAGTCTCTGAGGCAACACCCTAACCATGCATGCAGTCATTCATTAAATTGTGCCTCATGGACAACGGCAGCGGCGTCTTATAACCATTAGTCAAGCATGTGCGCTAAATAGGCTACTCGTTCTGCCTGACTAATGATTTGCAACGCTGGGTTTCCAGGCTACCTAGATTAGTATAGTCAATTTGATTTGTTTCAACCAATTCCTCAGCCACCGTCCAATAGAACACTTCCTCGCTTGATATGTGCAATTGCAGGTTAGTCTATGAATATTGATAATATGCAAGCCACACTCCCAGTGAAGCACAACAGCAGCAAAATGTGCAGGTATGAAAGCTGCCCTCCTCTGCTTGTGTCGTTCACCTTAACCTTATAATGAATGAACTCTAAGGACAGACGTGTTAACTGGACTCAGCCGTAGATTGTACCCCCACAAAGTAATTACATTCTTCCTTTTGTGAACTGCGAGGCCTTTGTCGATAATTTTCATTCCGTTTTGGCATCAGCCCTGTAGCATGACTTCTGCTCTCCCGCACTCTTGCTCAAAGCTTTTTCATATGAGGCGTTTGAAAGGGGAAATTTCACTTTTTTTTTCTTTCTTTCATCTGTTTGTCCTCAAAGAACCTTTCCACCTGAGTCTCATTTATCCCATCTGGGATCCTATTCTTTAGAGCTTCTTGGTGTGCATTATGTCAAGGGCACAAAATCAGGGAGGGCTGGAAAATTGCATACAGTTATATTTGTGGATATGTTGCACCGAATCTACCATTTGAAATTGCATTTGTGTCTCTGTACTTGTTCCCCAAATCCGATGTGTAAATGAGAGAAAATGTCTCTGGTGCTGATCCAAATTGCACGTGCTGCTTGTTTTGCACATGAGTTGGCACGTTTGATATCCAAGCTTTTATACTGATGCTGTTTGGTGGACAAATAAGCGTAATAACCTGCTTTATTAAACCCAATATCAACATTGCAGAGTGAATGTGCCATGCAAAACAGCATACAGATTAGATATGATTAACAGAAACAGGGGAGACTTTCTCCTTGTTATGGTAAATGGCCTCAATTTATATATGGCGCTTTTCCACCCACATTTGGCACTTTACATAAAGAACTATTCACCCATTCACACTCTTATTCATGCACCAGTGTATACAGACACTGGAGGCAAGGAAGGATAAGTGTCTTGCTTAAGGACACAATGACAGCCTGCAAATGCGGGACCCCTGGACTGTGGGTGACAGGTCAGGTGTTTGAAAGCCGCACTCTCAGCCTGCACTCAGGATGATTAACAGGCTGTGCCATTGTTCTGCTCATTAGTTCATCTGAGGGGATTTGAAATGACTCAATCACATCACCAGTGCAATTGGTCAACACAGAAATGGCTGGAGCATATTGGCTGTGTCCATGCAAAGTAGTCTGTACTTGTTGAACAAAAAAAACAAACAATCTATCAATCAATCACACACAGACATCAAATAGTTGTTCCACTGAAAAGTCAGCAGTGAAGCCGCGGATGGATCCTCCTTCTGAGCAAAGAAAGACTAAAAAAACTGCCTTTCCTACATTGACATCTCAACATGTTATAATATTATTAAAGAAGAAAGTAGATTTATTTACTTTAATAAATCCTTTTTGTAGTCCCTCTGGGGGTAATACAAGTGTTAATGGGATGATTGGGGGTTTTTCATCTCCCCCGGTGTCTCTGGCCAGAAAATCATCCTTGCAGCGTCCCTGCCTCCGGGTCGGAGGTGCAATACACACTAATGGAATCACGAAGAAGAAGCTAGCAGGCTAACGGGCAAAGCTAACTGTGGGCTAGTGCCACTTAAACAGTATTTACTCTCAGGGACAATTAATGGGTAAAAAAACGCAACATGCTACGACACCTGCAGTGGCGCTTATGGCCTCTAGGGGCATGAGTTACTTAGCTCTGCTTTAACTTAGCATCATATGACCAATCTATCTTCACCAATTTTTTGTTGTTTTACTCACACAAAAGACATTCCTATAACCTGTCAGTTCATTTTACTATGATCATATATTGTATCCATAGACAGAGCTTATCCACAATAAGAAACCAATATGTGGAACAACCAAGATCACGGTTTTACAAATTTTGATTCAATTTGAATTTGCATGCTTTGATATATAATAAAGACATACTTGTAATGTCAAGAAGAATCAGGCACAGACTCCTTCTGAGTGAGGCCAACATTTGTCTTTTGATATGGTCCGGGCTATATTTTTTAAGACAGTGGGATTTGGGGATACGAGATTGGGACCAAAACATATAATGGTCATAATTTGTGTTTCCAAAAACCTACAAACCTTGCATTTATGAAAAAAGAGAGCATTATATGACTAAATATGTTGTAACGGATGTCAATATGAAACCGTTTTTGTGTGTGCGATCTTTCACATTAGCCTCAGCTAGAACCTTTGATAAGTACTTCTATCGATTCCTACTGTCTGTGATGCCCCTAATGTCTTATTTGTCCACTGTATTCCTTTGATCCCTCATAAAAAAGGCCTGTTTTCGTTACCCATCACATGTCATTCCTGTTCCACATGGTGACAGCCAAACGCAATTACCTACACCACCAGAAACAAGTGACAACCCGGGCATGTATTACACCAGTCAACTGTGGCTACCCGCGCTTCCATTTCACTGTCACGCCAGTTTGAAGGGACAATCTCATGTCAACATTAATTAGAACAAAGAGACAACAGGGGTGCAGAGCCACGAGCCACATGGAGGCGGTTCCTCCCCGTTTCCTCGCTCATCTCTTGTTAAACCAGATTTGAAAGTAAAGCCACATCTGTCGGCCTGCGCGCCTCGCCTCGGAGCAGATCCCTCCCTTCCATTGCAGCAAATCTCTTCGGACGCTAAATGCTAATTCAGTCAGCCACTTAATCAGACATATTAATTCCATATCTCCCGTGATTGCGCTAATTCGGTTCTGCACTCAGCACGATGAAGCGTGGCCTTTTTGAAAACTGCAGATGCGTATTGTGTTTGCAAATGAATAGCTACGTATGTGTTTATCTGTTTTTTGTGAGAAACATGAGGTGCAGTGTTTGGACTGGGTGATTGAATTGAGAACCGTATGCTTTTTATCTACAGAAGCTTTCTTGTTGTTTGCATTCACTACAAGAGTAATATTGCTCCAGGCTTTCTGCACCCTTCAACGTGTCCCATCTATTCTTTAACCGAAACAGACTAGCTAACCGTGTTTACAAAGATTCCAAAGCTACAAACATCAAGTCGTTCTTTTACATTATTCAAATTCCAGTTTTCCAATTAAAATGTAATGCTATGGCGAATTGACGCACATTCGTACATATTTCAAACTATTCTAGACTGTCGTTGGCTGTAATTGGACTAGCATTACAGTAACAACAAAGGCCTCCGCACAGACGCATCCACTAAATGAGATAAAGCCAAACTGACACAAATGCCTGTAAAGCTCGCCCGCAAACGGCTCTCACTATGGCTCAGACTTGAATTAATTAAAATCATATTAAAGTACTGATTTAGCCGCATCCTAATTTAATTAAGTTACAGATCATGTAATGGAGAAAATCACAAAATTGTACCCTTTGTTCCACATAATTCCCCATCTTAACGCCTACTTTTAATTTAGTTAATTTGTTTTATCTTCTCAGCACCATCTTTAGGCGACGCAATAACAGGGAATACGCTACATCGCTTTTCACATCATTTCATTTGAGGGATTGCGAAAGAATTCAGAATTCAGAAGCAGAAATTTTGAGTGATTCGGAAATGTGGCTTAGATAATATATAACAATATTAGCTTATCACCACCAATGGAGTGAATGAATAATGCATGAATAATTGTAAAGCGTCTATGAGCATATGAAAAAGTGCTTTGAAAGTCTAATTCAATTATTATTATTTTTGTGTTTCCCGTTGCTCTGAGAAGATAACTAATTGTTTATCGTAATCCTGATAATTTTTATAATTTGAACCTGATTTTGTTTGAGTCTGTGAAGTTATCATGAAGAAGATGCAGGGCAATTCTGTTGTTTGTTTGAGTCAGTGTCAGTGAGTGTCAGATGGTGTTGAGAAGCTTCAGTATTCATGGCTACATTGTGCAATATTATAAAACAATACAATCAGGTTTAAATGTCCATATAAAACATGTGAGACTGAAGTACTGGACCTCACCCACTGCATAAGACTGCTCCGTTCATTGCTGTCAATGATGTACCCTTCATAAAAGTTCTCCTGTGGCTAAATCCAGTGATTGGTGGTGATTTGCAGCAGTACATAAGCCTGAGAGTAGAACTTTAAATAGTAACAGCACCACATAAACAATAATGTCAACACAATCTGTTCTTGAATGTTATAATCAAATTGAGGATATCGGTATATTCAGAACCCAGTGTGAAATCGCTCAAGGCTTTCACAAGTCAAATACTACTTCAAGAAAAAGAAAAAAAGGGTCTGCCATTCAATCCGTTCTTCTTGACTTCTCTGTCTTGTGCCTTGTGGTGTGGCCGCGGCAGAGCGCTCCACCAAGCACACATGGATTTACCATTAGATAATGACAAATGGCAGGCGAGGCTGAGCTGATTTCAGCACTTACAGCTCCTTGGGGAGACCTGCAACGGGATCTGGCTGCAAACCACACCACCGACCACCCCTCCCCCCTCCACCCCCCAGCAACGCACACACACACACACACACACACACACAAAGGTCTTAATTGAAGGAGTAGCCGAGGCAGCCAATTGATTCTGCCTTACATGCATTTCTGGTCATTTCCAGTGAGTGATGTAGTGCGACCTTCGGGTCACATGCGCCGCAATGAGGAGCAGAAGGCGGCGGCATTAGTCTTGATTTGTTGAACTTCCCTCGGACTTTATCTTTCAGAGTTCATGGGGAATAAAAAGGAAAGAGGAAAAATGGCTGAGTGGATCTTTGATTTCATGAAGACTCCCAGTAATACAACTATAACTGATGTTACACATGATAAATGATGCCTGGGGGCCATCTATAAAAGGTAGTCTGCAGCACACGGATAAGCACTTGATCTTCGGGGAGGCACAATAGAGAGCAAATAGAACTATATAGGTTTGACTAGACAGTGATGCATTTACAGTATACATTATGTCATTTTTATGTGAAATAACTTTGAGACCACAATGTCAAATTGGGCATTCCTCGATAACAAGGCAAGTACCAAAGGTGGCACATTTATTCTGTTGATACCCAATCTTGTTCTTTAATCCCCCTGTCACTCACTCGGGCGAGATGACACCGAGCAGCAGAGCTTGATGAAAGGCGTTTGTATTTGAACAGAGAACTACATAAAACTTAATAATAATAAATAATCACAATATGATGATATCACCAAAGCATCTTTTTGTCACTGGGATCAGAGCACAATTCATTTACTGCCCACCCAGAGAACGTTATTCCATGCCCCTCGTGCCGAGTGTGGTTCAGTCGGCTGTTTGCCCTGAAAGGTCCGTGGCCAGCTGGCAAGGTGTGTGTGACTCCTTTGAGGGCAGTAAAACACTGTGGGCTCATCCATGTGTTTGTGCTTCACTTTGTTATGTATAGTTAAAGGTGCACTATGCAACAGTTTTGGTGAAAGAAAAAAAAATGTGCGCATTCGACCTTTTAATGACTCAGTGGAGTTATGGGTGCAGCATGGCATTTTTGCTTTCCCTCACAGTGTCCTCTATGATGCTCCAGGATCAATTGTTTCAGGGGTTCGTACCAGACACGGGCCAGAAACCCAAAATCAAATTATTCTGGGGCATCATAAAGGCCACTGTGAGGGAAATCAAAGGTGCCACGCTGCACCCATAACGCCACTTAGTCACTAAAAGATAAAATGCATGGACATATCAAGTCTTTTTTTTTTTTTCCTAAAAAGTTACATAGTGCACCTTTTAAAGTGACATCAGATCAGGGACATATGGTAAAAATATCACTTCTGCATCGTGACGGCAGAAGAACTTGCAAATATCCCAAGTTAGCTTTCAGTTGTTAGCCACCATGCTGAGAGATCGTCTCTCACATGCCTTGCAGTAACGCGTCCGCTCCTTCTTCTGATCATGTGTAAAATGCTCAAGTTTGGCAGACTTAACACTATGCTATTCTGAGCAGCAGACAATAGCCAGCAGCCACAGTTTAACTGTGTGCATTTGTGAAGGTCTAAAGAAAATGTAATGTCTAAAATGTGTCTCGTAAAACACTGAAATGAGGGCTGAGTTTGTGGTTGGAGATCCCTGCTGTAATAACATCCCCCTTCAAATCCCTGATTTAATTTGGTTTATATTTATTGTACAGAAAGAAAAAAAGGACATCATTAACCAAAATCCCCCCAGACTTAAGATCCTAGAAAGAAGTTAAGAAATATTAAAGTAACCTTAATGCAGCAAGCTTAACACAAACAGAGCTCAACATTTGAGGTCAGCTTCCCTGAGGACATCAAATATTTAATTAGCCTTTTGTTTATCGCTGCTTGCCATATCTTCAAAGATCCTCTTACATTTCCCATGTGTACAGTAATGACAAACAATAGCCGCAGCAGTAGCTATATAATCAGGCATGGTTGCAGTGTCTTCAATATTTCAGCCCGATGAAAAATAACTTTTATCGTTAGTCCAAATTTTTTTTGACATATTTGTTAATGAAATGCTGCTCTACTTTGTCAAAGTGGGAGGAAAGCCAGGGGGTGTTGAGTGAATATGCAATGGCGGAAAGTATTATTGATGTTGTTGATTATAGCAGCGATGATAATGATTAGAACAGCAAAGCCTTGTATCCATCATTACCATCATCTACTGTGTGGGCATCATCTGTCGTGCTTCGCCAAAGACAACTTCATCAACTTGGGGCTTGTAGTTATTGAGGGGAAAATCTGTGATAGCGTGTGATATCTGTAATACATGTGGAGCTTGTGAGAGGATGTGGCTTGGAACTAGCCAAATATTCAGTTTAAATGAGTCCATGTTGCAAAAAAATGTTCACTGGATTGCAACCATATCGCAAGCAATGCTAGTAGAGTTAGAAGAGGATATGCACCTGCATTTTTATATACAAGGATGTTAATGACTGTCTATCATGTATGGCAATATTTAGTAGCTTGTTTACCTTAATAAATCCTTCTCGTAGTCCCTCTGGGGGTCATACAAGTGTTAATGGGATGTTTTGGGGGTCTTTCACTGGCCAGAAAACCACAATTGCAACTTCGCTGCCTACGGGTCAGAGGTGCAATACACACTAATAAGAATCACGAAGAAGAAGCTGCTAACGGGCTGCTAACAGGCTAACAGGCAAATCTAATTGCGGGCTAGCGCCAGTTAAACAGTATTTACAGCCATGTTTAAGTGAAAAAAATATCTTCATTTTGTAATTGGATGTACAATATCCCTCTCTCCTTTTTTCTTTTCTGTCAGCTTAGTATTTACTCTCACGGACAATCACGGTCTTCTACGGGGGGAGTCCGGGAGTTGCATTTTTCTTCTGCTCTAGTCATTGCACTTTCCATGACCTTTTAATTGCAATTTTAACCAACAAAGAAAATGGACACCGAGCTCCTCCCGATCAATACTGTGTCACTATTTTTCCAATAAAAATAATTTGCTTCTCAGGGGTGTAAATCCATTTGTTTCCCAGAATGATACTCTGGAGAGGGTTATTCCACGTTGGCCCAGATGCCTCAAAACCCTCCGTGATTTGATTCAGTTGTGCTTTATATCACTCTTCCATTGTTTGGGCGTGTAATGGCCACCAATGCGTCTGCAGCCGTCTATTGGTATTCTGCTGGCAGTCATCTGGAGGTAATTCGACAGTAATGTGAAAACAGTGCTGGGCCTAAATGAGATGAAGCCAGCCAAAGCTCTGAGCCTTATCTTATAAAAAACAAAAGCCAGGGGGGTCATGAAAGGACCACCCAGTAATGTTCGCACAGATCAAACACACTCCTATTTGCACTCCACACTTCCCTGCACTGTGCTAATGGACGGCGGGGATAACTGCAAAGCTCTGTCTTTGTTCGCTTTTGGTTCTCATGATTTATTCAACAGGGGCCGTGGTTTTGCATGGCATGGACCGTTTTTTTTTGTGCATACGTATGTTCGCCGCATGCCGCACCTTTATACTACCTTTATACTTTATATTTCGTCCCATGGGAGTAAAGCCATACTGGACTTTAAGTAACACTCCCCTTGTTAGTTAGAGCTTCTCCAAAGGCAACACAAATATCAGGCATCAGCAAAAAGTAGGCCGGGGAAAGGTGGTCCAAAGGCAAAGCTAACAAGATGACTCGATGATTATTTAGAACGAGTAAAGAGAATTTTCAATTAGATGCGTGAGGTCCTAAGGGTTTAAAATAACGGTGTTTCGGGTTGTTGAGTATACATCATAATCTTTTTTCTGAACACAGTGCATTAGTCATAGGCCGCAGCGAAGACATCCCAACAGTGTAGCAGAATGCATCTATTTCTAAGTCTAATTTTCTTTCGTATAGCTAACCTCGTATTTTCTTGTTGCTTGTTTTCCAGGGCAAGGAGTTAAAGAGGATTGGATGCTACGATGAGATTGACCGAAAACCCTCAGTGCTTGGATTGAATTGGCAGGTAAAAAGACGCGAGACAGATGCCCCTCTGTGATCATTGCGCTCTCGGGGTGCATGCAATATGCTGGAGATTGGCCTGGCCGGGAAAAAAGAGCTACGAAAAAAGGAGCAAAAATTGAGAAACATCCTGCGATTGTTTGTCAGTTTAAAGATTCATGAGATCAGTTTGTCTCAGCTAAACGTTTGACTTCAAATGTAAAGCTGCAGAATTTAATCTTCAATGAAAATGGTGGGCTGTCGATAAAGGGCTTGTTCTACTTTTGCCAAATGATTTTCAATGGTTGGAGCAGACAGATGGGCGGGCAATGATTCGGGGACTATTTATTGTTGATGTATTTGTCAGAAATCTCATTGTACTAACTGTTTGAGATATAAGTTGAGGTATAAGCAATGGTCCAGCTTCCAAACAGATAGCAATTTGATGCATTTACTATTCAGACATCGTTTTCTTTAAAATCCCCACTTTGCGACACAAACAGCACATGAACAGGACCAGACGGGAACAGTGACGCCACATCTCGGGCAAACAATGCAGCAGCAGCTAAGATAGACACAGACTTTTGCAGCACTTATCCTCACTCTATCCTCCAGGAACAAACCATTGATAAACAGGAAAAACAAAACATATATACAGTTGAAAATATAAGAAATATCGTTGGTGGTTTTTTCTTTCGTTGCTAGGAAACAATATCCATTTCGTTAAAATGGCAAGATGCAGGGGATGTTAAGTGGAAAGCAGATGAGGAGTAGGAAAGTAGGGCATATTAGAGTCTTGCACCAATTAGTCTCAATACGTTCACAATGTCATGTTAGATTAAGGAAAAAAAAGACACAATTCCTGACCTACGTGACAAGGAATCACACACTGCTGAGAAGATGGGGCCAGGATGGTGCGTTGGAACTTGGCGTTTTCCCCAGTAAGGTCTCGAGGAGAATGTGACAGTTAGTCAAACATCTGCTGCAGATTTTGCTGTGCTGTTGGCTTCATTAAATCAGGACCTTCAGCACGAGCAGGGCGGTTTGAAGCCGATGTTGTCACTGTGTGAGAATCTTGTGGTGAAGAGTTGAAAGACAAAGCCCTCGATTTATCAGTCAATCCATGTTCCTGCTCTCACCTATGGTTCATGAGAATTGTGTCTTGACCAAACGGACAAAATCCAGGATACGAGAGGTCGAAATGAGTTTTCTCCGAGATAGTGCGAGGAGTTCAGTTACCCGTGAGGAGCTCCTTCATATAGAGAAGCTGGGAACGCTATGTATCTCTGCTAAGACTGCTGCCTCTGTGTCCTGAGCCCAGATGCACGAGCAGAAATAGGTTGCCTTTGCATGGTTTGTGTACATATTTACAGTTACATTTTCCTGTGTCTTATTAGTCAGAAAGGCAAGGGAGAGATTTCACTTTTGACTTCATACACCACACACAGTATTTTCCCCAAAATATATTGAGATAAGGCAGTGATTTTATTAATTACTTCGCCCAAAAACAATCCAGCCAGGAGGCACAGGCCAGTCTCAATAAAAAGAGAAGGTTGTGCCAGATATGCTATCCAACAAAACATCTTTGCAAAATTAAATATGCAAATCATCATGCACCATGAGGTAGATAATGTGCTGCTAGGCAAGCCAAAAGGTGAAAAAAGCAACAAAACTCATCATCTTTGAACAGCATTATTAGTGTAAGTAATTGTGCTGGAGTGACAGTGGCTCAGATTGTTTTATTGCCTCAAGGCGGTGGTTTGAAGCCTGGCTCCTGTTGGTGCAGGGTGCTGGCGTGTCTTTGGGGCAAGGCACTACACCCACCTTTCCTGTGTGAATGAAGTGAGCGAATTGGCAGCCTTATAGTCTCCGACAGTGAAGCGCTTTGAGTGCTCATTGGCAACTGAACATGGTTTCAATGAAAATGACCTGTAATATCTGTACAATGAACAATTCAATATGGCAACCCTAAGCTGATTCGAACACCACCTGAAGTCGCTCTTAAGAACGGCAGCGCGGGTAATTCGCACGAGTAATGCCATGGCTTTTCACATGGACACAGCATTCAAAACAGGATGTAGGACTCTTCCCCCCGCCCCAAGCATATACACAATGATCCAAAAACAAGGATGCAGCTAATTAAAATCACACCACTCTTTAAAATAAGGCTCTCACAAGACCACTCAGTTGAGGGAATGTTGGGTAGGGAAATAGGCATGATGACTTGGCAACGCTCTGTACTTTGCTCCTCTTTTTTTTTTTACCTTATACAGTATACAGTGAAGCACTTTCCTAGAACCCATTATTTCATTACTGTCTGTCATCATTTCTTTCCCATTGCTCAGCGGTGCAGATTGAAGCACGGTCAAATAATCAACCCTCTCTCGCGGCACACTGACAATTGGCTACTTTTCTTTCTGTTTCTGCATCAAGTAAATCCTTCAAATAATCTTTAAATCTGTTTGCACATTTTTTTTTTCTCTTAGCCATTACACAGAGAGCAGTCCAATACTGGCTAATACCACAAAAGAGAAAACCATTAGAGAATGCATGTTCTTCTGTCTCTTCTGTATGTCCGGATTAGTCTACAGTCTCCCAGAGGATACGGATTAAGTTGGTAAAGCCTGAATGAATGGCTATACACTGAACTGTATTTTCATCCTTGTAGGAGTTCCCGGGCAGTTTTTTTTGTTTCCAGAATTAAATCACATCATTAGATTCAGTAGCAAGGCCAGAATGTACACTAAATGGGGAAGCATGTAATGTTTTCAAAGTAGTAATTCAAGTTTGGCTGTTCTAATAAGTTTCTGGGGAGAGTGGGTAAAAAAGGGAAAGGAAAGGGAAAATTGGACACAGGTCTCCGGCACCTGTGCTGAGGTCTGTGAGTTTTGCGTTGGACAGGTGCAGCAAAAATAAGGTCAGCCTCGAAACATTCCATAGTGACCTGGAAGCTTTTAAAGCCGCGCACTGTCTCCTCTACAATTTTTAAGAGTAATTTAGTATAAGACAACCTTGGGAGCAATTACGCACAAGCTAAACATAAATGAATAGAACTGTGTCTGACTAATCACTTCAATGTTTAAATCCTTTTTTTTTAGAATACCAAGATAACAAAATCTGAGCTTTAGCTATAAAACATTTTAAAATACACAGATTTCACTTACACTTACATGGGAGGTTGTAGCGTTTCACATTTTTCACTAGTGTTGGCATTCACAATTCATTATAACAGCATTTATGAAATAATGAGCATTACGGACATAAACTAATCCATAAAAGGAGTCTCCTCTTCCCAAGCTTTTGCCCACTTTTTGGTTTCACAACAATCGGCCTCATATTTTGAATTTAGGACGCATAATGAAGAGAAAAGGCGATAAAACAGTGCAGGGTTACAATCTCGGCCTTTTTCACACAATGTTTCCTCTGATCTTATCCTCTGAATCTGCCCACTGGTTTAAAAGCAACAAATAATTAAGTTCAGTCTTTAGTGTTGTCTGGAGCCTGTTTCCCCTCCTCACAGGTAAGCGTGAGGTGCAGCTACAGACGAAGGAAGAACAGGGGCGGAGCTGACACGGGCAGCAGAGGGACTGGGGCCCCACAGCAGAGAAGCTGCCAGAACACAAAAAAACAATACATGAGTAGAATAAATAATACAAGCAGTCTAATTGCAGCTTTAAAAATCAGTGTAGCTTGTGTATTTTGTTTATTTATTTATTAGAAAAGTAATCATAGGCTCTTCTTCATCTCTGTAAAAGGCTGATTTAAACAGCATGTTGCCTAAAACACACCAGATTGTATTACATTTTATCTGATTAATTAAAAATGTCCTGGGGCGGACTAGCTGTTGCTCTAATGTTCTGAGAGTTTCTCAAACAAGAGCACAGATAAAGAAATGTTTTTCTGTAAAATGGTTTAAAACTTATTTAAATGAAAATAAAGTAATTAAAAGTAATGTAAAACACCTTCTGTTACATGCAATCTATACACATCCTTTCATATATTGACCTAATGTAGCATTCTGAGTATTCTAGATTACATTTCCACCATCTCCCCAAATCCACTTTAACCACTGGTCACAACCATCTTCTCTTCTGTAAATGGACAATTTATTTCAATGTCTCTCACCTTTTGAAAGTGAAAAGTGAACCAGGGTAAATAGCTTATTCAAGTGCAATGGCCATTCCCTAAGTACTCATGAATACAAGTCATTAGTATTATATATGAAACACGCATGGATTGCCATTTAGCACGCTTGCATGCATTATGTCTGTGAGGATAATCACTTTCAAAAATAGGGCCAATGTGGGAGAACAATGTTTGCGCTATTGTGGCATTGGGTCCAGTAAAGCGCCTCATATTGCAGCCTTATTTTACGATCATAAAGAGCAATTATTGGGTGTAATGAGTCCCTGTCGATGGCTCTCCATGCCATTACCCCCTCACAATAACAGCTACCTGCTTTGATAGCGCTATTTTCCTCAACAACACGATTTCTCGAGATGGTAGGAGCCAAAGATAGATCTGTATTTGTGCAACATGACCTAAGGAAAAAGCGTTTTTTAGAAATGCACCTGAAAGGAGCTGTAGCTTTTTAACACTTCTATCTGATCAGTGTGCAGAGTCGGATGCCATGTGACAGCGCTGATGCATTATAAAGGAGTTGGTGAAGTGTAAAAATAAGTCAAAGTTATGGCCCTTAGCTACAACATGCTGGCACCTCCACTGATGTTGGAAGAGTGGCCCAGACATTTAACTGTCGAAAGCTGGCGTGCTTTTTTTTTTTCTTTTTTTTTTTTTCTACAACGGTAGAAAAGAACTTGCTGGATGTGTGCAGAGAAATTCGCCTCTGGTGCAAACATTGGTAGTACAACTCATGCATGTAAGCAGTACACGGGCGGCCGTGCATGAGCTGTGACAGTCTGTGGCGGGGAGTGAGGGAGTTGTGAGTTTAAACCACCGTTCCTCTCGGCTGACGGTGCAGTTTGTCTGGGTGTGCCATATGCTCTCATCATTCGTGACTCATTTGGCAACACGCTCCGGATCTGAGAGGAGCATGAACCACACAACTCGAGACGTGCTCACAACAGCAATACGGATTTCTACAAATAGCCGATATGCATCTTTTGACAAGGGTGTCCAAACTATACAGCCAACTTGATAAAAAGTCCAGTTAACTTCAAAAATGTCCCTTGATTAAAAGTGTGGCAGCAGAAGGATAAATATCAGCAAGCTCCGTTCGCTGGTTGTCTGTTATGTGTTTCACGCCGATCGAAACATTTGTCCTACTCACCATGCCAGCTCATGAAGTTTAAAAATGTAAGATGAGAGAAAGAAACCACCAACAATGCTTTTGATTTTGTGGATTTTGTGGATGTGGGTGCTCTCACCTCAACAACACACAACACAACAACTTGCTTCTACAGTCGAGAGACTTGACTGGAGTTACACAAGCGGACTTTGTACAACCTGCCCTTTGCTGTTGGAGAATATTCCTCAGGAGTTGATCAGATTCAATCGCAGAAGACGAGAGGGAGGTTAAGAACCGGCTTTGAACAAGATTTAATCGCCCACCGCTCCCTCTATTGTCTTGGTAACAGTGCCAGTACGAGGCCGTGTGAACCATAACAACGCATTACGGCTGCCAAAGAACATCTGACCAAAGCCGTGTTCTGAACACTGAATATGTGCCCTTACCTTTAATAAGGTCAGATTGAGGAACTGAAACTAAATGAGGAGCTTAACTCATAAAATCAAAGTGTGTCATAGCGAGTGGATAATTGTTTTCAATGTATTTGTGAAATGTCTTATATGTGGATGTCCTTGTATTCTGTGTTGATACGGAGCGGCTGAGCTTTGCAAAACAAATGTCAGATACGCGCATCAGACAATACAGTATTTATCTATCTATCTGTGTAAAGTCTCTGCTACATGAACTATCTGAATCATTCATTAATTATGAAATTAATCATTTAAAGTGAGAAATTCCTCAGTACAAAGAACACAAATACTTAAAAAGAGAACATTAACTTTTTTTTTTTTTTAGCCCAGTTGTGTACATCTTTGTCACGCCGTGATTAGGCCTGCCACGATAACACATTTGAAGTTTGATATACTGAGGCAGGAAAGTATCGCGATATTATTGACTCTAACGATACTAGATGCTGTCAACTCTCAGGCATAAAAATGACAGTAAACCTTTGTTCTAAAAGTAAGTACCACACAAGCTGCAATACACATGAAATATAAGGTAGCTCAGCTTGCTCCAGTTAGAAATCCAATGAATGTACAGACGATAAATATTGAGCCCAAAAATGTATCGTTTATCTGGATATTTATTGAACAATAAGTCGATATAATAATTATCGTGGCAGCCCTAGCCATGAAACTTTTCTCTTGACTGACGCGTGACACTCTTACTATTTAGGTGAAAGTGTCATTGTTAATCAGAGGCTCCACTGTGCAGGTTGGAAATTGCGGGTGGCGTAAAGGGGAAACCCATCGAGACGTGAGCCAAGAGTGCAAATCAATTTGCCGCGACACTTAACTTTGTCTTTGCCATTTCACTCAGTTGTCATTTCTGAATTGGCTGCTATGCTGAATTACACTACGAACTACTCGGTATTTACAATCAATACACAGAAATCAGCTAATGACTTCTTGAAAACTCTGATTGGCTTCGAAGAGACATCTGAATGTGACGATCATCAGCGTTCTTTAAAAAGATAAATGGCCTTCATTTGAGACGACTCAGATGAATAGTGTTTTTGTGGTCGGCTTCCTTCAAAGTCCGTTTTCATGTGGTGTTTCTCTTATTTTATTCACACTGTATATTCCACTCAGTCAGCAAGATGTGCCAATTACATTCAGTTGATGTGTTGAATGTTCAATGACTGTCAGTGTTCTTATTTTCTTATTTTATTTATGTTTTTTTTTTTACTATCATTTATTACACAGGATGATCCTTGTTAATGGACTTACATGGGATTTATGCAATTAAACATTTATACACCACTAGAGGTCTCCCAACTCTCTTATATATGATTTGCTCTCGTTGGCATTCACCGTGAGCCTCTTTCTGTTTTCTTACTGTCAGTGTCTTTTCAGGCTGACCTTCAGTGTAACTCATGGCAGAGCAATAGTGATGCATCAATCAGAGAGCTGTTGCAACAGTGTCCTTGGATGTTTCAACGGGAGAACACACGTTCAAATTAGTGTCGGCAGTCGAGCAGCTTCTACATGTGTGTGTCAAATTTGTGCACAGAAAAATGTCAGTAAAACGTCTTGCAAGACATCAACTTCAGCTCAGGACGGAGAATTAGATTATGTGGCATTTCTGCTTTTGCCCTGGTTTGCTAGTAACTCTGTTTTGCTCTGCCTGATCTTGTCAGATCTCGGAAGCTAAGCATGGAAGGGCCTGGTAAGTATTTGGATGGGAGATATTATTATTCTTAGGGTTGAGCATACTACCACGATACCAACCTAATACATATTTGATATCACTGTTATTCATTGGACAATCAAATCCTGGGCAATCATGTCTCAGGATGTTAAGTATTAACAAATCCCAATGTGTTTGTTAAGTGTGACGTCACGACTTCCGCTTCCGGGTTCTAGCAGACCTGCAAATATGCAAAACAAAAAAAACAAAAAACTCTTAAAAACAACCATCAATATTTCTGAAACTCAACGGAGAATTACTGAACCTACCTATTTCTCAGACTCATTAGCCAAAAATGCCGCACCTACTGCTATAAAAGCAATATTTACTAAAGTCACTACTTCCGGAGTTAGCGGAGCTGCTGCGCCATTAGCATTTATCTCCGCTAACCCGGATGTACTGATTTTGGTAAACATTACTTTTATAGCAGTTGATACAGCATTTTTGGCTAATGGGCCTGATAAGTATGTTCAGAAACTCTCTGTTGAGTTTCCGAAATATTGATTGTGATATTAAAGACTTATTTGTAGTTTCACGCACATCTGCGGACCCGGAGGTAGAACTGTGATGTCACCACTTAACCAACGTATTTACACTGTTTATACTGTCATTGTGTCTCTTGCAAGACACTATCTGAACCTCATGAATGTGTTGGGCGTGATTTTTGTGATGAGTTTTGGATGAATATCCTGTATAGGCCTATGCTTAGTGTGATAGTGAATGACACGGATGAATGAGGACAGAAACATCACCATTAATATTTGATAGCAGTACTGGAGGCCACACTGAGGAACTGGCCAGCGATGGAGGAGCATGGAGAAGAGCCATCGCACATCCAACCCCCGAAACAGTATAATGATGATGATTTGAAAGCACTACCAGGCTATTTTGTTGCCTGGCTAGCCAAATCCACTTCTTTTCTGCACAAAAGAAAGCGGGTCTGGACACAGGTTTCTGATTGGTGTAGTGAACCAATCACAGCAGTCGAACAGAACCGTAAAAAAAACGTTTTAGTCCCCCCCCCCTCTCTGTGATTGTTTGCAGTAATAAACCCCTCCACAGCGAGTCTGCATCGATGCAGACTTAAAGGTGGACCATACAGGGCTCTGCTCATCGCTTTGTCGTCACTTTTCCTGTTTGCTGAAAAGTGTGACGACAGCGAGAGAGGCTTATATGGTCCTGTCTCAAACTGTGGTGCATGAGAGCTGCAGCTCGCCACCTCTGCTTGACCTCGGGCAGACTGGGGTCAGGCGCAGAGTGACAAATGTTCACCCTGACCTCCTGGAGACTCGGTGACGGTGGTATTAAATATGCGTTCCCTTCAAGTTAGCAGCCATGTTCTGACCGAATGCTGCTCGGAGAGGCCAGCACGATGAAGGAAAAAACTGTTTTATCAATACCTCTTGTCGCCCCACTCATGCCCTCGGCGCCGGCACGCTGCTCTCAAAGCTGTCACGCACGTGGTTAGAGAGGATCATGCTAAGAATGCCCTACATTATGATGCCATCTGTTGTCAATACTGTGTGTGTGATTAGCCACGGTTTGTTTTTTCTGGCTCTTTTACGACTGCTGAAACCCGAACAAATCACAGTCATCAGCATGAAAAATTGCAGTTCATGCTGTCTGGAGTTTACGTTCTCCGCGGTATTGTGCTCAGAATCCACTGTTTGTTGTCATTTTGAATCTAGAAGAAGAAATGCTGAAAGAAAGAAATGGTCCTGTCTCCAGAACAATTAGACTGGAATGTTTCTTATAAATAATGTATTAGGGTACAAAAATAAAAGTCTGCTTTTGTGAGTAAACACAGTGGACTACTTCGACGCCTTCATACTTATTTTAAGGCTCTTGCCACCACAGCTGTGCCAAATATTGAACTATTTCCCCAACTTTAAATGACTTGTTTTTATTTTGTTTGCACTAGGCTGAAGTTATAGCTCTCTGCAAGCTCCTTTGCCAACTTCTCAAAACAGCTTATGAACAGTAAAACACCAGCAAAGTTTTTACTTTTCACCTGCATATACATTTTCGGTGGTTAAAGGTGTACATTTAGATGATTATCTGCTGTTTATACTTTTGAATGGAAGACTAGAATGGATTGGAATGGAAGAGTATTGTAAAGAAGCAATTTATATAAAAAACAAAACCAACAATTATCAAAATCTATGTATCTTTTCAATACATTTTGACTAAAAAACATCATATGAGATAGCACGGGTAAAATTGGTAACCCTTTATTTTATGCTACCCTTGATACATTGTACTTGCCAAATGTAGTACAATGTGTGGGCTTTGAAACAAAGTGTAATAACTTGTACCTAAGGGTTCGATGTATTAGGACTTTGCAGCCAGGTACATAATGTAATAAGACATAAGACCCTAAACCCTAACCTTAAGTCCTAACCCTATTATGTCTTATTACATCATGTGCCTGCAAAGTACTAAAACACATTATTCCATTGTGTATCTAACCCTTAGGTACAAGTACCTAAGTACTACACTGTTACAAAGCAAAGCAGATTGCAATGTACTAAATTGTGTTAGGTGCAATGTATCAAGGTGGTGTAAAATAAAGTGTAGTAAACCTTAAAATATGTGTCAGTCAAAGCACTTCTACGTACAGGTCTTCCTGATCAAATAATACTGCAGTACAACTAAAAGTTGAAGTGCTGAAGTAGTAGCTGTAGAAAATAGTTATACTTATTTGAAGTTGAAAGAAAATTGTTTCAAACAAGTTGTGTAACCAATAACACTCTGGTTTATAAAACGAAGGCCATGCTCAAATTCACCATCTGTACAGCAACACCGTGGGGACAAACCTTACTTGATGTGAGTCATTGGTATTCGAGGGTATGCACATCTTAAATCTATCAGAAATAAAACCTTCATCATTGCAAATTGAGGGACAAATCAATGAACATTGAACATTGCAGACTGTCCACTCAATTTGCTGCTGTTGCCTTGATGGAATGCCATGCTGTTGCTATGTTATGACATCACACGACGCATAACATACATGGGACATTAGACTTCCCATTACATTGTTACACCTCTATTAAGTACAGCACTAAAGGCAACATAGCTCCAAACACCATCTAACCCCAGTCTGACTTCGTTTATTTGCATGTTTTGTTTCCTTTTCAATTGTCATGCATAATGGGCCTTTAAGATCATCCAAAGCTTTCCCACATCACAGCTTTTATCCTCTTTATTCTCATGTTTGAAGCCCATCAGTGTTTTTGTCTGCCTAACCACTCTCCTGACACATCTCCACAGTGCATTATGGTGCAACAAAGCCGCCCAAACCTCTCCTCTTTTATCCTGCCTCCGTAAAGTGACATTGACCTCACACTGAGCTGTGAGCTGATTAAACCAAATAACAGGAAACATATTGTGTTGTTTTGATTACACAAACATGATGATGGGCCTTTCCCATCTCTGCAAACACTGAGGATATAAATGCGTAGTGATTATTCCAGTTATCTGAGGGCAGAGTGGCACAAATCAATGGCATAGCTTATAAATAACTACATTTAATTCCTGAAATAATCATTACATTTCTGGTATTTGTATGAAAACTAGCGCCACTTTAGTATAATTCCTCTCTCCCTTACTTGTCTTTTCTATCAGCGTAGTTGATTAGATAGTAAAAGAACCTCTTACATCTCCAGCAATGTCCTACGGTGTAGAACCAGACCTATTCACCACGACTGCCGCTAAAATCCTGCACTGTCACTCAAAAAGTTGTTCATTCGGGTCCGAAATGCCGTCATGCATGAGCTTAATATAGAAGCTGCAGTTATGCGTAGGACCTGAGGTGGCAGTAGTGAGTAGAGAATGACCAACTTACATCTAGTCCCTTTAAATGCATTCCTAAGGCACACATTTATTTTCTGTAATTACAATAACAGTCTAAAATTTGATATGACCCTGAGTGCCACGTGAAGAAGAACAAATATCATCAGTAGTACAGTTGGAGAATCACTGTTTTCCTGTATGTATTCTGTAGATAGTAGTATTAAAAATTGTGTGGAGGGACCAGTGGTGACCATGTGACGTGATGCAACCAAGGGTGATCCAACTCCACTACCTCTTGAAATACTTATGAATTTAACAATGGCTTTGGTCGAAAAGTGCCAGCATACATGGTGCATCACAGTGCATGCACATTGCTGAATTTGCATTTCACAATACCCACAAACTCTATGACCCCGATATACAGCTTCTCGAGTCAAGTTTATTTAAATGCATTCTATCTCGCCAAATATTTGAGCAGATGGTTTCACAAATAAACGGGGCTTTCGAATGCACTGCACACTTGCGCAGTCGCTCCCTCATTAATATTCATACAGGGTTTTTTGCTGGTTAAAATTGGTGTTTGTTAGCATCAAATTCATTTTGACATCTTGCTAGGGATGAGGCAGGCAAGCTGTGAGTGAAAGGATGTCAGGCTGTGGGCAGAGGGAGCAGCTGTCAGTTTGTCTCACTTGGCGATTGCGCCGATTCAAAGTACTTGGCACGTCTGTTTCACTTGGCTGCGTCGAACAAAAGATGCCGGGAAGCGAGACCATCAACAGCACTGCTCGGGCCCGCAACAATCACCCAAAACATGTTTCTTTATACAGTGCATCCATGTATAAGACGAGCATGTACTGAACGTATAATTTAGTAGCTTTCATTGTAAAGTGCAAGGTAGTAGATTTTTGGTAAAGGCAAGATTAACTGTAGAACGGATGTAATATGCTGAACTGTGGAACTCTGTGTGTACATTTGCTGAGAGTTTTTTTTTTTTTTTTTTCACAAAGCAGCTTATTTTTTGTATCCTAAGTTGCACCAAATATAGCAGTAGCACCACTGCAATCAGCAGTTGAGGGACAGTATAGTAAATGGGTTCAATATTGGTTGAGGGCTCAGGTAGTTTTTCAGTAACAGTAGTTCAAATAGTAAAAGTAACTAAACTGTACTGTAATAACACCATTTTTTCTGGTTCGGAATACATTTATCATGACTTTTGACTGATTTTTTGCAGACATTTATTGGCATTGTTTATGTAAGGATTAAACAACGAGGAGCCGTGCATTATACAGTTTTAATGCACAGCGTGGAGGCAAAAACTCCACAACGCACAGTGAAGTGGTGCGAAACTCCAGCAAAAATGTTTGCCAATACTATGGAAACAGCTGCAGTGGAGTTATTATTACGTAATTTAACTGTTGCCGGACTAATGGTGCGTTCCAGACAACTGGAATCTGGTATTTTTCCCACTTACAACCTCACAGCGTTCCAGGTGATTTTACTCGTATGCAAACAAAACGGCTAATGCTATAACAGTTAGCTCATTCGATGCTAACGTTATATGAACGTTTCTCCAAAACAGATATAATTAAAAACATGCGACATAACTGCAGTGGTTTTGTTACAGTTTTAACATTAGCGGCGCTGCTCCACAGGGGGGCGCCACTACTGTCTTCATCTCGCATTTGAACTCGTAGCAGTCTGGAGGTCTCTGAGTTTACAAGTTGTACCAGTTCGAGCGGCGTTCTAAGACATTTTTCCAAGTGGGAGGTGGGAAATTTAGTTACCAGTTACCGGGAACGCGCCATAACTGTGCGTTATACAGTTTTAACGCACGCCAGTTAGCCAATCAGAATTGAGTATTCACCCAGACAATAGTATAATGTTGAGTATATAATTATGTAGTCAGTCAGAAGAAAATGTTGTAAATTTATTGTTAATTGATTTATATTTAATTGATTTATATTTATTTTCTTGGAATGCAATATACAGTACTTTAATTTTGCTTATATAAAACATGAGCAGTTGTGCATGTGCATTTCAGGGAGATCATGTCTTTAATTATCCGTGTATTGTGAGAAAATAGCATATTTAATACAAACTATATCAAGCAGGGAAGTATCTATTTACTTTGTGTAAGTATTCACACTGTGCTGCTAACAAAGGCCAGCATGAAATAAGACGGTAAGCATACATTACCATGTGTATCCAAACAATGGGGATGTGGCATCAGCCCTTGGGACACCACTGCTTTAATCTTGTCCTGTATGCCTCGGGAGCCAGTAGCTCTCCCCTTTCTACATGCGCTTGATGAGTTAGTCACATTTTAAATGCTTTTTGTTGTTTTTCTTGCTCTGAACACGTTGCGTACAATCTACAAACATTTGGGCAAATATGGTAAAATGTAAGGACAAAACTGAAGTCATGTTCTTTAATTGTGTTGAAATGTCATCTTGGCTAAAGATTTGAATGGGTATCTTGATCTTCAATGAAGGTATTCGTCTTCTGTACTCAGGGGTTGGAGTCTGATGGACAACCCCTGTACAACTGAGAGCTTACACAGACATTTGAATGGGTGATGAACAAGGGGCAGACATACTTGTGCTGTTGTCCCATTGCACTAGTGATGGGCGCACTACTGAAAGCTGCAAAGTGTATATGGGGGAAAATCTTAACCAACACAGTTCATGGCTTTAGTTCTGTGCAAAGATTTGTATTTAAAAAACAAAAAACAAAACTGTGCCTTTCCATCTGCTGTCATTGGCAGTTTGACTTGGAATCTTGAGAAAACCATTTATCTTCCTAGTGGCATTTCTTTGCACAGTCTTATAATTCATAAAGCGCCATGCATGGTTTATATTTGGAGCTGTTGTGAGATTGCGCTGGCATCATCCAGAAGTGACCTGATTTGATTTAGATCTCATTAATCTCCCCCTCTCCAGCTATCAGTCCATCTTCATTTCCGCGCGCCTGCCTGTTCCAACGCCGTCTCCCAAAGCTCCGACGTACATGCCGACCTTTCTCAATCATGCGTCGTCCCGTCTGCCCCCCCCCCCATTGTCTCTGCCGTCTCCCCCGTCCTGCAAGCCTCGTGAAAACTCCAGCTTTGGCCACGATCTTCACCGAAAGTTCATCATTAGCAGCCACTCAAGCATTAACTCCGAGCAGGGAGTGCCCGCAGAGTCCCATCTCACTCTCCTCACCTGCCAAATGAAGTCATGAATACAGGCTGTAACAAGACTTGACATGAAATGCTTGCTGACCACAGAATGGGGGCAGAAAAAAACCGTGTGTCGTGCCAAGCGTTGCTGGTGGCGTCACTGGGACTATTTTTGGGGCTGGACCGTAGCCCCACACTATTTTGCTGTAGCTTTGCTAAATAATTAATTCAGCCTCTCTGCCAGTTTTATAATGTGAAAAATATGATATGGAGGAAAAGTAAAAGGCCGTAGAAAATGCAGGGCCGTGAGACGTGTTAAGGGGGCAATCCTAAAAACCTAAAATCACGTACTATGTATAAGGCAAGACAAGTGTGTTTGTAATGCACATACAATTTCAAGACGGCAAATGAAATCATTAAAATCTGAATATAATCATAAATTGAATGTGTAGAGTGTGGCGGAAAAAAATCAATGCACAGCTAATAGAACAGTTTTCAGCCTGGATTTGAACATTGTCAGAGTTAAGGCCTGCCTCACATCTTCAGGAAGACTGTAGCAGATAACTGGAACATCCTAAGCCTCATCGCGTTTAGTCCTGACTCTGGGTACCATGGAAGACCACTCCCTGAGGGTTACCACAGCCCGAGATGGTTCATATGGTTCAAACAGAGGCGTGCTTTGGTGCCGGACCATGAAGGTGCCTGCTCTCTGACTGGAGAGAATGAGCACTGGACTAATGTGCTTGCATTTCTTGGTTCTAGACAAGACTTGAGCACCTGCCCAAAGATTTGTGTGGGTGCTCTAGCTGGCGCTCTTGGGATTGCCGTCTATGATCCCTACCACTCTGCTACTGTACACCTCAAGATCTCCATAATTTTGTTGTTGTTAAAATAAAAAGATGAATATAGAACGTGAAGATGTATAATTAGTGTAAAATTCTAAAAGGTACCTTGGGTTAATTTTTCAAAACAATGTCACACAATATAATGTCTCTGTACACTTAAAGTAGAACTAAGCAGCTTGTGTCCCTAGAGGCCATAAGCGCCACTGCAGGTGTCGTAGAATGTTGCTTTTTTTTTTTGCTCATTAATTGTCCTTGAGAGTAAATACTACGCTGACAGAAAAGACAAAGGGAGAGACAAAAATGACAAAACTCAATGACAAAAAAAAATCACTGAAACTTGGCTGTAAACACTGCTAAAGTAGCTCTAGCCCACAGATTTTTTTTTTTTTTTTTTCTTCCCATTAGCATATTAGCTTCTTCTTCGTGATTCTATTATTTTGTATTGCACCTCCGACCCGGAGGCAGGGAAAGTTGCAAGTGGTTTTGCGGACAGAGACACCAGGGGGAGATGAACGACCCCCCCAATCATCCCGTTAACATACAAGGAAATACAAGAGGAATGGTCGCAGGGATACGAATTGATTTCACCTCATGGTATGCAAAAAACTAAACATATATTATAATTATATATGTGGAAAACCAAGCCCTTTTGTTAAGCATGCAATTAAAGATTAGTCCTTTTTCAGTCCTGGTTTACATTTGCTCACATTCTCACAAGACTTTGACGTCCATTGACCAATAACCACTCAAAGAACTTGGAACTTCCATTTTGCTCAAACCCTCTACTCTTGGCATGGACGGTTTTCTCTTTTCTTTCCATATTTTAATCATGTGCAAATTTCACTTTTATATGGCATGCACGTTCTTGTGAAAAATGCATATCCTCAGTGATTTAACATGCATGCAGGCTTTTCAGTGACTAGTACATGCGCCTACCCAGTCCACAATCAAGGCGAGAGGCAGTTGACCCTTTGCTCAGGGAGTCAAGGACCGATGAGTGATACAAATCATGAATAATGTCTTTGTGGGTGACACAGCGAATTACTTTCTGAGCTTTTGTTTCTACCGCTGCCAAAGTTTGTTCCCATTATCTTCAAGTGCTTTAATGGCACATTCCCCTAAGGGCTTATGGGAAATGGAGTGAACTACGGCCAAGTTGATGTACTGTTACTAAGTCCTGATGTCAAGAGGATTGTGCCACTCAAGTGTCTCTAGTGACATATGCTTTTTGGGGATTTCTTTCAAAACATTGCAGGATATGGATTTAACTAAGTGAATGAAAGGAGATATTGCGCTCTGGACTCACCCAAAGCAAAGTAGCATTTCCGTCTTACTGAAACACTTCATTCATGTTTGAGTAATCTTTGAATCTTTCACTGCAGCTTTTGGAGGTGACGCGCCTCAGTTTGTAAGCGCATATCCACTCGGTTGTCTCTGGCCCCTCCTGCAAGCCCTTTGTAACCGGGAACAAAGTCCTTCATTGCATAACGTACACTGCAGTCCCTCTGATATCTGCGCTGATGTCCGACAGCTACTGCAGAGGCTTGTTTCAGATGGAGAGCAAAGCATGGAGGGTCTTCAAGAGAGAGAAGTTTTTTGCAGTGCCTTTTGGCTCCTGATAAAAGATACAGAACAAGATATGCTTGATATACCTGAGAAAAGTATAGTATTTCCCCTTTAACCTCTTAACCCCCGCGTTAACCAAGTATTTTCTCCGGTTCAGCTTTACCCAATTCTAAAAGCTTCTCAACTGGAGCTTACAGCCTAGTGTAGGGCCAGTGTAATGCCTTATTTGAAAGCTAAGACCTACAAACCTCATCTAAATGGATCTTTTTCCTCACAATGTTGCCGTGTTGTCGACACTTCTTTTGATCCGTTTTCTTCACACTTTTTGGCCATTTTTCAGTTTTTGTAACTCTTCTGTTGCTCTTTTGTGGCGATTTCGTCACAAATGTGCTCGGTTCAGGTGGGGGTTAAGAGGTTTAGAGATGTTATCCTGTTGTCTGTTCAGCTCTTTCTACTTCAACGGTTGTTCAAGTTTTAAGTCAGTTTGAGTGTGCATTGGGAGTTCTACACTTTCCACCGAATATGACCTGAGAAGTTTAGGTTTTGTCTCCTATTGTGAGTCCCAAATTAAACCACCTATCTACATTTGTAGTCTGCTGTCCTTCTAATCTAGGTCACAGCTTTAATTATTTTTGGACAAGATACAGGAATTAGCAGTTCAGAAGCGAACTTCTCAAGCATCTTTTTCTTAATTTCACTCGCTTATCTTTTTTATGCCGTGCCATTCTTTTAGTGCATTATGCAAATCCACTTTAGCCGAGTTCTTTGTCTCTTAGAAAATAGTGGTTTGGGTTTTTTTTTTCCTATTGCGAGCCATCTTTTTTGTGTATCTGCAGATTGGCTTTTCCTGCTGATTCATTGTTTATACCTTGGCCTTCAAGGGTTTTATCTGTTAAGAGCAAACAGTGGGAAAAGATACAGTGTGTTCTTATCTGCGGAGCCGTTATTCAGAAATGTAAAATGGGCTGCCTTTTATTAATGGAATGTAGGCTATCTATAGAAATAAACTCTAGTCACAGTAATAAGTGTGAACCACATATAGAGGCAATAGTGGAACGCGCTGTAACCTGATTAGAACATTCCGCGCTGTACTACGCTCCACTATTTTGTCCTCCTGTTTTAATTCAAAACAAATTAGAGGTGTCATATTGAGCGGTGACTTTTAGCGACGTGTGGGATCCCTGTCAAATTTCCCCGGTCTTGGATGGAAACACAATCGCTCTCCTCCCTCAGGCTGCCACCGCTCAGAATTTGAATTTTCTAATTGAAGAATTAATGGAGTCAGTAATCAAGCAATTAATCCGTAGTTACTGTAATAGCATGCACATTCTTAAGAGCTTTTTTTTTTTAACTCTTTTTTGTTGCAGAATAGTGAGCGCAAACACAAAAAAAGTTCAAAGGAATGCTGTAGCTTTGCGCAGGTTTTACAACACAGTATGATAAAAGAGTGTGTGCACAATTTTCAGATAAGACATTTTATTTGGGCTGCATAAACTGCAGTTGGCAATGATCTGAAAAGCATGTCAAGGAATCAGATAAAAGAAATGTTCTATATTACCCTTTGAGAAACTTAATGTGGTGATTTAAATAAAATAAAATAAAAGGAGCGCCATAAAAAAGGTGTTTAATCATGCAAAAAAGATATAACATGCCAGAGAAGCCTGGCTCTATAAGGACAGCCCTTATGTGGTCAGTTCACCATATCAATTAAGAGACATGTACTGTGTATTCTTGGTCTTTTCTCAATGAGCTCCATAAGGTAGCCCCCGAAATGTTTTTTTACCCGTCCCATGAAGTGAAAACCAGATCTGATGACGAGTTATATTTTGAAGAATCTACTTCACCTTCACCCATTAATGAATGTCTTCAGTGAGAATCTACATTGTAAATATTCTTGAAATGACTGAAATACCAATACATACAAACGTGTTTCCAAGCTTTTGTCTGGTCCTGCATGTGCACACACTGTACATGGCAATTCAAAGGGCGTTACCGATATACAATGTCTAGAAGGTATGCAAAATCAACCCTTGAATCTAAATATAATGTATTCATTTAATCAAAAGTGACGAGTGCGGACTGAACTTTTAGTTGCCATATCGGAATTAGTATTTGAGTAAAAAGAGAAAGCTTGCCAGTTTCTATATGACCCCACTGCATACTAATTTGGTCTCCTTTGGTAAAGCACTTCAGCCACATAGACTACTCAAAGTTAAAACTTCATTTTAAACATCGGCTTGAAGTGGGTTGATTGTTTTAAATGAGGATACAAGGGAAAGTTCTTGTTCAAACACTTTAGTCACATTGTCTTTGCATTGTCTGATTGAGACGAAGAAGGGCGTCCGGTGCAATAAGCCGGTATAGACATCACATTAATATTAGCACCATGGACAGCTTCTTTATACTCTTTTCATGTACTGTTCATGCAAATGCAAATGAACCAAAACCAAAATATTTTTTTCCTTTAAATGTAATCTAAAACACCAAGTATGCTATGCATGTGACCTGCGGTATGATTCTGACATCAACATCCAACTCATTTAAAAAAAAAAAAAAATTGCGTATTTCAATATTATTTTCAAATGTCATTTGAGGATTGCAGGTTCAGTCGCATAAAAATATATCTAAAAGAGTTTATTTTGGCTCGTCTATTGTTTGTTCATCTAAGACCTTCCCGAGAGTACATCTGCTATTAAGAGCTTGTGTTAGTTCTATTTTTACCTTTGTTGTGTGTGTGTCAAAGTTCTTTCAGTGGCACAGTAAACAAGAGTGTTTATCACAGTCATTTCTCCAAGCGCCCCAATGTAACTTTAGAAGCAGGGGCCACGCTAAGTTCACTGTACTTTCTTTCATGTTCACATTGATTTGTTCACTGCGCTCCATTTTTCCTCCCACATCCACAAACATTCAGGTCAGGTAGATTAGAGACTCTGTAAATGTTTCTCCTGGCTCAGTGTGAGAGCTGGGATCCGCTAAAGACCTATTCCCTTCTTTCACATAGACAAAATGGCTGCCTTTCAAGCTTGGTGCTATAATGGACTTGAGTCAACCAAGTTTCTTTTCATTTTTCATTTCTCTTTCTTTCTTTTTGCACTTTTTGTATTTGTACACTTTATGGTCCGCATATTGAAATGAGTCATTTGCATTTGACTCATTCTTGCACCACAGACTCGCTGAATTTGTAAAAGCTACTTTTACAAGAATAAATTCTATGACGACATTTCCACTCAACCCATAATTTTATTTATCTAGTTCTTAGCGTTTAGTTGAATAGTCACAAGTATGTTTCATGAGCTCCTGTACAACATTTTAGCCAAAACCAATTCTCACCACATTACACACAAAAAAATCCTATAGTTAAAAAACACAATCATAATCAGCATAAGATCAATAATCCTCTCACAGTGAGGCAAAACATTGCCACTTCTATGCTCCAACCAATTATAACAATGAGCAGTGTGTAAAGGATTCATATCAGAAAAAAACTGACATGTTTTATTTTGATTAGCTGCCAGCAACAAGTCAACACTTAAGTCTAGACTTACTGAGTGTTTTCATCAGAATTACTTATATTTGCTCAGTTGTCAACAGCACAATTGCAAATCCCTTGTATTTAACCCACATAAAATATTACCTACAGAATCAACCACTAACAACCTATCAATCACTTCTGAAGGGAGTCATAACATCACCTCTCCGTAGTAGTAAATCTTAATCAAAGCTGACGCTGTTTCTATTCCATCAGTTTCCTGGGGCACCATCGATGGTCTAAAACAATTCCCCATTCTATTTAGACTTGTTCTACATTCTCCTCACATACAAGCCTTTGAGGAAGCGTGAGTTGTAATCATGTATTTCCAGATATCTGGACTCGATTGAGGGAGTGGTGGGTGGTGAGCTGGCTTATTATTTATGTCCCCAGTCTCAAATATAAATCACTCGATGCGGCAGTCATAGCGGCTTTTCTTTTCCTCCCCTTCCTCCTGTTCCTACAGAGATACAGGAGAGTAGTTGCCGGTTTTATAGTGATTTTGTTTTATGTGACTGAGATGGAGAGTGCAGGGAGGACAGTGCAGCCTGAAAACAAGAATTGATGTGCGGCGTACATCAAGGTTGCCGTTGATATGTGTGGGTGCCAGTGTGTGATTATTAGTTACTAGCACGCAGAGTACGGAGAACCAAAGCAGCTGTTTGGATACACTGGGAGGTTTCAGAGATACCTGCAAAAACAATAAAACTAACTTGGCTAAAGAAAGAGCGAAAAGTGTCTTCACAAAGACAGACTCTAAAATGTTTGTGCTACCAGCATTTGTTAACGAGGTACATTGTATTTCAGGTCAGACTTATGCTTAAAGGTTTTTATTGATTGACTGCGGAATTCTTCCGCAGTCAATTATTGGTTTTCATGTTCTTTATTATTATTGATTGACTGCGGAATTCTTCCGCAGTCAATTATTGGTTTTCATGTTCTTTATTATTATTCCTCTTCCATCTTTTTCCCGATTTTCTCCAGCTTTCAGCACCTTCATGCTTTGTGCAATTTATGCAAGTTATGCATCAAAATGTTCCGCATGTTGAGGAGAAGGGTGCTATTACTTTTGGGACTTCTGCAACTTACGTTTTTTCTGCAATCGGCCAAAATGTCGGAGATTTTTCCCATTGACTTATAATGGGGCTGCCGCAAATCCATGCTTTTCTGCACTTTTTTCTGCATTTTATGCAATTTCTGCACTTTGTGCATGTTCAGCTTCTGCAACTTGTGGGTTTTGAGAAAAAATTGGCCTTCTGCAGTTTTCCATTTTTTTTATACGACAGTTTGAAATTTTTGCATTGGTGTGTATGGGGGGAATCCAGCCAATGGGGAGACTCCAGGACTTTCAGCCATTTGTGCAGCTTCTGCCAATCAAGCACTGAGGCCATTTCAACAGTTTGACCAGTTTATGGAATTTAAAAAGTTTATGCAATAATAAGACTTTATGCAAATTAACCCATTCATGCATTTTACCAATTTATGCAATTTGAACAGTTTATGCAATTTATGCATTTGCTTCCCGCATTTCCGCAGTCAATGCGGAAATGCATTGCGCAGTCAATCGCCATTGCGATTGACTGCGCAATGGCGCAGTCAAAAAAGTAAAAAGTAACTAGAAACTTTATTTCTAGTTACAAATAAAGTTTGATTGACTCACTGACTGAAAGTTAGAGGTTTTCAAGAATTCATAATTATTATTATTATTGCACTGAGGCACTGGAGTATAATGAACTAATTTTGCTTTTTATCTTTTCTCTTTCAGCGTGCCCACAACCTCTTTCCAAAGAGTGGAAGACCCTTCAACGAATTATGAATGTTAAACAAGATGACCTCCTCTCAGCAGCAGCAGACGATGCGAGGTCCTAGGTGGAACCGGGCCTTGACCGACCCTTTGTTCGTGCTGCTCTTGGCCCTCCAGCTGCTGGTGGTGGCAGGGCTGGTGCGCGCTCAGACGTGCCCCTCTGTCTGCTCTTGTAGCAATCAGTTCAGCAAAGTCATCTGCACTCGACGAGGCCTTCGGGAAGTCCCCGATGGCATTTCCACTAACACACGCTACCTGAATCTTCAAGAAAATCTGATTCAGGTCATAAAGGTGGACAGCTTCAAGCACCTCAGACATCTGGAGATCCTACAGCTAAGCAAAAATCACATTCGGAAAATAGAGCTGGGGGCTTTCAATGGACTGGCCAATCTCAACACCCTGGAGCTCTTTGATAACCGCCTCACTACAATCCCAAACGGTGCGTTCGAGTATCTGTCCAAGCTAAAGGAGCTTTGGCTGAGAAATAACCCCATAGAGAGTATTCCCTCCTATGCTTTCAACCGTGTGCCCTCATTACGGCGCCTGGACCTCGGGGAGCTCAAACGACTCTCGTACATATCTGAAGGGGCCTTTGAAGGGCTGAGCAATCTGAGATACCTAAATCTGGGAATGTGCAATTTAAAAGAAATTCCCAACCTTATTCCACTTGTAAAGCTGGATGAACTGGAGATGTCCGGGAACCAGATTTCTGTCATCCGGCCAGGCTCATTCAAAGGGCTCATACACTTGCAGAAACTTTGGATGATGCATGCCCAGATCCAGACCATTGAGCGGAACTCTTTCGATGACCTACAGTCAATGGTGGAGCTAAATCTGGCTCACAATAACCTTACTCTTTTGCCTCATGACCTTTTCACCCCGCTGCATCACCTGGAGAGAGTGCACTTGCACCACAACCCATGGAATTGTAACTGTGACATTTTGTGGCTTAGCTGGTGGCTAAAGGAGATGGTACCGGCTAACACAAGTTGCTGTGCGAGATGCAGTTCGCCTACACACCACAAGGGACGCTATATCGGCGAGCTGGACCAGAACTACTTTCACTGTTATGCTCCTGTTATTGTGGAGCCCCCAGCGGACCTCAACGTGACTGAAGGCAGTGCGGCAGAGCTGAAATGCAGAGCCAGTTCGCTGACCTCCGTAAGTTGGATTACGCCGAATGGTTCGATAATGACACATGGAGCGTATAAAGTCAGGATATCAGTACTAAATGATGGAACGCTAAACTTTACAAATGTCACCATGCAAGACACAGGAACCTATACTTGCATGGTGAGCAATTCAGCTGGCAACACGACAGCCTCTGCAACCCTTAACGTTTCCTCGACTGAAAACAGCAGCTTCAGCTATTTCACCACAGTGACGGTGGAGACCATCGAATCGCCTCACCAGGAAGGTCTCATCACAACTGTGCATCAAAGAGTCAGCCCTACTGCCTCTGCCGGCATGTGGGAAATAGTCTCCCCGACCTCGACCACCACCACGACGGTCCGTACGCCCATGTCAACGCGCGCTACGGAGAGAACCTACACAATTCCGGTGACGGATATCGACGGCACCCTGAACGGATTGGATGAGGTGATGAAGACAACAAAGATCATCATCGGGTGCTTTGTGGCGATTACGCTAATGGCAGCCGTCATGCTAATCATCTTCTACAAAATGAGGAAGCAGCACCACCAGCAGAACCACCATGCTCCGACACGCACCATTGAGATCATAAATGTGGATGAGGACTGTGTGACGGGCGGCCCTGGCATGGAGGGTCACCTGACTTTGCCGCCTCTCGAGCATGAGCACCTCAATCACTACAACACGTATAAGAATGCGTACAACCATGCCACCATCAATTCCATACACAGTTCCGCTCATGAACCTTTGCTAATCCGAGCTAGTTCGAAAGACAATGTACAAGAGACCCAGATCTGAAACTCTTTTTTTTTTTTTTTTTTCCCCGAAGACTTTATCACTAAAAGACTGATGGGAATTACACAAAGACAATGCAAAAAGATTTTAATATCAATCGGTTGAAAGGACTTCAGAGAAGAGACTCCAGTTTTGGAGAGCAGTAGTTAGTGACGTTTATTCAATGACTTTGGGAATTAGGATATGTCAGCAGTTTCAAAGTGTCTTTACAAAAACAGAAGTTATTTATTTAAGAAAAACTATTGTGATCGAATTGAGAAAAACTGTATTCTGCAATTATTTTTTCAGCACTTATTCCATGTGTTTCATTCCGTTCTCATTCTGGTGGGATTGGTTTACTGATAAGTGTTCAAACTCTTCAAGACATCTGTTGAAGAAAAAAAAAAGAATCCTTGACTTGAGCGTTCCTCTTTTTTAATAAGCCACAGACTTGAGATCAGACAAGATAGTAACCTAATTTCCCCCCATGTATCAAAGGAGCCTAGAGCACATTAGTGCTTTTCTCCAGCTGTGGGTTAAGTGACAAAATCTTTTGTGACCATCTGTACAACTGAGATGAATGAAACACTTGTTCATTGGTTTACAGTATGTGGAAAGACTGAGTGATGAAATTTGATCATCATTTAATGTTTAATTATAGCCTTCACATGCACATTTGATTACATGTTGTCATCAATAGTCTCGAAAGTAATATGTCTTATGTTGTTTGATTTCTACAATCAAGGTTGCTAATTTTCAGAGTGTTTTAGTTTTATTAAATTATATCAATTAACCATGACATCATTTTACTCATATCTTTGTTTTGACAATGTATATAAAACATATCCGATGTCCACTTTGTTTGCCTTATGTTAGGAAAGATATTTTATGTGCATTCTAATGCAACACTATGTAACTTGATTTTATAATATAGTGAAGCTTAAACACGACAACTGGACTTATATTTTTTTGACAGATGACAACATTTCTCTCACCATTTAGAGACCCTCCTTGTGGCAGTTTTTGGTCACGCCCATTGTGGCTCTTTGTACAACAGGCACTAGTTCATGTGCAGATACACTGCCTAGTCCTGGCCAGAAGATATTTTAAGAGAAGTTATACGTTTTAAGGTGTTGGAAGAGACCATAGATGTAGTATACAAGAGATCAATGATTATGCATTCAGCCCCATTAATGGTAATGAGCACATGTTGTCTGCGAAAATAACATGGCTGCTCAATCTCATCCTACAGACAATGTTCCTTAAAAGGGCTATGAGCCTCCACAGTGCTTCAGAGCCTGTCAATCATAGATTTAGGCTTCAACTTTTTTATTTGTGATGCACAAAAACCAGCGTGGTTAAAAATACTGTATCATACTCAGCCCAGAGTTGTCACATGGGTCATAGCAATGTTTAGAGCCAGGCTTTTATGCAGTGTCAGCGAGCTGCAAATACTACATAGAAATGCTGTTTACAAAGTGAATTTTGTTGTCGCCCCTGGCCACCAGGGGTGGTATTAGAGCAATGTCAGCTCCCCGCCATAAGGACCAAAGAGAAGCGCTTTCCTCGCCCATTGGTAGAGACGCTTCTCAAATAACATGTGTTAATAATGTGATGTTTCCAAGCGGTCATTCTGTTGGAACCTTCTGTGCTCTCGTTAAGCACATAAACTCCTACTCCTGCTTTTCCAGCATAAGGTGTTCAAGGGTTTCAGGGGCGTACTGACACCATGTTTGGAGAACACACTTTTAAGTTGGTCTGACAAGTTGGCCACATAAAGGCCACATTAACGTTGTGCTTTTGGGCTTCTTGGGTTGACTTCTGTCAGACACCTAATCAAAGGTCCAATCTGTGCATCCACACCTGCGCTGTGCCTCATGCACATGACTGTAGTCTGCTACTCAATTCACCTTGGTTGTGATTGAAATGCTCTTCAACTAAGCAAGACTTTGCTTACTACCATCAAACAGTCCAGGAAAGGATATGTATGCCTCTTATGTCAACCTGACCTAGATCCACAGAGTTGATGTGTTGAAAGAATTCCCACATCATTCTTCCTCTGTAGTACAGTCCAAGTGTCATCCACATACCAATGTGATGGTGCTGTACACTGGAGAGAATTGACAGTCTGCACCTGAAACATTTCCGCATAAAGGTCCACCCCTACAGGAAAGACAGGGTATTCCATGGCATGACTGTTTTTTGCCTAAAATATTTTTGCCTAAATAGGCAGTTTTAAGGCAAACATCCAAAGTTTGCAGATCTAACAAGGGTTAACCTGGTTTGTTCCAGCAGGCAGGTGTCCTTCTCTGAGCTAGTTCTATAGGTTTGCAGTCACTGACAGGTTTAGCATAGTGGTAGCATATAGTCTGCAGAGTCCATTATAGTACACCAACCGTTGTTAGCGAGCAAGATAGCCACACCCTTGTTTTTGCTGAAGTTTTCTCCACACCGAGCCAAACAAAACTGCCACGAGGAGGCTCTCTGGATGGAGAGTGAAATAAAAAAAGAAAAGTAAGTTCAGTTGTCTTGTTATGACTTTACAAGAATTAAATAACCACCTGGATGACTGAGAATTTACATTGTTAACCTGATTGTATGCTTCTTGAGAAATGTATGGTTGCAACATCCAGAAGAGCTGTTTTGATACTTACTGCTTTTTATTTTTCAACATAGTTTTTTTTTTAAATATTATTATTTTTCTCCTCACCTTTCTGTTCATGCAGATTACTTCCTAAAATACCCACGGATCTTCAACAAATTCAAAATGAGTTATCTTATACAAAAAGTTGCATAGTGTTGTTTCAAAACATTATTTTTAAGTAACGGAATAAGTCTATAGTAAATATGAAGAAGAAATATCATATAAGTTGTATGCAAAGACGTGAATGTATATTTTAACTACAGAATATTTCAAACACTGGCAAAAGTCCACTGACTCTGATGTGTCCAATGCAAGGCCAACCGCTAATGGATTCACCTTTACCTCCAGCTACTTTGTACTATTGCATCTGAAGGTAATTGCTTTGAAACCATCTTTTTTCACGCTGGGCAGCCTGTTGCCTCATCTCTCGTAGAGCAGACTCATGAGCTGAAGAAAGACCTTAAACCCTTTATGCAGCCGTCTGAGCAGCCTGTCATCTCCGTGCCACTTTTCCACTCGGCCAATCGCCTGGCAGCCACAACATTCACACAGCCTGCCCTGCCAGCCACAGTATTTGGCCCGGGGCTCACCACAGCTTATGGTCAGAGAAGACTTTTTTTTTTTTGTATCAGGTGTGAGCGAGTAGGGATCGGGCCTAACGCAGATGTTTGTGTTGCACCTGCCGTCTCCCCAACTCCCAGCAACAACATCATTTCCATTTTAATTTATGTGCCAAAAGGCTTTGAATGGACAGGACTCCGTAGGCGACCCATATTCTGCAAAGTGGTTTGAATCCCCTGCTGTGCACAAATGGTGCCAAGGTCCCATAAATACACAGGTTAGGATGCCTTCTTCACAAAACTGGAGTATATTTCTTAAAGGGGCGGTGCAGTGCTTTTTTTAATGCTTAGATGAGGTTTGTAGTTTTTTTTTTGCAGGGGATGGGTCTTAATTTTTTGCTTGGAGAAAAAAAGACAAAAATAAATGAAATGAATAAGCCCAATTAAAATAAATTGAAGAAAACTTTGATATATTACACAATACGTTTAACTGGTCAACTTCTGACTGTGGTAAACGAATCTGTGCGCATTTCTTACTACACTGCACAAGCCCTGTTGATACAGCATTTGGCATATTTGACCATTTTAGACCAAACCATCATAAACATTATCACTTCTGCAAACAGTGAACACCAAGGGAGGTTACTTTATTCACTTGAAACATATATTATACAATCAGACCCTGCGGCGAGTGAGCTTTTGCATCCCAGTTGTCTATTTAAGAATATACATGCATAATAAATCTTCCTCTAAGCCACATCAAATAAAAGATTTCATTTTTTTGTTGTTGTTGCGATATTTCAACTTCCCCGAGAAAACCACCCACACTTGCCATCTGCCAACTTGTCTATTATTTTCTGACTACCAGATATTCCAAGACCTTTTTTTTTAATGAAACCTTTCCAATAAGAGGCGTGACAAGCTCAGAATACTGATTTCTGCAAATATAGGATTTATGTAAGAGTAATTTCCATTCTCCTTGTTTTGAACGCGCCGATGCATAAATAGCTTTGTTGTCTCATTGTTTTAGCACTTACGACGGTAAAATACAGTTGGTTTAGAACCCACTAAAAAACGCTTACCCTGTTTGGCGTCGGTAATTGTTGCTACTTCTTGCAATGGAGCAAGAAAAACGTAAATTGCGACATCTTCCTCATTCTGTATTTTTAATTGCCGTGTAAAATGGCATAGTTCCAGGCGATGCTCTTGCTCAGTGAGATTGACCCATAATATTTTGTCTGGTTGTTTCTTACTAACACTGAGATTCACTCCTCACCGTTTTGTTTGATTTGATTATACTTTTTTTTTTTTTTTTTCACTGTCCTGTACTCAGTGTTGCACTTTTGTGGAGTTAGGAACATTTGTAAACCTTTAGAGCAAATCAGACTGGTGTCATTTTGGGTGTGCTTGACTTTCTAGTGGAAGTCTGTCACATTTCTACCACACAGGAAAGTTCCGGCCATCTCTTCCCTTTATGCCTTTCTTTGGAGGTAACTCGTCTGAAAAATTATATGGTAAATTTGTTGCATTTTAGTCAAACTGTCTGCTGTATGTAAGATATCTAAATATTTTGGATCTATTTCTTTAATTTCCCGCACATTCTTTTCTTTCCATGAAGGTATGCTGTTCTAGTGATAGATTTCTATTTAAAAAAAAAAGAAAAAAAGTAAATATATCTATAAAAATGAACACAACTTTTTCTTTTGAAGTTTCATTTTACATGTGCCAACAATCTGTTGAAAGAAAAAAAGATTACACTCTGTAAAAGAATACAATGATTTTCATGTAAGCATTCTTTCATGACCTTTAAAAGAGATCAATTATAGCGACCAGAGTTTGTAGTTCATTCACAAATATGGTTCAAATAAACTATTGTTGTTTTTCGGTATTGTCTGATTCTTTATTTCAGCATGACATCGACATTGCTATATTTATGTTCACCTTTCATGCTCATCGCTTGCCACTATTATTATGCCCCAGGTTTGCACACTACATGTGTATTTCACAGTATGACTCTATTACTCCTTGGCTTATTCATGAATGTATTTATTTATTTCCACAGGAGCTGCATCAAGGCAAGTTTACTTGTTTAATGCACAAGGTATTTCAAAGTGCTTCACAGTAATCCTAAAATTACAAGGCAAATAAAATCAATCCATAAAACATCAACATAAAAATGTATGAATTACTGCAAAAGCAAAGAGTGCAGATACAATACTTTCAGTTGTTATATGCACGGGGAAAACATTGTCCTGACTCTGGGAACCATCAGGAGACCCCTCCCTGAAGTCCTCAGGGCCCGAGATGGCTCATATGGCTCTAACATGTCAGAGATGTACTTTGGCACGAGACCATGAAGAGATTTGTTACAAGCAAGCATAGCTGTTTTAAATTCTATTCATAAAGGTCTGCACAAGATCACTATGAGAAAAGTTGTTTAAATGGAGCCATAGTGGGTTCCATGTCTTCCTTATTGCATTTAAGGAAGACAAAAAATTACTGTCAGTATGAGAATTTAAAATTTTACTCACATTCCCTTGGTATTAATGTTTTTAGAACCATATAATAAACTGTAGCGCTATTACAATCAGTGTTAATTTCGTCGACTGAAATATTTAGTCTTAATTAGTCTTAAAGTGTTTTTTTGACGACTAAAATTGGACTAAAACTAAATTAAAAGTTGTTCATGAGACTAAAACTATGACTAAAATGTCCAGATATTTTAGCCGACTAAAATAAGACTAAATAAAAATAAAAATGAGAGACTAAAATCATCCAAACTTGACCGTCTGAAAGAGCCTCAGATCATGTAAATTCACTGCCAAAGGAACAGTTCTGAGCTTTGTTCATGTGGAGCAGCTCCATGAAGCAGAGGAACAAGATTAAATATGATTATAATCAATATTACAAATGCATATAGTCGACTAAATTAGTCTTAAATTTAGTCAACTAAATTTACCTGCAATTTTAGTCGACTAAAACTAGACTAAAATTGAGACGATTTATTTGACTAAATCTCAACTAAAATTAAATTCCATTTTAGTCAAAAGACTAAAACTAAATTAAAATATGTTGTCAGAATTAACACTGATTACAATAATAAATCATGTTAAAGGTGTTCTATTATGATAAAACTAATTACTTAGATTGATTAGACTGAGCAAAACATGTGTCTTATAAATGAAAGCATCAACATATAATGGAATTATTTTGCAAACGTCTTGTAATATTTAACAACTTGGATGTATATAGAAGTCTACAGAATACATGGTGATTTACTGATACTAAGCCATGTCTCTCAGTCCACAGTGTGGTTCCAGTCTCTCCGAGCTAAGGTAAGTGGAATGGTTAGTTTGTCTATGTCTTGAATGGCCTTATTTTGTTTTTGGTACATAATATAACGTGAAGTGTTCTGTCATTAAAGTCATGTCTGGGTGTTAATTTAATAACAGTTCAACACACAGCTCTCGGTCTGTTCACCCAATCCTCACTAATGGCTTTTTTTCTTATTTACTCCGCTGATCAGGCTGGCCTAAATTAAAGGAGGCTGATGCCAAAACTTTGCCGAGGATGCAGGCTATAATTTCTACAATACTGATTCAGCAACCAGTATTTTAGTGTATGTGGAAATGTACTTTAAATTTAGTCCCTGGGTTGCTCAATACAAAAAAACAAAACAAATGCGATGCCTCATGTACAACAAAAACAAACACAACACAGATGCATATCCAAAACCGAAAGCATATAGACAGGAGAGCTCACAGCCTATGCCAGTGTGACATCTCATTTGAAAGCCAAGACCTTCTAGTCTCTAAAACTTACATCACATTTGCCATCCCTAACCCCAATCAAAGTCTTTGTTTATGCTCTGTTCTATGCTTTATTAATCTGTTAATAATCTTTAATAATCGGTTGTTTTCTCAGTTCATTATAAGTTTTCCAAGCACACAGGTTAAGGCAGGAATCCCTTTACGTTTCCCATTCATATAAAAACAAGTTCTAAAACATGACACACCAAAGCTAATGCGTTCGACTTTGCTTGAAAATGCCTGAATATTTTATAATAGGATCTTTAATGGTTGCATTGCATTCAGGCTTCTTTTTCGTTCCAACCTCTCGCTTCGCCTTGATCGCTCTTGATGATCCTGTAGCGAGTCAGAGGTGTGCAAACTGCGGTAAAACATGCACCGTGTGTGGGCTCCGGCTCCGGCGTTAGCGCAGTGTGGCCGACTAACGTGCGAGGGGAGGCGTCACATCAAAGCAGCCCCGTCATTGAGATACAGCTAATCACCTAATTTGTCTCTGCTGCTCTTTAAGTCTCTAAAGCCAGTCTGTGTCAGGTTACGTTATAATGGCGATTTATGGCACCGGCTTTGTGTGGGGCTGCCGGTGCACTGGAGTTTCACCCGGACTGAACTAGTACATGCAAATTTTACTGCTCACTTCTCCACAGGGGAGGGTGAGCAAGAGGCGCACCAGTTATTGCCTGCAGCCAGTATGAAATATAGCATGTAAAAGATGTTGCTTTTTTGTCTCTTGAGGTACCAACCACTATCCGTCTCCTTTTATGATGCAGACTACAAAGTTTTTTTTCCTTCCCTTTATAGAGAGGAGATTCAAATCTAGCTTTGTGATGCATATTGGAGGTGGCATTAAATTTGGATTTCTAAAAAGTGGAACTGCATCGGCTTCTTGAGACGGATTCTTGCCAGTTGGGTCATAGTCTGGAGGAAGGAATTGGAGAGAGCACATTTTGAAAGTCTTAAATGTTGTAAAGAACCCATTTCATGCAATGCTGGGCAAACATATACCTCACAATTTGGAAAATATTTTGTGCTAAACAATAGGCAAGCAATGTACCAATCCCACTGAAATATAAGGGACAAATTGAGGGATTCCTAGTGTTCTTCCTAGTCTTTAGTGTTCTTTCAAGTACAACTTTGATGCTGAAGATCAAACAGATTATTTTTCATCTTTTCATGTTACTTCCTTTCACAATACCTCTTGTTTTTCATGTGATTTTTTATGGATGTGTCTGTCCATTCAAAAAATGTTTAAATGTCAAAGGTCGTAAGCGGTAAGTAGAAATGGTAGCCACAGTAGCCACAGTAATGGAAGCACGTGTTTGACAATACTCTCTGACTTCTAAACATGTTGTTTCTTTCTGGCAGTGAACCGAGGATACCCTCCCACTAATATGAGGTCAGGACTTATCTTCTTTGCCCATTTTATTCCCATAGCCCCTAAATCCCAACAGTGGAATAGCATCTCTGTTATCTAAGTGTGGCTGTATACATGCAGTCTCAAGATAAAGCTAGCGGTAAAGCTGGTGTCAGCCCTACAGTATAAAAACCATAAAATGCAGTGTATTCTTGTGTCTTTTGAAGATATTACTCTCAGAAAACATTCGGTGAAATGAGGTGCGATAACTTAGATGTAGATGTGATTAGATTATTTGTGCCTGCGCATCGGTCCGCAGATCAATATTTTATCCCTTTAATTTTTAATTAACTGGATGCATGGTTCTTCATAGATTTCACATTTACAGCAAAGTATGGTTTAGGTGAAAGTTTAAATAAGACTACATTTTCATTTCCAAACTATTCATAAAATTAGTCCAAAATAATATTCAGTCTAATTGCATATATTGCAAATGAAGCTTCAGCGCAAATTCAACCAGGACGACCAGCAGCATTCATTTATTTCCTCATCACCAGCAGCTCTTCACAAATCCTCCAATCACAGTCCCTTCTCAAGCCACACCTTTGCGACAGCCAATCACCGCTCATTCCTGCTTCAGCCAATTCATCTCCCAGGATCCCCTTCTTAAGCTTCTCTGTCCATCCCTATGTCTATGAAAGGCGGTATATAAAGTCAACCGGCCACCCTGGGTCTCATCCTCTACCACCAGTGTCAAGGTTCCGAGGGAAGATTCTGTCTAACATCATCGCCATGTATTTCATATCATAAATGCAATTTTCCAGTGGGATCTGAGCTCCAAGTACAATTCATTTCCAATAAAAAGGCAATCTAGCGCCTAAGGCCACTCTGTTTTTGAGTCTTTTCAGGTTGAAAAACACTTAGTTGTTTATACTAATTTTCAGCCTTAATATCTATGGCTCAATACAACTGTGTTTTTGTGCTCATGCATGACTGGGTTGTCAGTCACCAAAATATGTAAATTATTAAAGTTTAAATGCACTAAGGCTATTGTTTCTCGCAGCAGTGGTCATCAACCTTTTTCATCAAATGTACCAGTTGTGCATTTCATAAAATTGTATGAGTGTAACTGCAGCGCCATCCTGCCAGTTTCTTCATTCAGAGAGCCAATGTTACATATAGCTACTGTACCAATAAAATATATTTTGAAATCTACTCAGGGGGAAACCTAAACCTAAAAAAACTAAAATCAATTACAATGCAGCCCTGTGCCAGGACAGGCGACTAACTCGTGCTGTCCCTGTGGAACAGTATGCATATGCCCACTTGTACGCAGTGGTTGGTGCTGTGTGGGAGGAGTCTGGAGGCGGAGGTGGTTACTGCTGCTGTTGGATGCAATACTGTGTTCCCGTGGAAACTGGGATAGCGGAATTCAGTCGCTGACCCTTTTTTGCATGCCAAGAATTAAGAGCACTCTGCACAGGGGTCCTTCCTTTACATCAGCATCTCAAACCAACTTTAGAAATGAAAACAACATATATATACCAGCTTTAATTTATTGGTTCCTGTGTGGCATTGCAACTGTATTTGTATTTACAATTTTAGAACAGTTGTGTTGTTCACAGTATTTATTCATTTTAGGAGTAGAATAAATAATACTTCAATTATTGAATAGCTATAAGGTATACACATTTAACATATACTGAAGGTATAATAAACAAGCCTTTCCATAAAATATCTTTAGATGACATGGAGGTTGTATTCTGGTCAATATATGTATCAATGATGAAAACGTGTTGTACATGCTTTTAATACAACATGCAACACATTTCATTGTTGTGCACTGTTATCTGTAAAATGGAGGAAACTCTGACTGAGACTGATCCTTGATGCACAGCAGGGATCAATACTTTCAACATACAGATGCTAGGTGTTAGATATAGGCGTATAGACCAATATAGTTTGGACTGTTGTGTGTCTCGTGTCCAGCTTAGTACTTGTACAACAATAGCAATGGGCCTTCAGTGCCAGAAAATATCAACAATCTCTACTTTGTTGGAAAGAGAGAAGCCGTCTGTCCCCTCCTTGAGCAATCCTCGATGTTCCTGATGCCCTTCCATGTGCTTAGTGGGTTGTTGTTGGGAAAGTGACCCTCAAGCTTAAGAAGCTTTGCCTCTTAATACCCAAGATTCCCCTGGCAGCTTTGACATTAGAAGTCCTAAGACCAGATCCAAATCTTTGTCACAATGCAGAAAGTGCTCCACTGTAAATGAGAGCTACTGTACCAAGCCACACTTGCAATCAAGGTTTAGTTTATGGAGCTCATTTTTAATGAAGCCAAATCAAAGTCAACCTGGAAGACTGATTACAGCCCAAGATTCTGCATTTAACCCTTTTCCTCACAGCCTTGTCAGCTTGCCAGCTGTGCTGCAACCCGCCTCCACCCTGGTCACCACCTCTGTCTGTCATGGATTCACCCGGCGCTTATCTTTCTCCAGTGTAAATCTCCAGACACGCCTTTATCTTCTGTTGAGGTTTGAGCGCGAAAATGTATATTCATGCATGCTAGTAAAGCTTACTAATTGCTGCTCTTGTTCCAGTCTGAGTCTGTCCAGATTAAAAATAAACACAGCCAAGATAAGTTATGGCAATTAAAAATGGAAGACAGTTGTTGAGATCCCCATCATTTTTCATAAAGAGCTTTGTTCACATTCAAAAATGTAGTTTTGCATTCTCAAGTCTGACATTATGTGCAATTCCCTTTCATGTGGAAAAAAGGTTTTATCATTTATTTATTAGCATCATTTGGACTTTTATGCATGTTTTTATGGTAACACTAATGTAGGGAAGCTCAATGATTTTTAAACCACCATTAAAGTGTTTTAAAATGCAGTAGAGATGACCTACAATACTAAGGTCTGCTTTATATTTTATTTAATAGACGATTCCGTACAATTAAACACCCTGTGACATTGTTGGCCCCAGTTCATTTTATTCAATAAATCTCCCGATATGGGAACATGGTAATAAGCAGTGAAATATATTACTGTACTTTCAGCACGATTCAAGCCACCTTCCTTATATGTTTTGACATTTATTTGGCCAGCATCCAAAGATCTCTTATAGCGCACATATTGTATTATACCACTGGGCCCACTGAAACTGGCAAACGCACATTTGAAGGTCAAGTCTTCAGAGGAAAATCCTCCTAACTGTGCCAATTCATTAATCTAAGGCCATGAAGGAACAAAGTGTACAGCATTTGGATGATGAATGCCCGGATTCCAGGGTTTTCGAAACCCCACAGGTGGTGAATTTAACGCAGGTAAACACCTTGTTAACCTTATGTGTGGTTTTAGAATAGGTGACAAGTACTGTAATCTCTAAAACAGTTGCTCTATAGTTTATGTGCTAATACAAATCAAATAAGCTCAATGAAACCCATTTTAGCTTCGCAAAACCACAAAATGTATAGTTTTTGTGACTGCTTGCTCAGAAAAAGGTTAATAGATTATTTTAACAGAAGTAATTTTTGAACATGGTGCTGGCCTAATTTAGTTTCCCAATATCCCTCATAGTAAGGTTGTCATAATTTCTGATGGAGGGCGTACTCCGTACTCGGTAATTCTCTGTGCGTGAGGCCTTTACAAGTCATGCACAATTTCATAATTTAAAGCTCATGATCTACATAGAGCTGTATATCCTACAAGTGCACTCACAGCAGATAATCCTGACAAAAGTGTATTCTTGGCTGCAACCTCGATTTGGGAATGCAGCCAGTTCAGATTTGCAGACAAGCAGTACTAAACGTGAAGTACCCGGTGGAAACCTATGCAGACACGGGGAGAACATGCAAACTCCACACAGAAAGGCCCCCCCGTCTGGCATAAATTTATCACTATGTCATAAACCATCATTTTAATTATCTATTCTAAGACAATCTCCAGAGGCTTTTGTTTTAACCCCAAAAAGGTGCGGAAGCGACATATAGGTCATCTATAGATGAGAAAAGTGTCATACTAGGGGGAGTGGCCTGGCCTGCGTGGGCATGGGCTGATACTTAATTCACAAATTTTAGGTCACTCATCCGAGGCGGTCGCCCCATTAATCCGACACACCATTAGTCCGAAAATGTCCCATTGAAAAGGGGTTGAAAAATAAAATTAGGTTTAGGCAAGAGTCCACTGACCTTAAGGTTAGGGCCAGTGGTTGTATATGGCTCTCTAATCCAGAGATTTCGGATTAATGGCACCTCTGCTCAATGGTAAATTTTCGGACTAATGAGACGTCAGACTAATGGGGCGTCGGACTAATGGCATGTCACCCATCCTGGTTGGTGACTGTGAAGTCAACATTTTAGCCAAAGAGGAGTGAAAGAGGCTTTCTTCGTGAAGAATAAAAACCCTTCAATTAACAAAAATGTAGGTCCTATGTCCAACATGTAGTTTTCTCTCTATCTACAGCTACCTTCTCTAACCCAAACTGAGAAAAACAAAAAAAAAAAAACATTGTCATTAGGGATGGGCCGAGATCTCATGGCACAAGATCTCGCAAGATCAAATTGCCCTGCCATTTCTTGTCACAGTGCAAAGTGATCTCATTATATTTTTGTTCTTCTTCTCTTTAATTTCATTTCATTCATTTATTCATTTGAGCAGAAAAGTATGTCAACATTTTACAGAAAGAAAAAAAAAATACAAAACAAGACTTTGTGCTCAAAAGGAGTAGGAAGAAGTTCAAAGAACTTATCTCTCATTCAAGTAATCATCACATACATTTTCCGCTATACTCATGCAAGAAACCGATGCATGAGTCTGTGCTTACATGTTGATATAAATCGTTTATGATCGTACAAAATGTCAAAGAATTTGATCATTTACAGTCTACCAAAAAATAAAAATAAAGGATTTATCATTTATTGTCGTAAATAAATAAATACACCATATGGTACATAGGAGTTATACTAAGGCACATCTCTCTTTCGTTCTGATCACACAAAAATATATATAATATCGCTCAGCCCTGCTATACCAACTATACCCAAATGTACAAGCTCCGTATAACCATGTAGAAATAGAAACTATCTGTCCATAGTCATTCACTTAAGATGGAAAGGGAAAGAAAAAAGACATGTAAACATCCTTGAAGTATACAAACATGTGTTTTGTCCTTTGTCATGTAAACTTGAACTAACAAGCTGACCTCACTTTGAGTTCACACAAAATGATTTCCAAACGCACAAAAACTTACTGTAGTCGATGCAAAACAATGCTTTAGGGTCTTAAGTTTCTTTATATTTTGATATTCATATCCAGGCAAATACACACAAAAACGCAAGTGTCTGCCTGTCTAAGAATGTAATAGTAATTATGATACTTTGCTAGCATACTTTTTAAAGATAATGTCTTTACATGTTCTTTTAAAGTGTCCGAGTGTTTTGCTCCGTTTAGCCTCTTTGTCTAACTCATTCCACAGTGTTATTCCTGCTTGGGAGATACACATACTTTTAAAGGTGGTGTGAACACAATGTTTTCTCATCACAAATTCTCCTCTTAAATTATAATGCCCTTCTCTACTGTTGAACATTTTTTGGATGTTTTTAGAGAGAAGATTTTGGCTTGCTTTATACATTACAATAAGAGTTTTAAATGTAATCATGTCTTCAATTTTCATTACATGAGACGTTAGAAACAGCACATTTGTATGGTCCCTAAAACCAACGTTATGAACGATTCTTATGGCTTTTTTCTGAAGTTTGTAGAGTGGATCTAAATGAGTTTTATAAGTGTTACCCCAAACCTCCGTACAGTAGCTGATGTATGGGAGAATTAATGAATTATATATGATATGTAAGGCTCTATATTTCAGCAGATGTCTAGCTCGGTGCATTACTGATATACTCCTTGCCATTTTTGATTGTATGCTTGTTATATGGGGTTTCCAGCTTACATTATGATTTAAAATCACACCCAGAAATTTGCTTTCATAAACTCTCTCTACTTCCATATTATTGATTTTAAGTTTTACTTCAGTATCTTTCATTCGTTTACCAAAAATCATCATTTTAGTTTTCAAAATATTCATAGACAATTTTTTCAGTTTATTTATTTCTGTTGAGATTTCCGTCATAAGAAGCTGTAAATCCTTTCCTGAACCCAGGATCGTTGTATCATCAGCAAATAGTACGAATTTCAATTTAGAAGAGGTATAACAAAGATCATTTATATATAGTAAGAAAAGCATCGGACCCAAAATTGATCCTTGTGGCACCCCACAAGTAATATGCTGCATCTCAGACGTGCATTCCTCAAGTTGAACAAACTGTTTCCGATCTGAGAGGTATGATTTGACCCAGTTCAGTGCAACTCCACGAATGCCATTTTTTTTTTTCCATTTTCTGCAGTAGTATTTGATGATTCATTGTGTCAAATGCCTTTTTAAGGTCTATACATATTCCTACCAAGTATAACTTTTTGGCAATTATATTAGTTATTTCCTCAAATACTTCTGTTAATGCAAGGGCAGTTCCTCTATTTTTTCTGAAACCATACTGACATTCATTGAGTAGATTGTGTTGTTCTATAGACTTATCAAGACGATTTGAGAAAGGTTTTTCAAGGATCGTGGAAAACTGTGGTAGAATCGATACCGGTCTGTAATTTGGCACCTCATGGCTATCACCATTCTTAAATACAGGCACCACTTTTGCAATTTTCATTTGACTTGGAAATGTTCCAGTCTGGAGAGATAGATTACAGATATAGGTTATCGGCACTACAATTTCATGTATGACCCTTTTGATAAGAGTCATATCAACTTCATTGTAGTCCCTAGATTTTTTGCTCTTGCATTGATTAACAATATCTATAATTTCTTCTTTATCTGTAGGAGTCACAAACAATGAATCTTTGCAGTACATTTTCTAGAACATTTACATTGTCCAAATTGTTAATCTGATTTGCCATTTCGGGCCCAATGTTGACAAAATAGTCATTAAACATATTTACAATGTTGCTCAGTTTGGCTTCTTTTTTCCCACTATGCGTGATATAATCTGGAACAGGGTTTTTCCCAGTGTTCCTTCTTATAACACTACTAGCTGAGACCTGGCCTTCGGCCGGGCCTCGCTAGTCTCCACATTTGATATTCAGAGATTGTGAGTGACTACAAAGAAATGTCCAACCCGTCACACAGTTCAGCTGTAGACCAGTGGTTCCCAACCCATTCCAAAAATTATGGCCACTACAAATGAGTAAAAGAATGAAGGCTCAAAAATTTTTCAAACAAACTGCAATTGGAGTGTTTGATGCACCCGTGCTCCTCTCTTATAAAGTACGACAATATTTTCGCTAAACTCGGGGAACAGGATTCAAGAGACAGTGGAATAATTATGGATAAATATTAGGGGTTCAGCTCTAACGGTTTGGTTCACGGTGCAGGACCGGTGGTGTGGTGCATCACGGTAGTGTACAATAAAAAAAATAATGAGTAGGTTTTGAACTGAAATAGCCTAATGATCGTTGTTAGACAGTATTTATAACCTTATAATAAAATTGGCAATGCTTTCAAAGCTGCTTTAGAATAAAATGTGCCTCTGGGCTCACAATACGTGAAAGCAAAATAGAAAACAAATGGTCCAGCAGCAAAGTAAAAAAAAAAGAAAAAAAACTACGCAGTGCAGGCCATGCGCTCGTTAAGTGGTTTCATTTTCGCTTTTACTCACACGGAGGATAAATCAGTCGGAGCAGCGCGTTTGATTAGAGGCTCGTGTTTGAGCAGGTTTTGGGCACGCACGCACACGCACACGCACACACATACACACACGCACACATCGCCCTGTTTGGATGCACGCGCACACATACATACACACACACACACACACGAACACACACACACGCGCGCACACACACACATCGCCCTGTTTGGAGGCGCGCACACGCACGGCAGTCAGATCTCGTGCACTCGCGTTTGTGTGACAGCGGGTTGTCCTCGGACAGCAGCACCGCGGTCCATATGGACCCGTGGCCAATGCCCGCGGCCGGTGGGACCGTCACATGGGGGCCGGCCGCGGATGTCCACGCACACACTCAGTACTGTCGCCAGGCTTCCTGGTGTTCCCAAACGGTCTCCCATCCCAGTCCTAACCAGGCACCTCCCTGCTTAGCTTCAAAGTCGGTATGGGAAATAAACATGGCGGCGCCCAGGCGGCGGCCATTGAGATTGCGTTTTCTATAATAGATTTAATGTACTCCAGAGGCCTCTCATACTATTTTTATTTTTCTCAAGCTGATTTGTATAGTATTCTTTCTTAGATATTCACATTATAATGGTTAGCTTATTTTTATACCTTTTATATTTTGTCTCAGATTCTAACGTTCTTTTCCTTAGAAATTTTTTGTTTTATAGGCTGAAATTTAGATATAGACCTACTTCCTGTAGACTGCTTATAGGACTAAAGGGTATATTTAGGCAATAGTTATCTAATAATGTGTACTATATATTGATTGACACTTAAAAAAGAAAGAAAACGTTGACGTTTTGAAGGTCAGTCGTCTCGGTGTTTAAACCTGCAGACTGAAGCCGCAGCAGATTCATGCCTGCATCCACACTCACCTCGTTACTTTCTCTTTCAATACGAACTGAAAGCTGAAAGATCTGCATGCGAGTCAGGGTGGATCCGTCGTCTAGTTTGCGACTGTACACGCACATCTACTGTGCACGGAAGGACCAAAACAAACGACGCAGATGTTATGCCCGCGCGGACAGCCCTCGCTGGGATGATTACAGTGGGCCATTTGAGGAAGAAAGAGGTCAGTCTAACTAAGAATCCATCTCTGTTTAATGTTTAAAGCCTCCTGTGCCTCAGTGTCTGGCACAGACTGCTTATATACTAAATCTAAGTCTGTGTCTCCTCCTCTTCCTAGTGAAATTAACTTTAAAGCTTTGAATTCTATTTATTATTATTATTATTATTATTATTATTATTATTATTATTATTATTATTATTATTATTATTATTATTATTATTTACAATTGAAATTAGGACATTTAATCAGAACACACCTGAGCCAAATGTATTAGCCTTGTTCTAATATTTAACTGTATGCTTACAAAGAGCCTGATGATATTGGTAAAATCACTTACCATTCTTATTATTTTGTTTTTTTGATTTTGCTACAAACAATAAAATACAATGACTCAATACAAAGGAACCATAACAGCGACATATTATTTATTATTGCAAACTATGTCAAAATCTTGTCTCTTTCTCGTGGACTCGATCTCGTGCCTCGTCTCGTGGGATTTGTATCTCAGCCCACCCACCCCTTGTTGTCATACTAACACTCTGATACTCCAGGTCAGGACAATAGGTCATTAAAGAAGTCTGATCTCCAAGCAGTAACTTCTACTACAATAACACTCGGCAAGCTTGAAAAAATACAAGTCAACTAAATTAATAAAACGTACCTTCAGTTTTGTTGACTGTTCACTCTCCCCACTTTAAGTATTGGCTTTCAAAAGTGTGGGTCATTTACCAAACGTTTGCGCATGTGAAAAATAACTAGCACGTGCGAAAATGAAACAAACTTTTTACACTCACGCAGTATTCTTATTTACATATCAGATTTGGGGCCCGAATACGATAATACACACAAACTGAATCGATAAATTAGGTGAAAAATGCCCACAAACAGCTACATGTTATCCAGCTTGCACTTACTATTCAGCACCTGCCTTGATAAATAACTGCCTTTGTGTTTTATTGGTTTGTTTTTAGCATTGGCAGCTGGTAGCAGCACAGTCGAACCTTCTCCCATGACTTATCTGTAAAAACTCATCACGTCACTGTTGTCACTGTTTAATCACTATTATATTGCTCTTATTTTGTATCCCTCTTGGCGATATTTAAAGCCGTTCTGATTCTGCCTCAGAAACCTATTTTTAAAAGATTTAAGTACGTAACTTTATGTACTCAAGCTGCTCGGTGAACAACAATTCAAACTTTCCATCACAGCTTCTCATTTCATGAAAGACCACAGGAACACAATGGTTACAAATGATGCATTGTTCACAGACAAGATGTTCTATGAGAATGACTTCTGTTTTCAATATGTCAGGTTGAGATTACCTTTTTCAAAGACTGAAATTGAAGCCAAGCGCCTCCATCTTATTACAGATCTATAGCTCTTCACATTAATAGGCTTAACTCAGTATAATCCAGATTTTTTTTTTTATTCTATCTCCGCCTCTTCAAACATGCAAATTCTGTTTTTGAAACAAGCAGGTGCAAGCGACGATCTTGTAAACACTGAATATATTTTGGAAATGACTGGCAGTGGATTTCTGTGTCAGTTTTTGCAAACAAATATAATTGCTTTTTTCCCCCCTTTTTTTTTTAATCAAAGCTCCAGCAATGTTTTCGCGGCAGCTCACTGTTCGTAATCTGTCACCTCACTTATAAACTTATAAAGATAAATAAATAATTGAGGGGAGAATGAAGTCGCGTGGGCCAGAGGCACTCCGGGACTTTAATATATGTGAGTACGGTATTTTGTTTCCCTGAGTGTGATGGATGGTTAGTGCGACGGTGATGAAATGGAATGCATCAGTTAATTAGTTTTCCTTGGACAGTGCTGCGGACTGGACTGTCAGCCACTGGAACCTAATCCCACTGTTTACATGGGATAGTGCAAACACAGCCGAGAGAGTCATAAAACATATTACTGTCCACGCACGCACGCAGAGGATGACATAATACAGCCAATTTACAATAGGGGCATATGGCTGCAGAGACGACAGACTGGTCCGGGATGAATGATGCAGGTATCTCTGGTGATGTATGAAAAACATGTAAGAATGCAAACAAATGTGTTTAGATTTGTGGCTAGTTTTACGGCGGGTTTAGGTGTCCAGTGTGTTGCAGGACTTCTGCTGTTCTCTTGTTGCGCTTTCTCTTTTTCACAGGCCAGAGACTCATTTGTGTCACAGCAGAAGGGTAAAAAGCCTGTGTTTCCCTCCGTGGCGTGCATCACCTCTCATAGAAAACAATAGGGGTGGCTTTTTTGCCGCATTTCAAAGCGTCTCATTGTGCATTGGCTTTAAAGTATATTCTGAAGAAGGTCATTGCAGTTCATGTTGGCTTATCCGGAGCACAGCACACGGACTGAGCGAGGTTTTGACAAGTATTAAACACACCTGCGCCAGGAGATAACAGCCGGTTTGAGTGAAGTCTGGCTGTAAGTTTGGTTGGTCAGTGCGGAGCGAGAGCAGCCTGTGAAGGTGTGACTGTCGTCTCAGTATCATTAAAGGGATATTTCAGGATTTTTGATATACAGTAGGGCCTCATTTCCTAGCTATTCAGAGTGTTGTTGATTTCTGGAGATATTTTTTTCTTAAATTCATGCAGTTCTTATATTTGAAGAGCTTAGTGGGGCTAGGCTAGTGCATTTCTATGGTATCAGCTAGCTTGCATTAAAAACAGTCTGACCCACTCCACAGTGCACCTGAGGCAAATCACTTATAACGCCAGACTAACCATATAAATGTCTGTGTTAATAGAATCAATATAACTATTTTGCATTTAAAATAACTTACATTTGAGCAGCATCAGCTTCGTGGTTGTATAAGCTACGCAGCGACGGAGTGATCTGCGAGAAAATAGTCCCTCAAAATGCGATCATTCATGTGATACAAGGTCAGTTATATTTCAAACATGATTCTATTACCACAGACATTTATCTGGTTAGCCTGGTGTTATGAGTGATTTGCCCCAGGTGCACTGTGGAGTGGGTCAGACTGTTTTTTAATGCAGGCTAGCTGATACCATAGAAATGCACTAGCCTTGCACTAGCCTAGCGCCACTAAGAACTGCATGACTTTAAGAAAAAAATATCTCCAGAAATCAACAACACTCTGGATAACTAGGAAATGAGGCCCTATGTCAAAAATCCCGAAAAATCCCTTTAAGCCTAAATCAAAACATAAGTTGAGCTAAAGTAATGCAAAAAATATAATACAATATGGTTCTTTCATTTGTTAGATCTAGTTGAAAACAACATGAATTGTCGACAGCAGCTCCAGGTATACACATTTTGACTAATGAGTAGCTACTAAAAATTACTTGTTGTAACTGTATGTTGTATGTTTGACCAATATAACTTTAAATCTGTACTCCCAAATAGGACAGCAGGGACCAATATCCATTCACAAGAAGTCTCTGGCGGCAGATTCATGACACACCAATGGACAAACCATCGGTACAGCCGCCTGCCTGAGGCACCTGGCTGTGCCGTTTTATAACACAGCTATTATCCTGATTGGTCACACCCCCTAACTCTACGGTAGCCTCTTGTGGCCAAACAAGTGCAACATCCGTCATTGTTTTCTTCAAAGAATGGAGCAAGACACTGCAAGCTCCAGCTGCCACCCAACGTATCAACAGCTAAGTGACCAAGAAATTGTAAGAAGCTGCTTTCAGTACTTGATACAGGTAAGTAGCTACAGGTAAACAGAATTAGTATTACTTTTGAGGCTGTGGGTTTCAAAAAGCATTGAGGACGTTTGACTTTTCTTCCGTTACTTCCAATGGTTTGAAAACAGGGATTCATGCTTTAATCTGGAGAGTGAGATCTGCCAACTCCTCCCAGTCATTTATCCCAAAGGTTCTGTTTATTAAATGCAACACTTCAGCAACACTTCAGCAACACAACTGCATATAAAACACCACTGCATATAAAGCAGCAATGACAAGACTGTTGCATTTGAATGGTTATTATGATTCTTGAAAAGAAAAGAAAAACACAGCTGTATACTATGAATTGTGCATACTAACGTAATGACAATGAAAAGATTTTGTGCAGGTGGCAGTTCAGCACAATATGACCCGTGCTGGTTTGCTGTGATTGATTAACTGATAACATTAATTGTGCAGAGCCTTTGTGCACAGGCTGAGGACAGAGCCTATCGACCGCTGTAATGTAATTGCAATGCAAACAGAGACGTGTGACAACAAATCAAAGAAGTGTATTCCAAAGCTATTTGTAAGCTGCAAGAAAACAATATATTCTTTGCCCTTGTATTTTTTCCATAGGTGCTGCTGTGTGCTACACTAGAGTGGGTGGTTAAATCGGACTATGACATAATACTATTATGTTAAGGTACAATTATCTCAGTGTAGTCGCTGTGATGGCAAGATGGGCAAGAGTAAGATTTGTCCTTCGAGCAAAAGGTGCTGCATGGACTAGTGCTATTTCTGAAGAAACTTCTGGAGAGAGGGGAATGGACTGAAGAGGAAACTAGGGCAGGTTGTCAAACTTTTTTTCACTGTCACCTGCTCATCAACAGAAGAGACACAGCAGATGTATTAAATGAAGTTTGCCTCGCTCTTTTATTTCTTTTTCTTATTGTTATAAATACCGCCCCTCCTGGAACCGTCACCTTAACGTGGTGGAGGGGTTTGAGCGCCTGAATGATCCTGGGAGCTTAATTGTCGGTGGCTTGGTGCCCCTGGTAGGGTCTCCCATATCAAACAGGTCCTAGGTGACGGATCAGACAAAGAGAGGTTCAGAAGCCTCTTATGAGAGACCAACAGGCCCGTTTAATTGTGAGGCCGTCCTCCCGTGGACCCACCACCTACAGGAGGAGCCATAGGGGATGGTGCAATGTGATTTAGGCAGCTCCAACAGCTGCCCCCACGACCCGTTCTTGAATTAATAGACAAAACAAGCTGTAAAAAAAGAAGACACATCATCCGTCAACGCCTAATGTGCTCTTTCCACTAATTTGACTTAGCTGCAGATTAATTTTTTTCCAAAATACATTGCAAAAATTTGGATTTCACCCAAAGCACAAAGATATGCATGAAAAACATACATTTCCCCATCATTTATGCCAAATGTGACAACCAACTCCTGACCCCCCTGTGACAACCAGCATGAAGCCACACATGCAAAAAAATAGAGACGGGCTCCTGTTTTGTGTTTAGCAAGATCAACAAGGATCAGCTGCAAATGCTTTGGTATCCTGGATGTTTGGGGTAAACGTTTTTCCACAGGAGAGGTGAATGTGTAACCCACATTTAGTCAAATTACTTACATTTTCACTTTTGTGTGTGTCTGTGTGGTGGTTGTCTGTCCTGTAGATATGGTATCAGTCTACATGGGACTGTCTGGACATGTAAAGGTTTCTATCTGTCCATTGTTCATTTAACACTGTCCCTTTAAAATGAATGCCTATGAATACAACACACATCGTATTCCTAATTTGAGAACGTTGCCCTGCGGAGGAAATTATTGTTCAAACAGGCAAACCTTTAAGATCTAGGGTGAGAAGTTCAGTTATCGAAGAGGAGCTCGGAGTAGAGCAACTGCTCCCTTCACAACGAGAGGAACCCGCTGAGGTGGCTCGGGGCACCTGTTCTTCTGATCGGTGTTCTGAGCATGTTCCATCAGGATGCGGCCCCAGGAAAGACCTAAACGTAGACACGCTTGAGGGATTACATCTTTTCACTGGCCCGGGCCCACCTCAGAATCCCACTGGAAGAAGTGTGTTTAGGGAGTCTGGGCAATCTGCTGCCTCCGTGATTCAACCCGGGATAAAGCAGAAGATGGATGGACGTATGATTGTACATCTATTAAACGCTCACTGTTACATTCTGTCACCACATCAACACATTTACGGACATTTTGTCGCCACTAATTAGCACGTGTCCACATGCACATGGAAAGAAACGCATACTGTCCGCCATCCTTCCTCTATGCTTTGTATTCCACTCTTTTTGCGACCCCTCCACGCTGTATTACATGTATAGACTGGGCACTCAGAAATCTGTGTGGGTCGTGTTTGCTAATCATTTGTCACTGTTTCTGCTTTCCCTCTGCCAGTGCGTTGAAGCCCTAATGTGAGGTTGAGACGCACTAATTAGCCGTTGCCACTGGTTTCATTCTGCCTCCATCCTTCACTCTTGTGTTCTTTACCCGCGAATGGCCTTCCTTCTCATTACTGTCATTGTATAGAAACTGGAAGATGAGTGGCAACCAGCAACTGTAAAGGCCACAAAGAAGCATGTCGCTGCCTGCATATCTCACTTATTATTGTGTCCTTTTTGCCCATTCTTTTTCTTTATATTTGAAATATATTTGAACTTTTCATTGATTCGGAACTCAAAGCAACCTCCTAATAAAAAAATAAAAAAACTATCTTAAATAATAGCATCATAGTTTGGGTGAGGCTGTATTATTCGCATTTAGGAATCAAAATGTCTTCCTCCTATCGTTCAAGCTGTAACGTCTTTCCAATTTGTCAGTTGTGATGCAACATATTGGTCAGAGCTGTTCATTATTTAACCAAGTAATTGCCACGGGATTAGCAATCATAGATATAATAAGTAACATAGTGAAGAATTATCTAGTGTTGTTATGAAGAAGCCGCAGTGTAAAAACTCACTTAATTAATCATCAAAAGCTTGATACATAATTTGCAAGTGTTCAGTTAATTGTTACAGAATGCTCCCCATTGACTTATGTTTATTGTGAGTATGTAAAGTGTGTGGTGAGAGAGATGTAACTGGATAAGTTTTCCCGAGCTGCAGGACCAGGGGTGCCCCTGAAAGAGCCCCTTTTTGATTAAGACTCATCTATTTCATGGCGAACTGTAGCTTTCTTGCCCGGGGCTCCAGTAAGTCTGTCAACCCTGCCCTCTGGCAAAAAGCAGCATGACTTTATTAAATGTTATGCTATATTGAATTGTTTGCAATCATCATTATAATTACAGAAACGGCAAACCTCACATACAAATAATCCAATGTTACTGCAATTATCTTCAAAGAACTGACTGGCATGTAAGAAGCACAGACTCCACCTGCCACCTGTTTGTGAGGTTTATACGATAATTTGAATGACAAAGCCAACACTGACCCTGACCATGAGCCTCTCAGTTCACACTCTAGCAGCCTGACATCGACCATTGCAGAGGGCACTATTGATGAATAGCTTATTGTGTTGGTAGAAATCCCAGTCGTCTCTCTGGTTGTGTGGAAATGTATAAACCGCAGCATCATGTTCTACAAACGGAGAGCCTGTCCGTCAGTCTGAGATTCTCTGTTTTGTTAATGATGAATATGGAGCCCAGCTCTGGCCTAAATCAATGAGGCGTCTGCCCTTTCCCAATCCCCCACAGGTGTACAATGATTCAATGGCCTCCCTTCCTCAAGCAGCGCACAGCCGCGTATTGGCAGGCCTGTTGCATAGTGTTCTCTCAGACACCACTAGCACTGACCTCAATCTGTATTCACCCGAGCATCCATGTAGTTTGCTGCACATAAATGCCAGTTGTCAAAAGCAGTCGGTTTATGGCATGTGATTTTGCGTGACATCAGGGGGAAGAAGAAGCAATCAAAGAAAAATGTGCCAGTGTTTCATTGTGACTTTTCAAAAATTGACTGGGTTTTTGTGCAGCTGATTTTGGCATCAAAGATGGGCAAAGAAAATAAGGGCTTTGTGCTTGAAGAGATGTTTATTTGTTTTTCAACATTTCTCCCATAAGCCTGAAAGTGTTCCAGATGGAGCCTCTTAGATGTGTTGTTAGATTGTCTAACAGCATGTGCGCTGAATAGATCTGAGATCGGAGGGTGAGCAAATCACAGGTACCACAGGATATTACAGCAGTTAAAGGAGCTTCTTTGTTTACATCTGCTATAGTAAGGAAATTGTACACTTTTTTTTTAAACTGATTGAAGAGTGAAACCTGTTTGTAGTACATTGTGGTAATGCTGTGGTAATGCTAAATGCAAATGAACACATTGAGTGCTGCACTGTTTTAGGGATTTAGCTGTTGAGTCTATTCTATGTTATAGCTATGGACACATGCAAAGACGAGACTCTAAGCTCTCCGTGGTGAAAACAGTTTAATTCTATGTGCCTCGGTTCCTGAGAAATCTAAGCTAAACTGAGGCTAATTTTGATCAAAATCGCTGATTTTTTTCCAAGATTCGGAGATAATTAGTGTTTTATGAAACATTTTCCTTTCTGATTAACTCCTCTCCACTCCTCCCCTCCTCCACTCTGGACAGACACTAACGTTATGGGAAGAGGCATATGCCTAAATATATTAGTTTCAAGTCAATTTTCAAGGACAACACAGGATAACACAATGTGTTATCGATCGCTTTTGCTCATTAAACATTTAAACAGCCTGGTTCTCGGATTGAAGACTTTATCAGGATGTTTCTCAGCCGTTCTTGGACCGACTGTAACCATTTAAAAACTCAGAGAAATGTTAAATCTCAACTGTTTCGATCTTTCCATAGGCTTTGTCAAACGCGCTCCAGAGACCGAGAGAGAAGTGTCGGGTTTACAGCTGTTCACTACGCAACACCCGATCTCGAAGGGTGCGCCCAGCCACCCTGCGAAGGAAACTCATTTCGGCCGCTTGTATTCGCGATCTTGTCCTTTCGTTCATTACCCAAATCTCATGACCATAGGTGAGGGTGGGAACGTAGATTGATCGGTAAATCTGGTGTCGCCTCGGGGTCCCCCCAGAACAGCTGGAGGAGGTGTGTGTGGATTGGGAAGTCTGGGCATCTCTGCTGAGACTGCTGCCCCCGCGACCCGGCCCCGGATAAAGCGGAAGAAAATGGATGGATGGATGGATGGCACTACGCAACACTGTCATTTATTTCTTCAGTTCATCACAGAGCTACCAAAATCACACATAAGGTGTATTAGAGTATCTAATTTCGCAAAAAAACTCATCGCACGGGAGCGAAAAAAAAAAGTGTTTCCGTTTTTGGCACTCAATGTGTAAACACAGTGTCAACTGTTTTGGCCCCTGAATGGTGTGAACTATTATATATAGATATTTATAGATTTAAACTTAAACTAGCTAAAAAAAAATCACAAAAATAGGAATTAAGAGATTTGTAAATTGTGCAGATTGCATTTATTTGGTTTTATTTTACCCGTTGAATCATTTGAAGAGTAATGGTATTCAGAATTGTGCCAACTGCACCACCCACATGAACATTGAAATAAATCTAGACTGGAGTACCTGCTCTTCATTAACAGCAACCTCAGTGAGAGTGTACAGAAAACATTAGATAAGGTAAGGTGACTAACAAACACAGATCGGTGTCAAAGTAACGTGTGAGTGAGTAATTGCTTGTGGTTAGAGAGTCTATTGGCGCAGATCGGCTGCAACCGAATATGGCTTACCACCACCAAATATGAACATTAATAAGGGAACCCCAAATTGTTCCCTATGCCCAGCAAGAGGTCACGTTACAGAAGAGACAGCGTTAATAATACTGTTGGAGGAGTCACAGTGATACAGCATTAGCACTACAGTCCTTAAAGTCAGTGTCTGGTGCTTTCATTAGAGCGGACAGCTATTAAAATAAGTGGCGTAGAAATGTTACCGTTATGGTGGCTATCCATTCAGAAATGTGACATGGGAGAGCACTATGTCCGCGGTAGGGCTGCGGCACAAGTGGCTGCTCCTGCGTCAGAACAAAATCAATGGACATTGGGGGGATAAATGGGCCAATCAGTCAGACAGTCAGCTCTATTGAACGGGAGGCAACAGGCCGCGGGTTCATAACAGTGGGAGGCAAGGGGGAGCCAGGATTGTATGACATGAGATAATGGTACTTACAGGTGCTTGTCCCAGCTGTAACATGTGACCTGGATCTCTCTCTCTGGGAATGGTGGCCACAGCAGGGGGTCGGTGTCTCTGGGTCAATTATGTGTTTGAGATATACAGTGCTTCTATTTATTCTGAACAGCATGAGTGTTTTGTGCCGGACATGCACTGAGGGGGTTGAGTGTCTTGCTGGGGTTGGGAATGCTAACCAATAGTCATTCTCTTGGACACTCAAAGACGCTTTACATGTGGGATAAAACAAAACAAAAAAGGGGTTTAAGTAAAAGCTAGTTTGAACAGGTGGGTTTTGAGTACTGATTTGAAGGTTGGTAGTGAGTCCGAGTTTCTAATGGGCTGCGGGAGTGAATTCCAAAGGGTGGGGGCGGCGATAGCGAAGGCTCGGTCCCCCAAGGTCCGGCGGTTAGTGCGGGTGATGGGAGTGAGGCGGTTGGCGGCGGCTGAGCGGAGGCGGCGGGTGGATTGGTGTTGTTGCAGGAGCTCTGTGAGGTAGGGCGGGGCCAGGTTATGGAGGGATTTGTAGGTGAGGAGGAGGAGCTTGTATTGAATACGATATTGAACAGGGAGCCAGTGGAGCTGCTGGAGGGTGATGTGTTCTCTGGACCGGTTGTGGGTGAAGAGGCGGGCAGCAGAGTTCTGGATGTATTGTTTTTGCAGATGAGCGGTGGGAAGTCCGTATAGAGGAGGCTATTGCAGTAGTCGAGTCTGGAAGTGATGAATGCGAGGATGAGGATTTCAGCTGTAGACTGAGTAGGGGAGGGGAAGAAGGATGTTTTAGTGATGTGGTTAATGTGTGTTTGGTATGAGAGGGTGGAGTCCATTATGAAGCCGAGGTTGCGACATTGTGACCGTCGATGAGGAGGGTAAAGTTCTGGACAGAGGGGAGAAGAGATTTGGGGCCGGTGATGAGGAGTTCTGTTTTATTGCTGTTGAGTTTTAGTAAGTTATTGTCCATCCAGGTTTTGATATCGGAAATGCAGTCAGTGATGGTGGAATTGAACCTTGGTGTTATTACGTTTTCTTGTCTTTTATAAAAAAAAACAGCGACAACCATCCATGTTTGTTTTGGACACGGGTCAGGTGCAGCCTTTTTCCCATGCTTCCTGTCATGCATTCTCAAAAATATCCACATTTCATATGCCACTCTCTTCTCAACACAATTTGTTTTATTCCAGTCTGTATAAATTGAAAACCCACATGCTGAAAAAATGTGAACATTCATGATGCATAAACCTTGTACCCCTCAGATGGTCTTTGTTGAGTTATTCAGATGCGGTCACCTGCCTACAAATGACAAACGGCGTTACCATCTGTGCTGTGTTTCTGCATTATGCATCTCCAACATTCTGCCCGTGTATGTATTCGCTGTGTGTATGACATGTATTGGAAGTAATCTGGATGTTACCCAGGCATTAGCATTCTGATAGCCCCCCCGAGGGAACCATTCTGTGGGCAAAGTAATGGACACCTGGCACCCCCTCATTCTGCATTACCGACACACGGGGGTGACTTTGCCAACTTAACGCACCACAACTTTTCGAAATTATTTTAACAACTCCTTTTACAAGTTATTGCAATCTGCTTTTTCACTTTGATTAAACTTTCATTAGTCCTGTCCAAACCACACACGATGACTTGTGCTTTATAATGGCGCATATCTAACCTATTATAATAAGATGCGATATCTAAAATCTATTCTGGAAGGTCAGAGCAGGCAACTTTTGCTGAGAATAATGAGCATTTGTATTTAATCCCCAACGGCACAGCTTAACACTTCAAAAAGACCTTGAGAAAATCATGGCCTTTTGTAATTTTTGGTATTTTGTTGACAGTATTGTTGTAAAAGTTGGGTTCCTTTGTCAGTTTCTTTGATTGTTTGTTGATAAAGAGATTTCAAGCCTTTCATATCTTTGCAATGGTTTGGAGCGTTGACAACCTTGTACTTTAGAGAGTTGCATCCTGCTCTCCTCATATTCGCTGTGGACCTGTTTCGGCCACTGTTTCAGCTTTCAGTTTGCTGTTGGAAAATGTGAAGAAAAATAACAACATGGTAACACAAACACACTTTACAGACTCATTCATTCATGGAAGCAAACAGGCTTCAGGATGAAATGCTCTTTTATCAATGTTTTTTTTTTACAGCCTGCCTCTCCTTTGGGTCTGACCACTCCTGTGCTATATCAGTCATGGCATTGACAACATTTCTAATGCTTCTTTGACATGGCCTTCTAGCGCCGCTGGCTAACTTGGGGAACCTAGTGGAGTAACATAGTACAATTACATCAGGCAACACCAAAATCAAATGTACACCACAGCCAGGGCACCGAGGGGACTCCTGCCCAGCAGCACGCATGAAAGAATATACCCAGCCTGTCAGCGACTTGGAAAAGAAGAATTCTTAACGTATAAAATGACACATATATGAGCTGAGGGGGACTTTCACGCATGTCTATTGATGCTAAAGTCCAAATTGGCTCCATCCCTTTGTGCTCTGCTTGATAGATATTATTCTAGGAAGCTTCTTAGCATATGAAAAAGGCTTCTATACAAACTAATTAGGCGTTTTCAAGAAGGCTATTTAATGGGGTTCCATACAGACGAAATAAAAAGAAAGATAAAAAATATCTTTCCTCTATTCTGAATAGAAGAAGCTATAGAAGAAGCAGAGATTTATCAGCTTACCCAGCTAAAACACCAAGTGTATTGCATGTTGTTGGCAATTTGTTAACATTACTTTTTAAATGCCCAATTCCACTTAAATAACAGGCACACAAAACTAATGTTCAATTTCAAATGCTTTTTCATGGCTTAAGAGAGATGTGTCTTAGTTGAATGTGTGCTCTCCTAATTAGGCCTATACAGTATGTCATCGTGGGGATGTTTCTAAAGATAATGTGGAGACCTGTCTGCTGCTGACTCACAGTGACACTGGCTGCAGTGTCAGCACTGGGTCTGTCTCTGAGCTGCTCAGAACATCTCACTGAGTGATTCTGGATTCCCACTCAAGTGCACTTTTCTTCAATCTTTAACTGATGCATCTCCACTGCTGACTTCTGAAATGACAAATATTTTCTTACAATAATGAAATTAAAGATATCCTGCCATGTTGGAGATTTAATCTGTTTTTAAAGTATTAATAAAGCTACATTAGTTTGACTAATTAAATCAACCAGCAGTTGTTATTACAAAATACATCCTTTGCAAATAAAGTTCTAAAACATCAACTACTAATGCAGTCTACAACGGCATGTTTAGAAGGCATTTTCTCTATTAAGCAAGTGTAGACATTTGTAATTCTACCTTTGATTTGCCTCCATTTGATCAACATTGTCTGAAGAGTTCCATTAGAAAACACACAACCACAACTGTTATTTGTTTCCCACTGAGAGTTAATCCGATCCTCTAAACATCTCCCAGACATCCTCTTCTCAACGCTTCGATTCCACCAATTGACTGCATGCTGGGTGGTCACAGTCAATGCGAGTTCACAGTAGGATTCTACCATTCAGGGCTAATTGCAATTAATGTTGCACTGTGGCAACTGTTTGACTATAGGCCCCTTTGTTTATATGGATTTATTGGGGTTAGTATCAAATTAATGATTATCTGCAACCGAAGCTGAACAGTAAAAAGTATAATAGTATGTTGATGATATAAAATCATGAATTATAAATAAAGTGAATTATGCAATTGTGCACAAAATGTAAAAATCCTGTCTTAAAGTGCATGCGTATAATTACCTCATCATAGTCCTCTGAAGCAGGCCATCAAACTCAAAATGCAACACATATGCAATACGTATATATGTTGTTATTATTGAACTGAACAGCATTTGCGAGTGTCACAAACGCTGTTATTTTCTCCAATTATGCATAACCAAATCTCATAGCCTCCTGACTGGATAGTTTACAGCCTATATACCAGTGTGATTCCTCATTTAAAGCCCTTTGAAGTATTTTTTAGTTTATAAAAATATGTGTAAGATCTGTGTGAATGAAACACAATTAATATCCCACTTGTCATCCCTAACCCTTACTCCTGTTCAGGGCGAATGGCAAGTAAAAGGTTAAGGTATTCTTCATTGTCCCTTTAGGGAAATTTGAGCATTTGAGCTATTTGATGTCGCTCGGGAAGCCCATGAGGAGCAGTGGGAAGCCACATGGAGCCCAGGACCCATCACCAGACGTCGAGCCAGGCTAATGGTCAGAATCACCTATAGCTGGAGGATCCACCTAATGTGCATGAGCAAACCTGAAGCACGGGGAGAACATGCAGACTCATGTTCGGCCGGTGGATCAAGCCCGGAAGCTTCTTGCTGTGAAACATAAGTGCTAACCAGTGCCACGCCGTGGCGCTAAATGTGATCAAACGTCGATAAAACCTGTAAGTGTCTCTCACTTGTGTGGACAGCTCTCATTGTTTGCATATTTCAGCACCTCGGACAGCGCCGGCTCTCTCCCACTGCTCGTTTCATGTGGGGGCGGTGAAAAGCAGCAGTGACTCACACCAGCACCAGTCTATATTTAAAACAAATTCAACCAAAAAGAATTTCCGTCTTTGAGAGTCTCTCTTGCAGCCAATAGAGTGATCATTTCCACGTTGGTTGGCTGGAGTTAAGGTCAAAGGCTAAGTCAGCGGTGATTGTGATTAAGCTGCAGTCAGTGACTTGGTGTGACCGCATTCCTCCATGGTTCTCCTTCATTTAAGCACTTGGAAAGTGTAACAATGACTTTACTTTGTAGTATTGCAGATTTTATTTTCTTGCGGATATATTTATCATACATTTGACCCATCTTTCATGCAGCGCCTCTCGGCGAGCAGTGGGGGATTAAAAGAAAAACAAAGAGAAAATGCATTGCTGGAATGGCAATTGGCAAAGAAAGTGCAAATGTGCAGTCTGTGTTATTAAAATAAAAACAGGAAGGGCTTGGCACTTGTATGGGCTTGAAATGCTGATTTTGGTGTAACACCAGGCGAGATGCTGAAAGGAAAAATTGGGTCACTTTAATTGCCACACAACATAGTAGTTGGAAGAATTTGCATTCTGCATGGCAGCATATCAAGATATGATGCTGTCTTTGTTGAATCATATTCATATCATTCGCCCTCCTTAATGTCTATCACAAAGTCAGATAACACACTCCCTGAACAATCTTATTAACAACAAACTCGGGTAAATGATTGCTGTTTTGCTTGATTTTCAGTAATTGAATAATTAGTGGATATGATATGGACCTGTGTCTAGCTTTTAGTGCATCACGGTCGTTAAAACATGGCAGATATGCTCCGTGCACATTCTCTTGGCTCATGGAGAAGTTGTGGGGCTCCATCATAGTGCTGACAAACAAGATAAATGGGGAGATCAAAACAGTGCATGTATTACTGCTCTGTTCTTATGGCCTGTCAACATATCACCACACTCATTTTAATCAGCACTCTCTCATCAAGCTTCCAATCAGACACATTAATGCAAACTGTAGACGTTCATTTACCCTAAGACTCATTGGTTACGGTGACTTCATACATTAAACAGGTGGGAGGTAAATCATCGAGAAAACTGTTTTTCCAGCCTTTTTCAGCATAATGGTTAAATCTGGCTCCAGGGTCAGGCCCGCGACCCGGCCCCGGATAAAGCGGAGGAAAATGGATGGATGGATGGTTAAATCTGCCTCTGGGGTTTTTACATTGTTCTATTTAAACATTTAGCTAGCAGGTCTAAATAATTAAAACAAATACAATAAAGACATACATTAAGAAGACAGAGCAGCACATGAACGTGTGAGAAACAGAGGAAGAGCTGTAGGAATTAGTTGGAATTGTATTATTGTATTGTAGGGGTGGTGTCGCCTCCTGGCTGCTTTGACTCTATTTTTTACACACAGCTACATATACTTCACTATGTTGAGGGGCATGTTTACGCTTGTTGTTTTTTTGTTCTTTTCATCATATAAACAGACATTTACTTCAGAGAAACAAATCCCTGATTTCACACAGTCCAACATAGTCATTTGAATGGAATACCTTCCACCTGCAGAGCCAACCGTAATATAACATTGACACTGACACGCCAAACTAAATGAAACGCAAATATCTGGTGTGGTACAAACTCCACCCCAGTGACGCCTTGAGGGAAGGTTGAGGACATGAAGAAAAGGCAAAGCCTTTGTGTGTGTGCCTGTCAGCCTGTCTGACACAACACTGTCTGTGACATTTAGGTCCTTGCTTCCACATGGTGCATCATCTCCAACCCACCCGAGGTCATCCTGGGGGCATATTTGTGTATAGCTGCACTGGCCAGTTAGTACTACAAGCAACTTGGCTTCCCAGAAAAGCCACAAAGTCTGGCTGTTTGAATCCCAGAAGATAGTCTGCACTAAAAGACAAGAAACCATGGCTACATCTTGCTCTGAACTAAAATAGATGTACCATACTCAAATAGGGCATTTTATTACATATGTGCCAAAAAAAATACATATTTCACATTTCTTGCAGTCCAATAACCTGGCAAGCCCTCCAACAACTGCTAACAGCGAGTTTGAAAGGCAGAATCTCCAGCTTTATCGTGAATATAGGATATAATAGAACCAGCGATGTCATCTTGTCCTCGCTGTACTATCTATCTATAATGAGAATCCTCACAGGTTTTTAATCAGTGATCTGAAGATGTGATTCAGCGCTTTATATGGTGATGTAACACTTTTTTTGCACTCTCCTGCCGTGCAACAAATAGCAATTATGCCCTATCAGCATATGTGATAAATAGGACAGGAGTTCCTGTGGGGGTCATGCCTTAGAGGGCTGTGCAGACTCAAGACGTTATGCACAACAGCTCAGCGGGACAGTTCAAACCAGAATGCAGAACTAAGTTCAGCTTAACTTTAAGAACTGATTTATAGTGATCAAAGTAAAGCATGTTACCCCACAGACACTGGCCCACAGTGTCATTGATTCTCAAAGTGTGGGTCATGTAAGATTTGTGATGGGTAGTGGTGGACGATATGGGCTCAGCTGGTCTCATTTACTTTCTGCGCGTAACAGTCATACATATGAGATAGACAGTGTTAGAGCTTTTGAGCTTTTAAGCAGAGTTTCAAAATAATCAAGTGTCTGTGCAGCTCTTATATGGATAAGCAGTTCATTTCACAGTTTGGAGCTGCAACAGAGAAAGCCCTGTCACCTTTGGTCACACACTTGGAGCAAGGACGTAAAAAGTAAAAGCTTAAACCTTAACTTGTAATAGACAATGCTAGCAGCATAACACCGGGGTGATATGCTGTTGTTTTTTGGTCTCTGTAAGAAGACGAGCAGCTGCGTTTTGCACCCCCTGGAGGCGACAAATTGGACACAGACCAAGACCAATGTACACAGAGTTACAATAATCGCAAAGTTACAAATGCATGTAGGCAGATAGATCATTTTTGACCTTGCTTAGAGTTTTAATGTGAAAAAAGCTTGATTTGACCACATGGTTTATATGTTTGTCAAATTTAAATCCATTGTCTACAAACACACCGAGAGTCCCTGCAGATGGGTGACAGAAAGAGGCCAGAGGGCCAATGGCACTGTCAATTGTCGAGAACATTTGAACTTGAATTTCCAAATATTAAAATGTCTGTCTTATCTTTGCTAAGACTTAAAGGGGCTAGATGCAAGTTCGCCATTTTATACTCACTACTGCCACCTCAGGTGTAACTGCACCTTCTATATTAAGCTTGTGCATGACAGCAATTCGGACCCGAATTAGCACCATTTTGAGTGACAGTGCAGGATTTTAGAGGCAGTTGTGGTGAATAAGTCTGGGCTCATTCTACACCTTAGGACATTGTTGGAACATGTAGGGGGAGGAAAATACATAATTTTGACATTTTTAAACTCCGTATAAAGTCTCTTTAACAAGCTAGCTTCCATCCATAACCAAACTCCTTGGAGACAATCCAACAAAAGATTCAATGACCCTTTAGAACTGGACTTGTGTGGCATTTAGATATGCAAATCGTCAGCATAAAAATGATAACCAACTTTGTGTTTCTCTAACGTCAGTCCAAGGGGTAAAAGATACAGAGAAAATAACAACAGGCCTAAAATGGACCCTTGAGGCACTCCACAATGAATAAATGACACAGAAAAGAAGCCTGGGCCAACATGAGCTGAGAAACTTATATCTTTCAGATGTGAATCAAACCATTTCAGAGCAGTACCTTTGATTCCCAGGACTCAAGGGGGTGATAAAAGAATGCTTTGGTTGTTTGGGTATGAATACATTTGGCAGTCTTCTGTTTCGTTCATATAACATACAGTATACATGCATTTTTTAGCATGTTATTTTCTTGGACATATCACATTACAATTTATGCATGATAACAAATCGGAGTTGGAACAGCAGGCAAGCATTTTTTTCATCACATATAAAACCAAACAAACCTAAAATATCTGATAAATGACAAAGCAGCTGATATCGGCATCTATTGAAACACCTTTGTGTTTTCTGCTTCACGTGTGCTACTGTTATGTGATGATCTCTTTGCAGTTGTCTGTAGTCACTAATAATCTGTGGTGTATGGACCACAGCTCCTCAGGGGGATCTCACAGGCGGCAGAGCTGACGATAATGAGGTGAGGAGAGAGGGAGGATAATGCTCTGAACCCCGGCCACACTAATAAAACACCTGAAAGATCATAACCAGGGTAAACACCAGCAGCCTTGTTAACTGCCCCGCCACCAGCATCAGTGAGATGCTTACACAGGCAGAACACGGCGCTGATGGTCAGGTCCTGAACATTGCATATAAGGTATCGCTCTATAATAAAAACATAAAAAGTCCATCTGTCAGCACCTTATAGCAGTTGCTCACACTCTACGTGATGAGTCCTTTAAGATAACAACAATGCAAGAGCACAATATGCAAAACTACATTTGTGTGTTTGCTGTCTCCTGGTGAGTTTTGGAAGATGACAGCTCCACTGTGATCAGAAATGTAGAGAAAATAGAGGGGAGTAGACACCCCATTTTATAACATTTTGATTTTTTGAAATAAATGTAGTGCTTCTTTTTTTCCATACATGTGTGAGAAAGTTATTATTGTTTTTGTTCATTAGCTTTTTGCATATGTCTAATTCTTCTACTTCAAGCTATGACCAACCTGAAAATTACTTTGATATGTATTGTATATTTTTACGGTATTCTAACTTATTCTAACTTCTGGTTGAGTAACTGGATGTAACAAAGATGATTTCCCATTTGGAATCAATTGATGTATGAATCTGATTAAAGAAAGCACAAGTAGTTCTAAGAAAAAGATGAATGCCACTTGATTGTGCAATACAAGATTAAAAGAAAAGAAAGAATAAATATAAGAATACATTTTATTTATAATGCACTTTACAGTTGACACCAAATCTCAAAGTGCCGCTTTGGAGGACAGAATTAAAAACAACTGCTGGAGGAATACTGCAGACCTGGAGTGGAGAAATTAGTAAATACAAGTTTTGCTTCTGTAGCTCACACAGAGTGTTAATCCCATCCTCTAAACATCTCCCCTGGACGTCCTCTTCCATTCACCCGGTCGACAGCGTGATGCCTGTCAACTGTCAGTTCACCGCAGGCTTCTGAGTTCCATGGCTTAATTGCTATTAATATTGCATTATGGAAGCTGTGTTGACTTTTAGGCCTTCTCTTAAGTACATGCCTTGTGCTGAAAATAAAGCAGTTTATTAAACTAGCAGACTTATAGCTGTCAAGGCAAATTAAGATTTTGGGGGACAGGTTGCCAGTGGTGTTCAAAAACTTGGCTCATTAGCCGGAAGCAAGCTATTAATATTTACTGTTATGTGGTAAATGTTGTTTTGACAGTCAACACAACTGCTTCCATTTTCAGTTTATTATACTAATAGAGACATCTGTTTCTTCAGGTGTGAGGAACTGTCCATTGAGACATTGTTAGCGTTACATTAAATACGTTTATGTGCTGCTTTACTCTCCACCAGGGTGTTTCAGTCCACATTTAATAAGGCTCACATTTTCTGGTCACTTTGTAGAATCCAGTTGTCACACATTTCATATGGTGCAAACAGGTTTCACTGTGATGCAGAAAAAGACTTGGTAAAAGAGTAAAAGATGGGATTTAAGAAACAAAGCAATGAAGTAATTCCTCAATTCAGGTGCAAAAGTAAATGTTTGACCATTATTTTGTCATGTAATGGCAGCATTTGCAAATTGTTAGCCTCCTGTGAACTTCAAAGAGAGAAATTCAAAATAGGAATTTTGTTTACTTCCTGATTGTAATTTGCTTTCTGTTTGCTAAGACGAAAGATGCAGCAGCGTTTGCATAGTACAATAAAACACAAATCTTAATTTGACAAAAAAACATTACTTCAATTATAAAGAACTGTGCTGGTAGGCTAGTTTGGAACATACTGCATATAAATTATAAAAAGCAGTACTGCACAAAGGTCAAACCTGTGAAATGACCAAAGGGTTAGGCAGTGCACATGCCTCAACTTCTTCAGTTTGAGTTCAGCTTTGCCATACTGTCCTGTCTAAAAAGAATCTCTTGTGCATACAATATATTTTTTTTAAACTGCTGGGTTGTATACACTTTATTAACTCTGAGTGATCTTCTTGAACGCCGACTGTAACAAGTGAATTTCTCCTTTGTGAGATCAATAAAGGATTATCTTATCTTATCTTATCTTATCTTATCTTATCTTATCTTATACTGTGGCTGTCTATTTGGATTGTTCATTGACACTGATCATTTACCCTGGTGTACATCAGCGGTACAGTTCCACTGTAATCAAATTTTGTTGTACAGTTGTTGTATACCGACAAATAAAGCACCTTATCTTTAACCGTAAGTATACACTCGGAACGACCTCCTGCTGGGTCTGCTCCATGTTGTGACTTGATCAATGAGCCAACCTATATTGGCCTCCAGCAGTGCCGGAAATTGCCAGGAGACACGGGATATTAACGGTCCTGAGCAGGTTTCCACGTACAGACTTATCCTTGAGCTGTCACACCAAAAGCATGCAAAATAGAAACATCTTCATAGTAGAAGTGAACAAGATTTAAAGAGTTAAAGAGGCGAGATGCTATACGTGTAACTGCAGCTTCTATATTAAGCTCGAGCATGACGGCAATTCGGACCCGAAGTAACACCTTTTTGAGTGACTGTGCAGGATTTTAGAGGCAGTTGTGGTGAACAGGTCTGGGCTCATTCTACACATTAGGACATTGTTGGAACATGTAGAGGGAGGAAAATACATCATTTTAACATTTTTAAACTCTTTTAAACTGAGATATGTTCTTACCTAACCTTAGACGTGTTAATATATCCCTGTCTGGTCTTTGTCCGTGCGCTGTGTCACGCAAATGGAGCACATACGCAGCCTCTCCCACATGTCATATAGCTCCAAAAAAGCTCACGATAGAAGCTACCAAGCTCTTCCACGTGTTCCCTATTTAAATAAAGTTACGTGAAGTGTTTTCATGCGAAGTATATTTACACAGAAATGTAGCATGTCGATTTTATAAGCAGATAAAAAGGGGTACTATATTGTGAGGCGTAATGATACGAGGAGCACAGCGTCCGCGCAGTAACTCCTAAAGACTTCCCCCGCTCACTTCCGTCAATAGAAGCTGTGTGACTTGTACAGAGCCTTTTACAACAAGCAGAAAATATATTTTGGGAAAGTGCTCGCGCATTCCTACCTCATGATCGAGGTCCTGAGTCCTGTGTCGTCATCCGGGGTGAGTTGGAAATCTGTGAAACATTACTACACTATATACTTTCTGCTTGTTGTTGTTCACAAGTTATCGACGCTTCTTCAACTGTTCTCTGCTAGCTCTCTACAAGTCACGCAGCTTCTATTGACGGAAGTGAGCGGGGGGAGTCTTTAGGAGTTACTGCGCGGACGTTTTTCTCCTCGTATCATTACGCCTCACAATATAGTGCCCCTTTTTATCTGCTTATAAAATCGACATGCTACATTTCTGTGTAAATATACTTCGCATGAAAACACTTAACGTAACTTTATTTAAATAGGCAATACGTGGAAGAGCTTGGTAGCTTCTATCGTGAGCTTTTTTGGAGCTATATGACATGTGGGAGAGGCTGCGTATGTGCTCCATTTGCGTGACAGAGCGCACGGACAAAGACCAGATGGGGATATATTAACTCGACTAAGGTTAGGTAAGAACATATCTCAGTATGTAAAAACGGTGGCCTATTCCTTTAAGGACAAGCTCTTGTTTTATTCTATGTACTATGTGTGTGTGTGTGTGTGTGTGTGTGTGTGTGTACGTGTGTGTGCGTGTGTGTGCGTGTGTGTGTGTGTATAAGAGTTTTAGACTGGAATAAAAGAATGGATAGCCACCACCAGCACTGTGCATCTTTGTTCATATTCTCTGGAGGGCCACAGACCGCAGGTGAGGGCACACTCATCCCACACACCTATTGTCGGGAGCTAAAGGCAGACTTTAGTGTCTACTCAGCCCTCTCTCTCTGTGTTCGGCTGTGATTTATAAAACGACTGCGCAGCCCAGTCAAGTGACTTAGTGAAAGATGGGACTTTGAATCCAATTTGTCTCCCATGTGCTTAGAGCGCACCTTATAATGTGTGCTGTCTTCAGACTGGGCTCAGCGCCAATTAACCTCCATCCGCAACCGCCGCACTGCTTCATAATAAAATTCATGTTTTTATTTACTGCATGGTCTTCTGCAACAGAGGCATTTTAGGTCAGGGATATAGTTAAACAGCTCAAAGAAAAAGGGTAAATATATTGTTGTGATATCAATGACATACTGTATCATTTTTGGTGGTATTCCTGTTTTAAGTCCAACTTGGTTGCACAATTTGTACAATTGGGTAGATCAGATATTGGGCTAGTCCTGACCCCTGCGACTCTGCGTCCCGCCACTGTGGGCCAACCTGACCCGCATGTTTTTAGAGGTAAGGGAAACTCGTGTGCCCGGAGGAAACCTACGCAGGCCGGTGGGAGAACATATAAACTATAGTTCCAGACGATCAGTTCTCACCGTCATCCTTGTTTCATGGTGGAAAAAAATTGACTCCCAATGAAGATCCCAGCTTATAAGACTGGGGTCCTTCCCACCACGGATACCTCCTCGTTTTCTCATTTTTTGTTTCCTGTTCATGTGATGTTATATTATATTTAGACTTAGGTTTGCATTTAATTTAGCATGACCATGTTAATGTCCAAGCATACTGCATATTATTATTATATTTTTAGACTTATTATTCATATTTTTAGATTTAAATCTTTGCAAAGAGCAAATTTGGCCCAACTATGCATTTTATGGTTACACAGAGGAACAAACACCCACAGTCGACAATATTACATAATTGAAGTTATTTCTCGTTGGCATGGACACCTATTATTGCTATTGATAAAAACGGTAATGTGGAAATGTAGTTTTCTGTAAAGGGCGTAAAAAGCCAATTTCCTCATTCATGAGGGCGCCTTCAGGTTTATTCGATTCCATTTTTGTGTAACATGTGAACCAATATGTGGAGGCTTTTCAAACAGGCAACAGAGTTATTCATGGTCAGGAGTCATGATGTTCCCGTATAGTCTCCACACAGACCTCCTCACACCGAGCGTCTAAAAGCAAAGTAAAAGTGCAGAAATGGATCTGTAATGACAGGGACAATGGAAGTAGATAGGATTTTCTGTGCTCACCGAAGTACTCTGTATTCTGTTATGAGCCAGCCATGTCCAAACACAGAGAAGGCACCACTGAGGGCAAATTTAGCCTGGCCTACTTTTGGACAAGAAATGGTAGTGAGACACAAGAGACATCAAAGATTCTGTTGATTTGTACAAAGATGCATACAGGGATGGAAATAATCATGAGAGTATCATACAATATCTTACATTGTATGATAATGTAAGATATCATAGAAATGATCAAGATATCATATAAAAAATACCTTGTATGTTGTGGCGGTTTAAAACATTGCCTATTTAACGCTGAGACCATGGAAAAAGACATTTGTTGAACATGCATAGGCATGATAAGTAAGAATTGGGGATGTCTTCCTATGCACCACCAGAGTTTGGACATTGATGGTGGATGGTAGACAGTGAGGTCAATAAAGGTGAGTGGACAATGATGGCACAGCGAAACAGGTGAGATCAGTTAGAGATTGCAGCATACTGTATATGAAAAGATCCTGCAGTCGAGGATTGGCTGAGGTGGACACTGCAAATAGACACGCGTGATGCAAAGGGGCGTGGTATAGCCGAGGGGAAAGAAAACTTCTAATGGGAAACACAATTTATCCCTCTTTTTAGCCCTTTTCTGGTGGACTATAAACATATTTATACAACATATTTGAGGTCCATATGGATGCTTTTTTACAGCAAACTAGAGTAGAAGCAAAAATCGGCACATGTTGCTAACATCAGCATATGTAGCATAAAGCTAACATAGCTTCCTGGTTAGCATTGTCCATTATTTAAGTATTTGTCAGAGGCTAATGCGCCTGCGGTCGACGCTTATTTGAACATTATGTTTGCCTTGATACTTCATTTGTATTTTTTATTGTTTTGTTTCATTGCTTTAATATTTGGTGCAGCCCTGCGAGGCAACTCCCGTTGTGATAATGGGCTATACAAAACAATTGATTGATTGATTGATTGATTGATTTGCTCCTCTCCATGTAGTTTTATTTAGTAGAAAAATAATTACTGTATCTGTATAGATACAGATGTAATGCGTCATACAAGGGGGCATGGCCTAGCCAAGAGGGAAGAAGGACTTCACAATCACAATTTATCCCTTTTGGGCAGACTATTAACATTTTTATCACACCAATAAAGTCAAGCCAAAATTGGGTCCATATGGATGTTTTTTCACAGGAAATTGTTCAGTACAAACGAAAAACACCACCTGTCAGGATTGCTTTGCTAACGTTAGCATATGTTAGCATGCTTCTTGGTTTGCATAGTCCATTTTTTAAGCATTTATGGACTGTTGAACCATTTTACTCCTCTCCATGTCTCTGTATCTTTATTTAGAAGAGAAACCTATTCATAATACAGCATTTGATTTAGCAAAGTAATATTGGAGTAATGGGAGAAGTTTTCTCTCTTCTTTGTTTTTGCCCTCTAGCTCCTTCGAACATGAACATATCATGCACAGTCTGTATCTATACAGAAAGTCTACTGGGTTAAATTTAGGCGCAAGATTCGTTTATCAAACAGAATTCATCTATATTTCACCACAGCAGTTGTTAAGATCAGATTAATATAGATTAGATATTGACTAGTATAGCATTTGCTTAATTAAGAATTCATTACCTTTCAAAAAGATATGGGTAACACTACCCTTGATACATTGTGCCTGCCACATTTAGTACAATGTAATGTTCTATGTAACAATGTGTAATAACATGTACCTAGTTTGGAGGTACATAATGTAATAACTCAAACCTTAACCCCTAACCCTAAGGGTCTTACGTATTATTACATTGCATACCTCCTAAGTACAAATACGATTATTTCATTGTGTATTACAACATAGGTACAAGTTATTACACATTGTTACAGAGCAGATTACATTGTACTAAATTTAGTTTAGTGCAATTTATCAAGGTAGTGTAAAATAGAGCATTACCGCAACATGTGCATATTTCATTTACAATGTTATTTCATAAATCTTCTTGGCTCTTTTGCTCGATTACATTCAGAATGTTAAATAAATTGTGTGTTTGTTTTGTTGCATCATCATTGATATATATATATAAATATATATAAAAAGCTTAACAACATCATGTTATTTGACACCTTGCCATGTTAGTTCTTGCAAAAATCTCTTTTTGTATCCACCATGGAGGAATAATATACACAGCATTTTATGACTGTTAGATGGGGAAACAATTTTTGCTGCAAATTGGTTTACATGCATAATGAGAACGAGGGGGTCATAAAAACGAGCTTTGTTTCTCCTAACCTAGATTTTTGTGGAAATTGTGCTGCTGTGTATAAATGGCTGTGCTGGAGAACAGATGGCAGCGTGTGAGTTTAAGAACAAAAGGCTAATTGGCCCTGTGGCTCATGCAAGGCAAAAACGATGCTGGGATAAAAGAAGCTTAGCCCCTTTGATTTTTGAATTCAAAAGGTGAATAAATTCCAGCCTACATATTGCAATTCTACTTTTCCATTACTAAGGAGAGTTGATGTTTCTCACACAGCAGAGGCATATGAAGCATGATTTCACAACGAGGAGCCTCTAGACCAGTACTTTAAGTGGCACCAAAAAAGTGAACCGTACTGCATATCATGCAAGTGGCAAAATGTGGTAAAAACGTTACGTATGTAACTATGATTCTATGAATCACGGTTGACTGCCAGAGTTGGTGCTTCAAGCACTGAATGACCATTCTTGAGCATGCGCAGGTCAAAAAATTTCTGACCTCCGGTCACCTACGTGAGTCTAGAAAGTCACGCGACACCGGAAACGCAGTCCCACAATCTTCTCGAGTAACAAGAAAGAATTTGGGCGATCTGCTCTCCCAAAATTCCACCCGATGGGCGGGGGGAGCGATAAAAAAAAAAATCCGTCATTGCCTTTTTCACTTCCGGTTGATTTAATGTAATGGCGAATATGGCTTACAAGCGACTGACAGCGCCTGAATTGCGTGAAAGGTTGAAGAGAAAGGGTGTTTCGAGTGTGGGGAAACGAAAGGAGGAATTGTTGTTGCTAGTTGAACGAGCGGATGGTGTTTATGAAGATTTAGAAGAAGATGATAGCGAGCAGAGCGAACGAAAACGTCTGTGTGTGCGAGTGAAAGACTGTGACAATGTGAATAAAGTTCAGCTGAGAGGGAAGAATGTGATGATGAATGATCTTCAACTATAGCTATACACACGATCTGCACAAGGATCTCCCTAGTATTTAAGCACATATCCAGCCCATATGTCCGAATACAGGACTATTATTTGTGCCAGTGGACAATGGTTATTCCAGGTTAGCCCCGTTAGCTTAGCCCCGTAAGCTTGTTACAATCGCCTACAGCTCATTGTTGATAAAAAGTCTGCAATAAACCACAAATGCATCAAGCCCGGCTCAGTGTGTGATAATCTCAAAGGCTGCTTTATATAGTTACCGGCTGTATTTACGTTTTTATTGCATAATACTTGTTTTCACCGGATCTATGCGCTGCTAAGGAGCTAGTTAGCTCCGGGCGAGCAGTTAGCAGCTCGGCTATGACTTATTTTTGACATGGCTGATGTTCTCACGTTGAAAACACAGACTTGTGAAGTTGTATTGGGCAGAGAGATAATCAGAGGCTGTCAGTGCTTATGAAATGGCTGCTTTTTACTATAGTCTCCCAGGGACAGCTCACAGACACCAGGGGCAACGGTTAGTTATCTGGCCCAGCCTTCGAGGCTCCGAGCCGGGCGGGAGACCGTACAGCGGGGCAGTGCGTGGCTAAAAGTGTCCGCTGAAGGCAGGAGGGGAGGCGGGAGGTACGAGCCCCAAATGTAGGGAGTCGGAACAGTTGAAGTCTGCATCGTAAAATATCAGCTACAGAACTGTATTCCTCTCTTAGCAGAAGATGAAGCCAGCAGAGTGAGCGAAAACGCTCCAGCAGAACCGGAACTTGCGAAGACGATTTGGCACCCATAATGCACCGCAAAATTCAGTCGCTCCCCCGCCCATCGGATGAAATTTTGGGAGAGCAGAACGCCCGAATTCCGAGAGACTGAATGCTCTTGCAGTCATGTGGGATTCACAGAACCGCCGTTAAATACGTAACTTACATTCTATTTCTGACCATCAGAGGCGGTGCTTCAAGCACTGAATGACTTGTGTCAACAAGGTCATGGGGAATCCATGGACCCAAAGACAGTCAGCTCACTCAATAAACAGGGCGTCACCGTCATGAATAGACGCCAAGTCCTCCCGCTGCAGCGCTGCCATATCTTGACGAGGACCAGTTCCGTGAAGGGCCTGAAGGGGAGCCTTCATCTGGGCCAGCTCCGACAACAGATTGTCATCGCTAAACCCAGACGGACAACACACCTTGAAGCCAGAATCCAGAAGCCTCTGTAGGGGAGCATTTTTGAGCAGTGGGGGGTGCAGCTCCAGCAGCGGAGCACTCTATGTCCGAAGCCTGCTTATTTGGAAGCGAAGATGAGATCAGCTCCTACCACCTAATTGTAGAGCTTGCGGCCAGGCCTCAAGCACCGATAGCAGTATTACCCGACAGTGCATGCATGCGACATTGGTAAAGCTGTTAAAAGCTGTTAGGAAAGAAAAAACAAGGCCAAAAAACTGGCTGCAGTTCGATTAGCAAAAGTCACACCGAAGACGGCACCAGACACACAAACTCAATCCAGACCGTAAACGGTAGCAAGAAAATACTCACCAGGAACACACGCCACATGGCCAGGATGGTGAGATGTACTCGCAAGCTTCTACCACAGGCCAAGGGGCCTATAGCAGTGAACCGAGAAAACAGCAGTAGTGGAGTCCGTTAAACAAAGTAGCACTCGAACAAAAGAGACAGCTTATTCAAATTTATTCATTTGAGAGGATAACCTCTTGAGATGCATCATCTCGTTTTCGAGAGGGTCCTCAAAAATCACCAAAGAAAGCAAAGCACAGAGACAAGATACAGCAGTACAGGCATAAAACCAAAACATACAAAACAAAACAAACATACAAGTAAATCTCAACACACACAAAAACACACACAAAAACACCCACACCCACACCCACACACACACACACACACACACACACACACACACACACACACACACACACACACACACACACACACACACACACACACACACACACACACACACACACAGAGCTCTCTACAGTAAACAATCAGTTACAACAGGATACTGTAAACTATAAATTTCAAAAGCAATTACAGGTTATTTGTAAGTATTGCAAAAGTGCATTTTTATACATTTGAAAGCAAGTTATTGAGCGGATAGAGGCAGGTAGATTATTCCAGTCGAAAGGTGCTTTGTAATTAAATGAAAATTTTCCTATTTCTTTATGAATACGAGGAACAACAAAAAAAATTTGATTTGCGTGCCTTAAATTATAAGAAGTACCAAATGGTATTAAATATTGTCTTAAATAATCAGGAAAACTCAGATTAATGCATTTGAATATAAATAATAACCAATGAAACTGGCGTCTGGAAGATGGAGTGAGCCAAGAGAGTTGCTCATACAACAAGCAATGATGAGTTCTGAAGGGACAACGGAGAATGAACCTACACAGACTATTATAGATTATATTAAGTGGTTGAAGATTATTGCCAGTGGTATTTTGATAGACTACATCGCAGTAATCGAGAATAGGGAGCAGCAATTGAGTGACTATCCTTTTTCTCACTGAGAAACTAAAGCAATTAATTGACTGGTAAAGGACTTTCAAACGATATGCAATTTTATTAACAACAGAATGTATGTGAGAGTTAAAAGAAAGGTTTGAGTCAAGCCATAAACCCAAATATTTATACTTCTCAACTGGTATAATTGGCGCTGCATCCAGAAAAACAAGATCAAGTGCACCAGCTTTTATACGTTTAGTTTTGTCCTGGAATACCATTGAGTGTGATTTGGATTTATTAAGAAGTAACTTGTTAGCCTGAAACCAAAGTTGTACTGTGTCAAAGTCATGTTGAAGAGAGTGCTGAATATCATTAATATTGGGTTTCGAGCAGTAAATAATAGTATCATCGGCATAAAGTTGAATATTGCAGTCTGTGCAGGTGAGGGGGAGATCATTGATAAAAATTGAGAATAATAAAGGACCAAGTGATGAACCCTGAGGCACACCTCGATCTATAATTTGAAAATCAGAATAATTGCCTTTAAAAAAAACACATTGTTGGCGAAAATGAAGATACGAGTTAAACCAAAGAAGAGAGGACCTGTCAAGACCAATGGAATGTAGTTTGTCTAACAAAAGATAGTGATCAACCATATCAAATGCCTTGGAGAGGTCAAGAAATAGAGCACCAGTGACCAAATTGTTGTCAAAGCCAGCAAAAATATCATTTGTGAACTTAAGTAGAGCCGAGGTTGTTGAAAAAAATGGTCTAAATCCAGATTGAAAACGAGATAAGAGATTGTAGTCAGACAAATAGTCAGATAATTGATTAAAAATTAGTTTCTCAAAGACTTTGACAATGCAATTAATAATAGATATAGGTCTGTAGTTGTTCATATTGCAGGGGTCGCCCCCTTTGTGAAGGGGAATAACTCTTGCACATTTCCAATCAGAAGGCACTTCACAGGTGGACAAGGATAAGTTAAAAAGATCTGCTAAGGGAAAAGAAAGAACATGAGATGCAAGCTTGATAAATTTGGCTTCAATACCATCTGGACCAGCACTTGAATTGAAGGAGAGCCCATTGATAGCCTTCTGAACATCAGCTGGACTTATTTGTCTGAAGGAAAACAGACTCCTATGGGTCTGAGAATCAAAAGACATAATAGGTTGAGAAGGAGGCTTCATCTGAGGTAAACAGGAAAAATGATGACTGAAAGCATTAGCAATAATTGCAGAATCAGTTGTGTTTTGATTATTAATAGTCATATTGACAGAAGTACAATCAGATTTACCAAGTAAACTATTAAGTTGCTTCCAGAATTGCCTAGGGTTTTTAAAGTTATCAGTTAAACAATTTTTGTAATAATTAGATTTGGCATTTCTGGTTTGTGTTGTACAAAAGTTTCTAAGCTGTTTATAAGCTTTCCAGTCATCAGAATCATGTGTAAGATGATACTTTTTCCATGCCTTATCTCTTTGTTTGAAAAGATGCAGCAACTCACCACTCACCCATGGAAGATGATGCCCTTTGACTTTAATCACTTTAAAGGGAGCATGAGTGTTAATAACATTCTGAATTTCATCGTGGAAAAATTTCCAGGCCTCATTAATAAAAGGTATTAATTCCATTCTATTCCAATTGATATTAAGCAAGTCATCTATAAAGCGATCGCAATTAAATGATTTCGTTTGACGAACTGTAATACATTTAGGAGGCAGTCGAGGCAATTTAATTTTCCAGCGGCAAAATATGATGCAGTGATCGCTGAAACAGTCAGATAGGACACCAGATTCCAAAAATCTTTCAGGGTGAGTTACTAAGATCCAGTCAAGAAGAGATTTTGTCTGAAGACTGATTCTAGTTGGTTTGTTGATAAGTTGAGTAAAATTTGCACTATTGAAGGTATTACGCTCACTAACTGAAGACGCAGCAAGCCAGTTAATATTGAAGTCACCCATCAGGATAATCTCCCCAGTTTGGCCCACAGAAGTAACAGTAGATAGAATATTTTTTACAGAATCAGAAGGAGAATTTGGGGGTCTATAAATATTTCCGATTAATAAATGTTTATTTTCATGTAGAATTACTTTGACAAGCAGACATTCAAAATTAACTGGTGTCACCTTTGGAGAGACAGCTTGTGAGTATAGATTTGAAGACACATAAGTGGCCACTCCACCCCCCCTAGAACCTCTATCCGCTCTGTACAAAGTATAATTGTCCAAACCAATATCATTATCAGAGATATGAGTAGAGAGCCATGTTTCAGAAATAGTAATAATGCTAGGTTTATTGTAAACAAGCCAGGCCCTGAGCTGATCAATTTTAGGTAGCAGACTCCTAATGTTCACATGAATAATAAAAAGACCATCAACCATAATCGGAGAGTAAAAAGTAAAGTATACATGTAATACAGTAAACAAGGAAAAATAAGAGAGAGCAAACAAGCACACATACACATATTCCAGCACCCACACACAATCGTTCATACATACCAACACGAACAAACACCATGCAAAACACAAGACAACGCTGAAACATTTAGCAACAAAAAATAAAAAATATCAAATATCAAAAACAAAATTCAGTCTGCAAGAATAGCAAACAGGAAATCAATTGATAACAGATGTGCCCTGGAGCTGTATGTCAGTCAACAAATATGTATTTATAGAAGCAAAACAAAGCACAGGACTCATCGAAGGGAAAATAAATAAATAAATAAAAATAGATAATAATAGTAATAATAATAATTCAAAAAATAATAATAATAATAAAATAAAAAAATAAAAAAAATCATTCTATTCCTTTAAATATATTAAAGCTCAACAAACAATACGCCTGTAGACTACTGTAAATAAGTCGAGAGGTCAAACTGCGACACTGCGTCATAACGTCATGCAGGTTTACGGCAAACAAAAGTTCAGCAAGTCAGCCATGGGAGAAACACGTAAATACAGACCGCAATCAAGAGGACTTCATGGCAACTTTATGGATAAACACCTCAGCTTCGTCAGGCGACCGAAACAAGAGTGTGATATCATCATCAGCTTGGACTCGTAGGGTGGCAGGATAAAGTAAAGCGTACTTTATGTCAAATTCACGAAGCCGCTTTTTAATAGGGTTGAACAGCCGACGCTTCTCCATCACACCCGCGCTGAAGTCAGGGTAGATATGGACTCGAGTTCCCTTGAATAGAAGCTCCTTCTTTTCACGGGCGAGGTGGAGGATCCTTAGCTTGTCCTGGAAATGTAAAAACTTCACCAGGATTGGTCGTGGTCCCAGTCTGGAGTCACCGCGTTTGGAAACCGCCGGAGTGCGATGCGCCCTTTCGATCACAGGCGGCGTGGGAAAATGCTCTCGGCCGAAGAATTCGACGAGAAGCTGACCAACAAAGCCGATCATATCATGGCCCTCGGATTTCTCCGGAATCCGAAGAAAGCGAAGGTTCGATGCCCTGCTGCGGTTTTCGGCTTCCTCAACTTTCTCCTCAAGGTAAGCATTCCGTTTCTCAAGGGCTGTTACGCGTTCATCCAGGTTCGTTATATCATCCTGGTTAGTGCCAACTCTGGTTTCTAATTCACCAACTTTATCACCAAGCGAGTTGAATGAGTTGGTCAGAGCATTGACGCTACTTTGGATGTTGTCAAGTTTTGAGTCAAAATGAGACAGCATATCGGTCTTCAGCTGCTGTAAGGCCTCCAGCAGAGAGTTCTTGGTAATCGCTTGATCCATGGCAAGGGCCGGTGCGCACACCGTTTCCAAATAAATGGAGAAAATATAGCGTGATCCAGATAATTATTGACTGATAAAGCAATCTCAGTGATTTGAGCAATGTAAGAGGACGCAGATCAGAAAAGTTGAGCCAATTAATACATTACAGACTGAGGTTCAAGGGAGCTCACGCCAGCACTGCTGCTCTGTCAGCCATCTTGGTTGACTTCGAACCAGTGTCCGGTGTCACGTGACTTTATAAACTCACGTAGGTCACCGGAGGTCACAGATGACTGTTATTATTAATTTCTCAACCTGCGCATGCTCAAGAAAGATCATTCAGTGCTTGAAGCACTGCCACTGGCAGTCAGAAGGGATGAAATAGAACCACAAGTTACAAGTTGAAGTCATAACACAGTGGAATTATTTTCATCTTTTTGTCTACGGGTAGGTTTGAATCAGCGCATCTCACTTGTCACTTGACACAGCCACACATGTTCAGAGGCTAATACATCTACGGACCTCTTTAAACAGATTAAATATCATCCCGTTTTCGGGTGTGTCAAGCTGGGCAGACACAGAGCCTTGTCTAACCCAAGCTAGAGCTCGCGGTTCTCTCCACTGCAACGTAAACCCCTTGTTGCACAAACCCTTCTCCGCTTTTGGGTGACACCAACAGTGGTTTGAGCAACATGACATGATTGTGGCAGAGCACCATATGGTAGTTGTGAAGAAACATTTGTGCAGATGGGGTCCTGTACTCTAGTTTTTGGGGCTCAGAAACGTGGCCCTATATGCTCAAAATGTCTTTTTAGAAATACAGTATCCACAATTTTTCACCAAGTTCTTTTTTTTTTCAATCACAAGTAGTCACAACCCACCTTTGTCCTGAATGATGCCGAAGAGAGGGAAACAATTTAAAATGTGTTGAAAACACAATTTAAAACAAACAAATTCCAGGATTCCTCAAAACTTCTACTAATTTTAATTGCTGACTTTTGAAGGTCTTAACAATTTCCCATTCATTCACTATTTCATTTGTTCAGCCCCATCCTTTTTCCCTCTATTTTCAGGCATTTAGGCCCACTAGTTGTGACTGTGCCACATGCCTTTCTTTTGCTCATTTGCAGTGGATTAAAATTGAAATCTTGTCTTGTAAAGTGTATAAGCCGCTGCCTATTGTTGGTTTGCTGCTCATTCGGCTAATCCCTGGTTGACAGCTCCAGCTCACAAAGACCTCATGTGTGGGTTTCCTGCTCCTTCTCTCTGTCTCCTCCTGAAACAGAAGACTTTCATGTCAGTTTTCCTCCTAATATGTCACTGCTGTGATTATGCAAATACTTCTACATTGTACACTGAATGAAACTTCAACAACTTGGAATCGGAACTGCAAGCATTAAACAGTACTACAAAAAAATAAGAGTTCTTAGCCAGGGCCAAGCACTGGTTTCTTCTCTTTAGTTTATACCAGTGGTTCATTTTGATTAGAGATAATTTGATGTATGTATTAGTAAAGCACTTAAGTACGCAGGGCTTTCCCTACCTTGCTTAGACATGGTTTACACCAAACCTTTTAAACCCTGGAGACCTTTTTTAATCTTGAGATAGAACCGGTGTTCTCTCGGAAAGTCAAATAATGTATGGGGTAAAGGGCTGATATCATGCAAAGTAAGATAAGATAAGAAAAAACTTTATTGTCCACTGAGGGAAATTTGTCTTGAACGCGGCCGTTTCCACCACACATCATCCTGACAACAGTTCACATTCTACAAAAGTGCACTAAAAATACTATAGATGACTGCGGAAGTCATCTGCAGTCACTATAGACATAGTTGTGAATGTCACCTTTATAGAGATTCACAACCATAAAAGGTGTGAATGTCAGCCTAATATTTTTTAGAATGCATTCATTTAATAGATATAGGATCAAACATTTAAAGCGCTTGATTTAGCTGTGTGGGACGTGGAGCCTTCTCCCTGACGGTACCATGCCATACTCTGAGAACAGTAGATGCTGATGTGACCGCACGAGGGCGCAAGTATTCTCCGATTAATTGTTTACATTAAGCCGTTACCTGCCGCCCCCCGATCAGGGAAAAGGGCTAGGGTTAGGTAATCCTATACGTACCATATATTGCCTTCGTAATTGCCCCAGTCCAATTATTTTCATGGCACATTGGTGAATTTTTACTAGTTTGTTTTTCAGCTGGACAGTCAGGGATCTTTACCATGCGGCCATTCCAGAACGAATAATGCTCTCCAAAATGGCTCTGTAGAACAGAGCAGAGCCATTATTGGTTTAGTGACAATCCTAAATGTCTAAGAAAGTGCAGCCTCTGCCACACAGGCTTTCCACATGTGTTTTCCAGGTGAAGTGGCAGCCCAGGTAAAAAGTACTCAAAGGAAGTGACTTGGGTGACAGCCTGGTCCTTGATAACCACTGAGTGATGATTTGTCACCTGTCTTGGGTACATTATCATTTCTTGTGTTTTGTTCACATTCAAAACAGGGTGGTTTGTGTCAAACCAGTCAATAAAACCTTTTATCTCATCAAAATAGACAAAGTGTATGCACAAGGTTATGCCTTCGCCTACAGAGGCAACAGGTATGTGGACGATGCAGTCAATCTGGCTCTCCACTTCACCCTGGAGCATCTGGTCTCCTCAGGAACCTCTGTCTTTAACACCATCCTCCCTGGACTGCTACGAGACAGTGCGGGGTGCTGAGAAGGAGGACCTGTACACCTCCGGAGGCGTGTAGGTCGGATCACAGCTGACCCTTCTCACCCTGGACATGGACTATTCACCCCTCCCCCTCAGGCTTCAAGTCCACTCAGACCCGAACTCCCGCCCCATGAACAGTTTTCCCCCCCGCCATCAGACTCAATAACTCTGTATCAGACTCATGAATGTAATAACCTGTTCCAGCCATTTGCACTGCCCTATTGTAATATGTGGTTTGTCCACACTCATATCTGCGGCTCTGGTGAGTAATGTTGGGGCTCCACAAGGAACTCTTCTTGCTCCTTTTCTCTTTACCATCTATGTACCACTCCAACACTTGTCATGTTCAGAAGTACTCAGATGACACAGCCATTGATTTTAAAGTTATTTTAATGGTTTTTAAATGTCTTAATGGTCTTGGTCCTTCTTATCTCTTAGAACTGCTTTTACCCTATGAACCTCCACGGCCCCTTCGCTCCTCCGGCAGAGGTCTCCTTGTTATTCCTAAAGTCAACAAAAAGACTCATGGTGAGGCGTCTTTCCAGTATTACGGCCCTTTTATTATTATTTATGTTTATAATTATCTTATTATACTAGTTTCTAGTTAGTTTTATATATATGTTTTTATTATTCTAATGTTATTTGCATATTGCATTTTTGCATTTTTAGAATTTCCAGTGTTTCCTCTGAGGGAGCCCTCTGCCCCAGGAGCGGTAGTCGGCTGTGGCTGTGTGGGCACTGTCCTCTGGGTGCCCGGATGGAGGTGTGGTGTTTCTGCTGCACCTCCGCTGGGTGTCCGGTGGTGGTGCCCTGTGGCTGTGGCTGATGCACCGCTCCCGGTGCAGACGGCTCCTCTGATGGCATTTCCTTACCTGGTTCATCTGTACCCAGACTCAGCACTACGTCCATTACCTCATTGTGTGCGTGTGTGTGTGTGTGTGTGTGTGTGCCTGCGTGTGTGTGTGTGGCTATGGGGAGGGGGGTGGGGTGAGCAGTGTTGTCTGTTTGGAAGAGTGGGTGGTTGGGTGGGCGGGAACTGCTTTTAATCTGTAAAGCACTTTGTGTTACAACCCTGTATGAAAAGCGCTTTATAAATAAAGTTTTGATTGATTGATTGATTGTGGCCTGTGTCAAAAATAACCAGGAAGGGGAGTACAGGAACTTGGTCACTGCCTTTTGTGACTGGAGCACTCACTAATTCTGAACACTGACAAGACCAAAGAAATGACCATCGACTTTAGCAAGAAAAAGAACATTCTACAGCCAATCAATATACATGGACAGAACATTAAACGAGTGCATACATACAAATATCGGGGTGTTCACCTGGATGACAACCTGGACTGGAATATCAACACAGAGTCTCTACAAAAAGGGTCAGACCAGGCTCTTTTTTCTGAGGAGGCTGAAGTCCTTTTATGTGTGTGATCAAATGCTGTCCATGCTTTATCAATCTGTTGTTGCTGCTGTTCTTTTTTATGCTGCCATCTGCTGGGGCAAAATCATCTCTGTCAAAAAACGCAACAGGCTGGACAAGCTGGTTAAGAGGGCGGGGTCAGCGATCGGGGGGTCACTGGACTCTGTTGAGAGGTGCATGGGGAGAAAGGTCCAGGCCATCCTCAGTAACACCAGGCACCCTCTGCATGGGACTCTGTCTGCTCAGAGGAGCAATAGATCTGATTGTTTCCTCTCCTTCATCTATCTAATGCTCAATGCACCTGCACATGTGTGAATGTTTAAATGTAATCTTCTTGCAGTCTTTGGGCCCGATCTTGTGCTTCAAAACGCAGACTATAGCATAAAATTTTGCACTTAGTAGGAGCACACTTTGAAATCTTGGCACTTCAGACTTAGCGCACTTAAGTGGGAAGTATGTGGGGTGCAGAAACACCCATGGCGTTTATGTACAACAGTGTTTTCCTCCAACCAGACTCTGTTTTCGTCTCTGTTACGCATTTACTACCAAGTGAGTGCCGATCCGCGCCACAGCGGGACCAGCTGTAGGGGACATCTCTTTCTCTCGAGACATGAACATTGTTTAGCTCTCGATGGGGTTAATAAAGTTTTTAGTTGGACCTGTGAGAGCCTAGAATGCTTAAGGAAGAACACAAGGCAGCATGATATAAAAGAGGAAATGAATGCGAGGCTCCCATCAGTGCTGCTTGTAATAAACCACGCCTCAGTCAACCTCTTCTTTTTCTCGCGTATAGCACAACAGATCCGCCACTCGGAAAAGAACATATCACTAGATCCTTTCACCAGGCACAAGATCTGGGCCTTATAGTTTTAAGTTTTTGTAGTCTATCATTCTAAGTTATGTGTTGTATATTTTATGTTTCATGTTGCATGATTGAACCGTAAAAAAATCCTTGTTGTGAACCTGTTCATAACAATGGCCAATAAAACAATTCTGATGATCAGTTTGAAGTACCTGTTTTTGAATGTTTCACTTCATCTTAATGGCATATTAAAGCAATTATTTGTAGTTAAGTTAAGTTCTCAAAAAAATCTATGCAATTGTGAGCATTCAAGTTACTACAGTGATTACGCAATAATTGAGTTGAAGCGTTATGTTAATTGCTGCCTTCATTCTGTTACAAAAGATTACTGGGTGCACAGAGAGTTCACTCTGCTTTGCTATTGCTCAGTACAGAAGAAACGCAGTGTTTAAACGATATATTAATTACCTTGTGTAGGCGCTCACAGGTCATACTAAAAACTTTATTAAGCCCATCATGAGCTAAACAATGTTTGTGTCTGGAGAGATAAAGAGATGTAGCCTATGCCGGTCCGCTGTGGCACGGATCGGCACTGCACATGTTCGCCCCACCACTCCCCCATAACCCCTCTCCCCTTCCCGGCTGTGGAGTCTGGTTGGAGGACAAAGGCTGTTGTACATAACACTGCCATTGGCCATGACCCACCCCACGTACTTCCCACGTATATGCGCTAAGTCTAGGAGCTGCGAGATCTCAAAGTGTGCTCCTACTCAGAGCAAAATGTTACGCTATAGTCTGCGTTTGGAAACACAAGATCGGGCCCCCTAATCTTAGACAAATATGCACCTACAGAAGATCACTTGTTTATTTTATTTTGTGTGCTGCCTGGAAAGGGGTTTCAAAACAAGCCCAGCCTACACCTCATGCAGCTAAAGAAATACCTGGCTTATATACCTGGCTTATATTGTATGGCATGTCTCTGTGTTTCTGCTTTATGACACTGTATAATAAGAAATACTGGGGGAGGGGGTTGCCATCGTCAACAGCTATGTTTAAACAGATATGGTAGCACCCAATGGACTATTGTGATGAAAACGAAAACTGTTTAATTGTGTTTACAAGAATCAATATACATGCATAGTGTGGCTTAGACATTTGGCACTTGGATTTCAGATGGTGCTGGTGGCTTGGGGCTTTGGTGTCATGTAAACAGCCACCCACAGCCCACGCTGACCTATTGCCACTTAGTATTAGTTTACAACCCTCTCTGTCTTCCACAGCCCTGACAAGCTCGAGTGCAGCACTCGTCACTGACCCAAGGCCGCTGTTTCCATATTCATGCAGTGGAGGATAGGTTATTAAAATGCAAGAACAAGGATTCTCCCCTCTGAAGCAAATATGTGCATTATTAAAACCAATTGCTTGAATTATGAATGAATTATGATGATGGATTAACGTGTTTAAACCATCAGAAAGGGAAGCTTTGTGTTAACTAACTAAATATTGGCTGAATGAAGTGCAGTTGAAGACAGGCACACTGGCGGAATCCATTTGAGAAAGGACAAGGTTGGAAAATGTGCAAAAACATTAATTTAGTTCTACACAATTTATGAAGGTTATGGCATAATGCACCTTATTGGCGGTATTTGTAAGACTAAATGCATAAGTAAAGCTGTCTGAAATTAAATGATCTCAGTTTTATGAATTAGTTATTTATCTATTTGATCCTGCTTTGATCATTGTCTTTAATCAATTGCTCATTTTCTTTGAGTTCAGTACAGGTCTGCTTGGCACGCTGTTTGGGAAATCATAAGATCTTGTTTTGTGGTTGATAAAACAAGTAATGTGGAGCCTCAAATTTTAATTGCTGCTTTAAAGTCTACATTTCGCTAACAGTCTGTTTCGTTTTTACATTCAGCTATAGATGAGTAGTACAGACCCCAGCTGTTTTCCGAGTCTGTGTTGTCAGTCATCAAACGCCTGAATCGGTAGATTTTATTTTTTTAGTCCAGGTGTTGCAGTGTTTGTAGCCAACACTTTGAAGGATATTCTGGTGCTAAAGTGCACAGTTCTCTTCCCAGAGGATGCCTCGGACACTGACTGTAGAAAGTCTTTTGTATGGTGACTTTTCACTTTTACTGGGTGCAAATGCTTCAATCTCTCAATAGTATTTGAATGCAGGAAACGAATGCGAGAAATAGGCAAGGGGCAATAAAGGAACCATGTTGGAGTAAGGTATTATAGAGGTTTAATATTTGATGGATTTGAGAATGTTATGGCTTATGCCGGTCCTTTCCAATCATTTCTAATTAATGTACAAACATATCATTATTGGTGATGGAAGTTTAACTTCAAAAGATTAAAGCTACTTTCAACGTTCCTTACATTTTAAACAATAGTCTACTATATTTAGTAACCTGGCTAGCGCCATGCCGCTATGTGCGCTCGAATAACTTCTAACTGCACAGCAATTTTCGCATGGATTTGGGAACCAATCACAGAACGAGGAGGGACGGCAAGACGATGACGCGCTATTCAATATACGGAAGCTTGTCGTTTATTTACGGATTTAAAAAAAAGTTTATTTACGGATCCAACATGACAGCAGCATACGCAACGCTAGTTTTCGATCAAGCTTTAGGCCGTGTTCTAAATAGTTTAGCTCAAAAGTTTACAGCGTCATACGTCATCGGATACGATGATACGATTGGCTGTGGCTACGTGCAGACGCACTATGGATACGAGAAAATGAATTGGTGGTCCCCAGACTAAATATCACTTGTGATTTTAGTCTGGCGTTAGCCAGGCTATATATTTAGAGCTGTTTCTATGCCTTTTTCTATCATGTCCAAATGTAGGCTATAACTGATGTGTTCATTCGAGTCTTTTGATAAATTGTTGTTTTGGAGTAGAGCAAGACTGGCTTCACAAGATAATTAAAGTAAAAGCAAAATCTAGCTGCTTTATGGACAGAAATGGGTTTCATTAAATGCATTTCAGTTCCATTTTGAACTCAAATAGAACTATTAATGACACCCATTTAGCTCTCTGAAAGAACACTCTTGCCTATTCTAACTGATTTTGATTGGCATTTTCATTTACCTGTGGATAACGACTTAATTGAGAATAATTCATGATTTTGATTCCGAAATGCAAAGCTTACCTGAATTATTTCGACTCTGTCAAATATGCAACATTAGTCAAATCTGAATATCTCAAAACTTAAATTACATTGTACATATTAGTTTCATCCCCTCCTGGAACCGCCACCTTAACGTGGTGGAGGGGTTTGAGCACCTGATCCTGGGAACTCTGTTGTCGGGAGCTTTGTGCCCCTGGTAGGGTCTATGGCAAACAGGTCCTAGGTGACGGGTCAGACAAAGAGCGGTTCAGAAGTTCCTTATGAGAGACCAACAGGCCCATTTAATCGTGAGGCCGTCCTTCTGTGGGCCCACCACCTGCAGGGGGAGCCATAAGGGGCTGGTGCAATGTGATTTAGGCAGTTCCAACAGCTGTCCCCACGACCCGGAAACGGAAAAGTGGAAGTGGATGGATGGATGGATGGATGGATGGATTATATGAAAATCAGATACATAGAAGAAGAAGGTATCTACCATTGCAATCAAATCGTGGCTTGACAGCTGCAAATAGTGTTTCCTTTCTGTTCCTGCTGAGAAAAGCTGATGTGCCTGGCTTGTATTCTATCAACCTTAATGACACAACAGCCCCCTGTCATTCCCAATGGGCCACTTTTTCCCTCTTTGTCCCAGTGAAATATTGTTTACACAAAATGAATGTTGGACAGTCTTGAATATCCATGTCCTGTGAGGATTTGAACAAAGGAAGCGCCTCTTTAGATCCCTGTGGTACATCCAGTGGCATTTCGAGGCGAGCCAGTCCTGTGTTCTGCCTCCAGCGAAATGCAGAAGCCTCCAGGCTCACTTCATACTCAACGTAGCAGGCGAGAAAAAGAAAGCACTTTTACTGTTTATTCAATTTAATTTGTCAGATTTTTAAGCCCACTGCCAGAACTGATTTAATGTAACGTTTCGATATGGATATCTGTGTTGATATTTCAATGTAACGTATACAGCAAGTCTTCCCTCATAGATCTTTCAATAAAACGTAAAATAGATAGCAGCAAAGCTTTAAAGGTTTGCAGTGAACTATTAAGGCTTTAAATCTTTTAAAAATCTGTTATAAATCTATTTTATTAATTTATTTTCATAGGGACAATGCATATTAATGAACATCTGCATTGAAACAACGAAAACAGACGTAAACATGCCGGATTATTGCCACAGGGCTGATTTACATCCGCAGTCCCTAGGCAGATACAGAGAAAGTAAAAGAAAAGTAAAATGATAAAGACTTTCATTTTTGGAGACATGCCCTGTGGTCTGACGGGAAAAGGAAAAAAATGGCCATAATGACCATGATCACCTTTGAAGGAAAAAGGGGGAATCTTGCCAGCCTGAGAACACCATCCCAAATGTGAAATACGGGGGTGGCAGCATCATGCTGTGGGGCTGTTTTGCTGCGGGAGGGACTGGTGTACTTCACAAAATAGATGACATCATGAAGAAAGAATACTATGTGGAAATATTGGAGCAACATCTCAAGACATCAGCCAGGAAGTTAAAGCTTGGGCGCAGATGGGTTTTCCAAATGGACAATTCCCAAAGCTTACTGCGGAAGTGGCTTAAGGAAAACAAAGTTAATGTTTTGAAGTGGCCATCACAAAGTCCTGATCTCAACCCAGTTGAAAACGTATTACTCGGTCTCAGAATGAACAAATCTATAACTGATCACTGTCATTTTATGCAAAAACATTTATATGATCATCTGCAGAACAAATTGACAGATCATTTAGAAAAAAAACAACAACAACATGTAGGGCTAAAAGGACTTACTGATTATGAATCTCGTCCAAACATTTCTCCTTAGTGAAGTTCAAATTAGTGCAAGACTCAAGCTGTTAAAGCTCAGTGACTGAATTGTGGAGGTTCTGAGCTTTCAAATGAGGGTTAATTATGGCAACCCAAGTTGAGTTGTGATTGCATTGCCTTTTTATTTTCAACCACGAAAGGTACATTAATACACTGCTCACAAAAACTTAGGGCACACTCAAAAAACTCATCCTAGATGTCAATCAATTCGATTTTTCGGATGAAAATCTTTATTCATAGTGTAGGGCAATGTGTTGAGAACAAAATAACATAAGAATGATAAATGGAAATCAAATTCTCAGCCCCTGGAGGTCTGGATCCAAAATTATAGTCAAAATCAAAGTGACAAATCAGGTCACTGGTTGATCCAAATTCTGTAGAAATTCCTCCAAACGAGTCTGTATCATCCTCAGTAGTGTGTGTGGCCTCCACGTGCCTGAATGCACTCCCTACGCCTGGGCATGCTCCTGATGAGACCACGGATGTCCTCCTGAGGGATCTCCTCCCAGACCTGGATTAGAGCATCAGTCAGCTCCTGGACAGTCTGTGGTGCGACGTGGCGTTGATGGATGGACCGAGACATGATGTCCCAGATGTGCTCTATTGGATTTAAGTCTGGGGAACGGGCAGGCCAGTCCATAACATCAATACCTTCATCATGCAGGAACTGCTGACACACTCTTGCCACATGTGGCCTGGCATTATCAGGCATGAGAAGGAACCCAGGGCCCACAGCACCAGCATATGGTCTTACAATAGGTCTGAGGATCTCATCCCGGTCCCCAATGCCAGTCAGGGAACCTCTGGCTCGCACATGGAGGGCTGTGCGGCCCTCCAATGAAATGCCTCCCCAGACCATCACTGACCCACCACCAAACCGGTCATGCTGGATGATGTTGCAGCAGCAGAAGAACGTTCTCCAGGGCATCTCCAGACTCTGTCACGTCTGTCACATGTGCTCAGGGTGAACCTGCTCTCATCCGTGAAGAGCACAGGGCACCATTGGCCAATCTGCCAATCGCTGTGTTCTCGGGCAAATGCCAATCGGGCTGCACGGTGTTGGGCAGGAAGCACCGGCCCAACTTGTGGACGTCGGGCCCTCATACCACCCTCATGGAGTCGGTTTCTGACTGTTTGAGGACCAACATGCACATTTGTGGCCCTCTGGAGGTGATTTTGTAGGGCTCGGGCAGTGCTTCTCCTGTTTCTCCGTGCACAAATGAGCAGATAGTGGTCCTGCTGCTGGGTTGTTGACCTCGGTCGGCCCCCCCCCCAGGTCTCCTGGTGTAGTACTGGCCTGGTATCTCCTCCATGCTCTGGACACTGCGCTGGGAGACACAGCAAACCTTCTAGCCACAGCACCAATGGACGTGCCATTTTGGATGAGCATCACTCCCTGAGCAGCTTCTGTGGGTTGTAGATGCCTCCTCATGATACCTCTAGTGGTGAGAACACTGGACAAATGCAAAAGTGTTCCAAAAATACGGTACAAAGGATGAAGACAAGGAAATGGTCTGTGGTCACCACCTGCAAAACCATTCCTCTTTTGGAGTGATCTTGCTAATTGCCGCTCATTTCCACCTGTTTTCTGTTTAATTTCCACAACACCAAGTGAAATTGATTCACAACAAGTGTGGCTTCCTAACTGGACAGTCTGATATCCCAGAAAATTGACTGACTTGGAGTTACATTGTGTTTTTTGAGTGTGCCCTAAGTTTTTGTGAGCAGTGTATATCAACATGTTTTCAAGCATTTTTCTCAAGGCTTTTTTTATGCCATTATCCATATGCTGCAAGGAACATAGTGCACCATGTTTCTGAAGGAATAACTGCACAGTGTTTGAAAGCAGTGTTCCTTTACAATTTTGTTGTTTGCCCTCATTGTTTCTTTATTATCATGTTTTATTTGGGCCATAATGGCACAGATCAATCAGTGGGTCACCTATAAAAACAGTTGCCCTCTGATCCCTGTGAAGCATTGCTCTGATGATGTTATTTGTCCCTTTCACTTTAATTATATAGCATTAAAAGAGTCTCCTTTTTATGACATGCACCACCAAGAGGTACCCATTTATTCTAAGATAGTATTTATTGGTTTTCATTGTTGCTTCAGCACAGAAAAGTTCACTTGTGAGGTCATTCTATCCCCCATGCCAGCTTATCAGTTGCTGTTGTGTACACTTTTTACGCTCCCATCAAGTTTAAACAATCTTGCAGGAAGAAAAAAAAAAAGACTCTGCAGTCATTAGGTAAATTGATTCTTTTGTAATTGCCGAGCTCACCACACTTTTCCAGCAGCGCGAGTGAGCACAGTTATTTACAGGAGTAATGCTAAGTGCTGTTTACATAGCTTTGTTTGTAAAAAATGAAAAGTAATTAGGGGAAATGAAGGAATTGAAGAAAGAGGTTGGGGGGTGGAGGAGATAAATGCTTTTGGCCAATGAAGGGACTTGACGTTCTGTGACATGGCTGCCAAGCAAATCATTAGATCAGTGCAGTGAAGTAATTATTATTCCAAGCTTTGTATATTAGTTAAGCCAGCTAGAAGGTCAGCATTACATCAGAACTTGGTGTATGGTGGTAGCTTTTTTAAGTATAGGTCAGTGCCATTCGTATAAAGGTGGACAATATAATGTTCATTTTGCAACAGAGATGTTTGAACAGTTGCCACATATGATGTTTACCTGTGTATATCCTTTTATTGCAAACTTGCATTGGTTATAGAAAGCTTCATTCACTGCATTAGAATCACTGCAAGTAAGAGACATTTGCATATAATGCTATAAAAGCAAAAAGAAAATGGAAATATCTTAGTTAAAGCTTGGATTACATTTTAAATGAATTCAAAACATGACAACTGAAATGTGAAGTGAATAATATATATTATTTTGACATGGTAATAGTGTGTGGATGGGTGGAATTCATATACCGTAGGATTTAAAACTGAATTGATGCGCTTGGAGCCGAAAAGGCTAAACAATGCCGGTCGACAAATGAGTCAGAGCACTTTGGAAATGCAGATCTCATGGGTTGAACATAGTCTGCAGTAGTTAGGCCCTAATACTTCAAAAGAGGTGAGCGGTTGGCCAGCAGTTGTAGTTTTTGTACAACTACTCAGTGCTGTGCAATTTATCAAATTAAATCAAATGGTTAGCTTATCACTGGCAATTATCTGCTTGGGTCATATTAAAACAAGAGGTCTACAGCGTTGATCAATATAAATACTGATAATGTGATAGTGCAGACAGAATTTAGATTAATTGTGGGTTTTTGCTCGTTTCAAGAGTTAGATCAGAGTTTTGTGGGAATTTCTTTGGACCTTTTATCCATTTAAAGGTGCACTATGCAACTTTTGAAGTGAAAAAAAAAAATGGCTTTATCGGAGCAGCACGACGCCTTTGCTTTCTCTCATAGTGGCCTTTATGACACTCCAGGAACAGTTGTTTTTTATAGGTTTGTACCAGAAACTGTCCAGAAACCGTGAAACTATTGATTCTGGAGCATCATAGACGCCACTGTGAGGGAAAGCAAAGGTGCCATGCTGCACCTATAAAGCCACTGAGTCACTTAAAAGTAAAATATACATATATATCTTTTTCACTTCAAAAGTTGCATAGTGCACCTTTAAGCAGGTGAGCAGCATGTGAGATAATTTTGCCTTCTGCAAATTCCCCCATGTTTTAATGTATTTTAATTAACGTAAAATGTGTTGGAAACAGTGTTGGATATTATAGCCTCAATATTACTTAGTATCTGATCCAAAATTATTGGTGTCTGTCATGGATTCAAGGGAAAAGACCCAAATGCAGAACGGCCACAAAAAAGTGAAATTAAATGTAACACAAAAGTCTAAGGCTTAAGGCAATAATACAAAGACAGGCAAAAAACAAAAACTAACTTGGCGGAACAGAAAGGAGCTGAACAGGACAATCAGACGTATCAAAATAAAACTCAAAGGACATGAACAGACACTGGAACAAGAACACTAAACAAAACCATGGGGGGAAACCGTGACAGTATCACCCATCTGCACTGCAGCTGATCCTGTACCAGTATCACATGGTTTGGAGTGAATAGTAGAGGTTTTTTTGTTCAAGCTGACATGTAAAATAGATAAAGCCATCGTTAAAACAGCATAAATTAAAAGCTTCCTGACCTGCCTTTCTCCATGCAAGTGGGATTTTGCTCTTGTTTTTTCTTTCCTAAGTCAAGAGAAAGTAGAAATAAAAAGAAGTCTCTCTCTCCTCTATTTGTTCTATGTCTTAAGTGTTTAACAATCGCTATTGTTATAGACCTTGTTTTCAACAGCAACTTGATTTGTTATTTTGTTTTATTGACACTTGGCCCTTGCATCCTATTGTTCATTTTCACATCAGAGCCCACCGATTATGTCTTCTTTCCAAAAGTAAAATATTTGTTACTCGTTTTGTTTTGCATTTCTCACTTCAGTTGAACTGCTATTGTTCACTTGAAGCAGACTTGACCTCTGTTTTCTGTTTGCTAAACCATTATGGAGTTCAAGATTTTACATTTGCACCTTCAGAAACAAAAGACACTTGTATCACTATTTTGATTAGACCGAACATTACAAACAAATCCTATTTTGACAAAATTTGGACGCACCATGCGCTATTCCCATGTGAAGACAAAGTGTCAACAGAATTTGCATCTTTTGCAATAATACGATACACTGGCCATTGAAAAGGATGTCAGTAACATAATGATGTGTTAGGTTGTTAAGGTCCTACTTCTTGCTGTTATAAATTCCACTGAACTTTAATTCACTAACCAATTTCTCACAAAGCATGAATTTAAACAATAACCAATACATGTTCTAACCATAAAATGCACTGGTCTCAAAGCTTTTCCATTTGGACTAGTCTGATTTTTATAATGGCACACTGCCTTTGCCGATTGAGAAAGGTTCAGTCTTATTTGTTGTGTGTAGCCAGATGCGTGTGGGACTTTTGACTGACGGCTTGTTTGAAGTAATCATCACATCAGCAGTGGCACGTATAGGCACGGCACTGCTTAACAGCTTGGTTGAAATGGTGTGTGACGAGAACCCACAGAGATCAGGGATCATTACGTTATGATAAAGCAGGTTATCACTCAGCAGGAGCTGCATTCAGCTTAATTAAAGAGTACCCATGAAGCTTTGTTATAAACTACATTATAACACAAAATCAGCAAACCAAACCAACCATGGTCAGACCACGTCCAGAGTGGAATGGCTGAAAAATGTTTTATTTGGTATCTTTGTAACAGTTGCATTGACGTCCAAAGTGATCACAATCTCTTTTAGAAATGTGAAATGATCTGAACAACACTCTTTTTTTTAAAGAACATTAAACGTGATAAAGAGTTCAAATTAACTGAAACATCTAAATAAGGGTGTGAATCCGTGTATGGTTCAATCATTGGTTACTTACTACATCTCAGTCCAAATAAAAAATATTTTAATTTAGTTTAAACAAAACTTTGAAAACACCAAATCCATAAATACAAATAAAACAGTTATTTTTGTCTGATTTTTAAAAAATCTATTTTTCCTAGAACATCTACCCTCACTCTCCCCCAAGCATCTGCTCTGCAAGTCGACATGTCCAGCTTCAACTCGCACTATTGGACAGAACATCATTAATAGTCAAAGGAAGACGATTGTCAAACTCTAGCTGCACCTACTATAGTTTGTCACACTGAGGGCATGAGCTCACCATCAGGATGCGTCCCACGGGACAGGCTGCTGCTGCAGGTTGGAGGCCAGTCCCGCATCTCACTGTCCAGCGGCTCGCTGTCAGCGCTGAGTGCCCTGCACATAGAGTGATAATAAAAGTGTGCCTTGAGTTCACGGGGAGAGGTCACAGTGATCTTAACGTTGCATGCATACGGTAAAGATATGCTACTCACTGGCTGCTCCAGCCCTAAACTGACCATTTACAGCTTAGCTTCCCTTAGCCCCTGGGGGGAGTCATTACAAGGCCATAAGGGAGGCGCATCTTATCGGTATAGTGCTTTTTACATATCACAAGTCACCCAAAGCGCTTCACATCACATATTTTGTATTTCGGTTTCATTAGTGTATTTGAACAGGGACAATTCACATGAATCAATGGTTCTGTAAATGTGCCACTTTTAGCAATACAGCGGTTTTCAACAATAGTCTCTGTGCAAAGATGTACAGTAGATTACCACCAGCAAACAATCCACCATAACAACAACAATCATTTATAGTCTACTTAAAAATAGTAAAACAATTCATTATTATGATCTCACACAGAACCTTCTCACACACAACCACACATAGGGCCTGATGTACTAAGCCAGGTGCTAAATTGCGAGTTTTACCTCAAATTAGCCATTGCTATTTTGTGGGCGTGTTGCACCTGATGTACCATTTGGAACCGCATAATATTAGAGCCAAATGTGATATGTAAATGAGTTTACTGCACAAATAGCGGCTGTTTGTCTTCACATGCCTTAGCGCCTTTGAGGAAAGAGCTACATGTAAAAAGCATTATGGATACAGGACAACTGTTCATTGATTATAATTATTGGGCTACTTCAAAGAAAACTGTTTCCATCTCTTCCCGTGGGTCAGTCCCTTAAATTGGTGCATGACGTTTCACCTGCAGGAGAGGAGAGCACCTGAACACGAGGCTGGCGCTCGTCTTTGGTAAGTAACGTGTGCAGAACTGGAGACTTATTTGTTTGTAAGAGTCCTCCTGACTGTTCTTAGGATTTGTTCTTATAGATACTCCTAATACACTTTTCAGCTAAGAACAAATTTTGTGAAGGCGTTAAAGGAATAGACCACCGTTTTTACATACTGAGATATGTTCTTACCTTAGCTTTGACGAGTTCTTTAGGACCTGTCTGGTCTTCACCCGTGCCTTCTATCACGTAAACACAGCGCAGATGGCGTTAGCATTTAGCCTCTCCACTATAGCTCCAAAACAGGTCAAGATAGAAGCTACCAAGCTCTTCCACGTTTTCCCTATTTAAATATGGTTACGTGAAGTGTTACACTACAAAGTATAATTACACAAAATTAAACAGTGTGGATTTTCTAAGCGGATAAACGGGGGAACTATAATGTAAGGCGTAGTAATACCAGGAGTAGTTTGGCATCCGCACAGTAAAGTGAAGATTACTGCGCAGTAAATTGAAGATTACTGCGTGGATTTCGAACTACTCCGGGTATTATTACGCCTTACAATATAGAGAGGCTAAATGCTAACGCCGTCTGCGCTGTGTTTACGTGATTGAAGGCACGGGGGAAGACCAGACAGGTCCTAAAGAACTCGTCAAAGCTAAGGTAAGAACATATCTCAGTATGTAAAAACGGTGGCCTATTCCTTTAAGAACAAATTTGTGCATAAGAACGTGTTGTGAATGAGGCCCAATGACCTGAATCTTTGACTTTAGAGAAATAGCCAACTGCCTGTGATTTGAGTCTGTCTCCTTCAAATATTCTATCCCTGTGTGCACTGCGCTGACAGTGCACGTTTAGGCGCAGGGGAAAAATTAAACCTGCCCTTATGCCCTACGCACACATCCAGCTGTAGATACGCGCCGGTTTGAGGGGCATCTCTCAGGTGCTGTGCGCATTGAAGCGCGGAGACCACGGCCAGAGGGAAGTATTGGGAAAAACTGCAACAAAGAGTGACGAGCGCTGCTGAATGTGAGACCAAAGATTATGAAGTTTTGATCATAGGCTCCTTTAAAGCGAAAGGAAAAGAAACGGGTAATGGGACAGCAGGACGCACGGCTCTCACTCGCACATTGGAGATGCCCAGAGATGAAAGGAACAGGTGAACAGCAGAACACGAGTTGTGTCTCCCTCAGTTTCATCAACACGCCAAAAGACTCGCAGGTAACGTTTAGCCTACTTTCCTTGGAACTCCGTACAACATCAAAACACAATTATTTGTAAAGAAGCCTCTCGCAAAATACAAATCGTAAAGTCAATGCGTCATCAGGGCGGCATTGTCCACACTCTCATTGAAACTATCTTCCTATTGTCCTAGCAGAGTAGCAGGACAATAGTTTGAGGAATAGATGAGAGTTAAGCCATTGTACGTGGCCTATTTGTCTCAAAGGGGACTTGAATCCACACGGTTCTCATGAACACAGTTACTTTCAGTAACTCCAGTTCTCTGTGGGTCAGGGACCAGAGGTGAGAGAGTGTGACCATTTACCTTTTCGAAAAGTGCTGAAAACTGACTAATAGCAGTCCTAAATCCCAGTCTGAAAGTAGCTTAGGGGTTAGTGGTTCTCACACTGAGGGGCAGGGCCCGAATTGAGATCATTATGTTCCACTCCTGCCCTGCTCTACTGCTCAGTGGAACTGTTTTTGACCGTAAATGGGTTCGCTGAATAGTCATGGGATGCATACTGTAGGGCCCCCTGTGTGGATTTTTGCCTAGGGCCCCAGAAGGGCCAGCACCGGCTCTGTCTAAAATGCAACCGAATGCTGGGAGTGGCATGTGATTTGTTCAAATTTTCCAGGAGACCCCCAAATAGGTATTACATAAAAAATATATATATATATTTATAATTTTAGTACAATACTGAAAAACTCCATGGTAGAAATACAGAAATTAGAAGCAGAAGGAATGACTCAACTATCTCCAATGAGCACCTGACCGATTTGTTTGACCTTTTATTCCCACCAAAAGGATGTGCTAATTCTATAATTGTAATACATATTGTGAATGTATCTGTATTTTTCTAAACAGATCAACAATAATGTCAATCAGTTTGTTGAGTTGTTTGTTGAGTTTGAGACTTTCAGAAGGTTTGAAATGATCCGAAATGGCTCTTTTGATGTTGAAGTTTGCAGACCCCCACTCTAGACTGACCTGTGATGTGAACTGATCTGAACAGTTCAGTGTCTGTCCCAAGTCCTTTTAAAGCCATTGCAAACTGAGGCTTCTAAAACAGTGTATAAGGGGAATACGGGATGAGGCACGGGCACGCACTTCGTACGGTTCTGCCCTCATCTTCGTCCCAGGCACATGCGCCATTGTGCCTGGCCAACGACGCATGTCCCGCTTCAATCTAACTCCACATCCAGTCTACAGTCACTGATATTCTTCCCAGATCCAGCCACTGGTTACAGCTAATTTGGTCTAATGATGAAGAAAATATTCCTAAAAAAAAAACGGGAAAACAAATGATCTAAGCATGATTTGTGTGGTTAGAGTGGAAATTACAAATTGTGATTCTCAAAATAATTTTTACTGCAATTATTTCTCCCTACTTTCTTATCTCTCTGGAAATTACAGATCTGAGTTTCTTTTATCAGTGATTTTCAGTGGCAGTCTCAGCTGCAGGAACATCTGGCACACAATGAGACTGCCAACTTACTGAGCTTCTGTCTCTCTCTGCCACACAGCATGAAAATGTCAAATATAAATAAGTAAATATTTATATTTTGCCAATCTTCTCTTTATTTCTTCTTTTTTACTGGGAAAATGTGTAAAATAAGTCACCAGCCCTATTAGATTGAAGGATTTTCTTATCGTATCGTATCGTATCTCATCTCATCGCATCGCATCGCATCGTATCTTTCTATTAATTTTGTACCAAATGTCACTTATTGTATTTGGATTCTCAGTTCTTTAGTTGTTTTCCTGTGGTGAACCTCTAAAATACCAACACACTCTCTTGATGGTTTTAAAGCCTGCTTATAGAGGCTTAAAAGCTCATTTTGCTCAAATAGCAACTTACACAGACACCGCAGGCTCTTTTGTCCTGGAGTTGACAGTTCTTGAATCATATACTCATCTTGCTATGTCGGCGCAATTGTATGCTTTCCCAGCACAATTACCAAGCCATGACAGGCTATTTTGGTTTTGTCTAAGTCCTCACTTACCATTCCAAATGTATCCATTACTATGCAGATTGGTCCATTATAGCCGGCAGCAGACACTTATTTTCAAGTAAGATGTTTTTGTTGTTTGTTTTTTGTTTTTTTCACAAGAAAGAGGGCAGCCGTGAAACTTTTGATCAAAAAGGTTAAAGAAAATAACTCAACAGTTCAATTTGATTTTAGTTACTGCATGGAAGACAGCTTTAACTTTGAAGTTTTTTTATGTTTTTTTTTTTTTAACCAAAAATCTCAAAGGTTTATGAAAATGTGCCTTGACAGCACTTTTTGACTGACCTCTGCTTTGCCTTTCAAGGTAGCAAGTCTGACAAATGGCCTAATCAGATGTCTTCACATGTGGTCGCTACAGCACCGTGAACATTCAAGTCTTATTTTCACCTACTGGTGTCCCTACAGTCCAGGTATTGTCCCCAATCTCAGTGCTGACAGAGCTGCCAAAGTGTGGCTACTCCTGATCCCCCAGGCCTGACAAGCCAATCCATCTCCACCTGCAGATTAACGTTACCACGTTTGTCACCAGTGCCCGCCCTTCAATCAAGGAGAACCGAAATAGATATGCTAAAACATTCAAACTGTCCACACAGATCAGGACACTCAGTAATAGGCCATTACACTTGCTTTCAGCTTCTAAATATATTTAAATGGAACTACAGTATCAAAAGTACATCTTTCTCAGAAGATTGCAGTTTAGTCTTAATAACTGGTGCCAATTTAGTGCAAATACAGGCATAATTGTATAAGCTAATAAAGAGTAATATCCCAAAAATGTTATATATTGACATACATTTCAAAATAAATGTCCAGGTCCAAAAAATAAAGGTTGTAGGAAGTCACTGGTATAATAATTGATAGCTAGTGTAAATTTGATGTCACTACAGTAAAAAATGTAGCTATTGAAGATTATCCATGAATGGTCATGTTTCTGCATACATTTCAAAATAAAGGTCCAGAATTAACAATGGTGTTCAAGAGGACACCACTTTTAAGGTCCGGACCTTAAAAGTAAAGGTTGTAGTATTTTTCTAGTATAATAATTGGTAACTGGTGAAAATTTAGTGTCACTACATTGAAAACTGTAGAAGCTATTGAAGAGCAATATACATATATTTATATTTTGGTATGGATTTCAAAATAATAATATGTAAACTTGCATTGAAATATGTCCTTAAAGATATTCCCAGGGACAGTGTAATGTTTCAACTTAAGATGAGATGAACAATGAACATGTGTAAATTATTGGACATTGCCTGAACCTGGTCAAACAAAAAAACATCAAATATCAAATAATAAATAAACACAAAAAAACACTGCAGTATTGTTCTCAGACCATACCGGTTATATAAAAATGCCTTTTGCTTTTGTCCGATTTTTGTTTGTGTGTACAAAAGTAGAAACTCCATATGGAGGTGTCATAGCAGCATTGTTGCAATAACTCAATTACATGGCGTGTACAGAGAGGGCAAACACTGGGGTCCTGAATGTTCACACACTGGTGCGCGGCCAGTGAGCAGGTCAGGTCTGCAACACTAACGGGATTAAGCACATACTCTTTATGTCTTCTACACAGCCGGCCTGAAATAATTGGATTTACAAGGAGTTTTTTTTTTCTTTTTTTGAAGAAAACCTACTGACCTGGTAGGATGCAAAATATTTTCATGAAATGGTAGGAAATGCTCTTACTTGTCTTCCATACTCGGTCCAGTTGGTTAATCTAAGTTTCACTAGCGCGCTCGCTAGATGCACATATTGTTATTTTATTTATTGTTTTAAGTTAAGATTACAGCTCCTGTTGACCACATTACAGTCAGTTTGGACTTACCAGCAGCACAAAAAATCGGATCATTGTAAATGGTCTCTACTTAAAGTATATAGCACTTTTCCATCTACATTAGGCACTCAAAGACCTTCCCAGAAAATGCTTCAAGTTGACCATAATACACGCAGTGCTATTGCACACAATACTGTGTTCCATCTGTTTTCCCTCACTAAATAGCCTTGCGATTGTCTAGCATTTTGTGTATCAGTGAGTATATACTAGAGATGCATGGGTCGGCCTTTTTTCCTGACCCGCTGTAATTTAAACCCGACCCCCACGACCCGGAGAAAAGCCTCTCAGTTTGCTGACCCATCCCGCACACATTAAAAAAACTGCTGCATGAGTCACGCTGCATGTGGCTATCACTCAAATGGGAGCACGTCACGTGATGGCAAGTTTACAGTGGAGAATTAGCACTTGATGCTTTGTTTTGCTACTGTGCCGCTGAGGAACCTTTGAAAGTAAACGGAGCAGTGTTAATTTTGACAACATATTTTATTTTAGTTTTAGTCTTAGTCTTTTGACTAAAATGTAATTTAATTTTAGTCGAGATTTAGTCAAAACATTTTTTTTCAATTTTAGTCTAGTTTTAGTCGACTAAAATTGCATGTCAATTTAGTCGACTAAATTTAAGACTAATTTAGTCGACTTTGCTTTTATAATATTCATTATAATCATATTTAATCAAGGTCCTCGACTTAATGGAGCTTCTCCCACATGAACAAAGCTCAGAGCTGATTCTTTGGCAGTGAATTTAAATGACATGAGGCTCTTTCTGACGGTCAATAGAAGTTTGGATGATTTTAGTCTCTCCTTTTCATTTTTATTTAGTCTTATTTTAGTCGACTAAAATATCTGGACATTTTAGTCATAGTTTTAGTCTCATGAAAAACTTTTAATTTAGTTTTAGTCCAATTTTAGTCGTCAAAAATATCACTTTGACTAAAATTAAGACTAAATATTTTAGTCGACGAAATTAACACTGAAACGGAGTTTGGACTGAAGTGGAGGAGCTTACGAAGAAGTTGCTGTCCTCAGGTTAGTAAGATGCTGTGTGATGCTTTGATTTTAGTTTTACCTTGCTTCTTGTTGATGCATTACTTTCATGACACGTGTCATTTTGTGCTTGGGCACGGCTATTGTGACACATTTGTAGCGGTGATCAATACAGAAGCGATAGGTCTGGTGACATCTAAACATAACATGCTATGACACGTTTACCCCTAAAACTAAACATTCAACTAAACACAGTCGACTTTGTGTGGCATTTATGGATAAGAATGCACTGAATGTTGTAAGCCAACAATATAAGGACAAAAAAAAAGTGCGCTTTTTAACCCCACCCACCCGCACCCGAAGTTTGCCATTATTTTGAGGTACCCGAATGCGCGGGCCCCGCGGGTTGACCGCGGGCTTCGGGTCGACCCGCGCATCTCTAGTATATACAGTGAAAACCATATGTTCACATACACTTCATAAAAAGACACATTTGCATTTTTTTGCTCACTGTCTAGCATGAAACCAGAATTAACTTTACATTTTTACACGTCAATTAGAATTTTAAAAATTATTTCTATTTGTCAAACTCCAGAAGAATCAGAGATAGAATTTTCTACATATTTTTTATTACTTCTTACAAAACCAAAAGTTTACATACATTTCATTAATATTTGGTAGCATTGCCTTTAAACTGTATATTTTGGGTCAAACTTATTGGATTTCCTTCCACAAGCTTCTCACAAAAGTTGGCAGGAGTTTTGGTCCATTCCTCCAAACAGAACTGGTGGGCTGCGTGGATTGAGATTCAACTGTATTGAGATCAGGACTTTGTGATGACCACTTTGTTATCTTTAAGCTTTAAGCTTTATTCTCCAGGCTGATGTCATTATTTCAACATAGTGTTCTTTCTTCATGATGTCATCTATTTTGTGAAGTGCACTAGTCCCTCCCGCAGCAAAACAACCCCACAGCATGATGCTGCCCCCCCGTTTTTCAAAGTTGGGATGGTGTTGTCAGGCTTGCAAGATTCCCACTTTTTCCTCCAAACGATGATGGTCATTATGGCCAAACAATAATAATTTGGGTTTTCTGGTTTCATGTCAGTACGAAAAAAATGCAAATGTGTCTTTTTACGAAGTGTATGCAAACGCATGGTTCTCACTGTATATACCTTACCCTCAAAAATCTTAAATTAGTCTTGAATTATATATATATATATATATATATATATATATATATATATATTCACCGAATGTATTTAAGATTACTTTGACTACGGACCAGTGATTTTAAAAAGTGTGTCAGTGTGTGAGTCATCCCCGTACTGATGTCCACATTAAATGAACCGCGGCCATAAAACTGTTATTAATTGAAGCTGCCACATAATCAGAGGGGCTATGCTTCAAGGTTGTCACTGCCTGTAACTTAAAAGCCAGTCTAGTCCATCATAGAAACAATGTAAAACAGGATGCAACAGTCTCGCTGCAAAATGGGACAACAATTAATTATTAACCATCTCACTTACCACATGGTACAAGTTGATATTCGTCAAGGTAATTTACAAAGATTTTAACAGCAATCCACGAACAATATCCAAACTAGACCTGCACTGAATCCAAACAAGCCGCCTGTCCCACAATCACAGACTTGGCCCGGCAATCAATCAGTGTTTACAGTATATGTGTATCTATACCTTCACCCGTATGGCCCCTTGTTTTGCCTTCGTGAGAAAAATACTCTCAGCGTCAAACTGGAGCAAAAATACGTCTAGCAATATATTGGGAAAGGTGTTAATTCTGCCCAAGGTCCACTTTTTCTGCTCGGCATAAGCTGTCTGTTCCACTCATGTGTAAGGAACATTTGACAAGTATATCGCTCCATTGGGTTTACATCATGGGCACTCCTCCAAGCATTCCAGTCCATTTTTCTCCATATACTGAATCAATGGCGCTCACTAAACTAGGCTTATTCCACCATAGAACTTCCTGAGTACACACTTAGACTCTGTGCCTATGGCTGTTTGAAAAGTTTCCTATCCTTTCTTGTCCATGATGTTGAAGCCAAATTCAATATCAGGAAAAGAGCTTATAGTTTGAGCAATTTGAAGTCTTGGCTCATTCAGGCATTGCAGCAATAACAAAGGCTAAATGAACATGCATCTACAGACACTCCTCCTTTCTGTTCAAAAGAAGAACCGTCTGGACAGCTCCTCGCAGCTTATCATTTCACGATTTTACCCAGATCGGTCCAATCACGCACGAGAGGCGGGACTTCACCACCAAAACAATGGAGATGCCTGGCGTGGCGAGTGATACAATGTTTTCTCCCGCTCTTTCGTCTGTTTTAAATCATTAAAAAAGATGAAATCCCTAAAACCGGAGAAAGAAACAGTGTTTAAAGCGTTCCTCGTAAATAAGGACGTTTTTGGAAAGGCCTCCTGCCGCTGGTTGCTGTGACATATATAGCATTGCTCTGATTGGTTGATGCCGTCTGTCAATCACGCCCATCGTTGAGATCATGCTTGCTCCCAGACTATGTGTCTTTGAAAAATCTATGAAAAAGCATGTCGTTTGGCAGGCCAGGCAATCTACAGACCAGCTCGCAAAGTCTATTTAAAATTGTTTTGTAGCCTTGGCTTGAGAGATCATTTCTATCCCCCAAGGTTTTTTTTATCATATTTTATTTTAAGGGTACCCTTATTTAACTTTTATTTACTTGCTGTTAGGGTCAGGGTCAGGGGTTCGAGTTAGGGAAGGCACATGCACGGTGTGTTGTGTGTCAGTCACACTGATCTTACACATGCTGTATCACACTGGTATACACTGTAGGCTGTAAGCTCCCCAGTCAATACACTTTGTGATTTGGATATGCAAAACTGGAGAAAATAACTCTAATCCTATCCCCTAACCAAAATGGCAGATAAAAGGATAACAGGGTAAAACACTGTATTACTGTCATTGCATGTCAGCATACATGGATCACGTAGCTGTGGAGCTGTCATGTTTAAAGGCCTTTGGTGCAGCCAAAAAGCGAGCATCGCTTGAGTGGGCAAACATAATATGTTTTTTGCTTGATGAAGTTAAATGGACAACCTGCTATTTTATTTTATCTATTTTTTTTAAATAAACAAACTGGCTAAGGCATTAATTATTATTTGATTTTTAATGTGTATTTCAAATAATAAAATCTTGCAATTCTAACACTGTACAAATGTATTAAAAAATAATACATTTGAGTGTATTTTGAGTTATTACTTCCTTGCCCTTTCCCTTATGTGTGAAAATATTACATTTTGTTTAGTTTTTTTTTATTCAATTTGCGTGGGCTGTGTTCAATTTCCATTCCTTTCCTGCGTTCCTGCACAGGGCCGTCTGTTTTCAGTGCACCTGGGGCCTGACTCTTCATCACTGTCTGTATGTGGGTGTGATGCATGCAAGAGACGGTCCGATCTGAACAGCCTTTTCCTTTACACACCTCTGCTCGGAATATTAACCTCGATGTGGTCATGTGGGTGTTGATTGGTGGGCTCTGTACATATTTTGTCATTCATATAAAAAAAGAAGTGGGTGTTCGGGTCAGTGGTGACTGCGTGATGCAAGTAATATTCCTTGGATAGTAATTCCCTGTGCAATGATTTCTGGCAGGCGGTAATTTTCAGACTCCAGATTGCGGACATGACATGGATGGTTCTCCCTGGTCACATGGTTAAATCAATAAAACTGCTCCCTATAGAACGATCGGGACATTGTTGGAAATATGCAACATCCCAGTGACAGGTTGTGCTGCCATAAGACTCACAATGCTGCAAAATGTGAGTGTTTTTAGGCTTTTAACTAGTACTCAGCTATTGATTTCCAGTCAAAAAAAAAAAAACATACAGATGATGGCTCACAAACCTTTAATTATACCTTTAGATTATTATGTTACTTTCATCACAAAAAACTGCTACTCCTTTACAACTGTGCCTCATAAAATAAAATGGTAAAATGGCAGCGAGGTCACCCATAAGGAGAATGTCATTGTGTCCCTTCTGATTGCCAAATCTGTCAGTGTTATTCAGTCATCTCTGGGTAAACAGCCAGAAATTATTTCCGAGGCATGCTGATTAGCCCAGAAGGGGAGGGTAATGAAATGGATAACCTGCTTGAGAGAGCACTTGCTTTATTACTCCATTACACCTAACAGGAACTAAGGTCTGGGAGGCCTCCAACAAAGGAATCATGGCGCAGCATTTATCCTGCCTTTTATTTTGTCTTCAAGCCATATTACTGCTTATTGTGGTCCAGGATCTCCCTGATCAAAATCCTGGATAGCCAAAGTGGCATTCAATGTTCTCTAAGGTGATATGGTAATCTTTTTTGCTGAAACCAATCTAGAGGTTAATTGGGACCCCATTTTTTTTAAAATCTTTTTTTTTTTTTTCTCTACTTCTTATTAGCAGTTAAGATGTTGATTGTTGGATGGAATACGTTTGCGAGACATGGTAATGGTGTACTTTGTTCCCATCAATGATCTATCTTCTTCATTTGACCCATCCTTGCTGAAAGTGATTTTGCAGGACCTTGTAGATCCCAATTTTGTAACAACAGTTCCAAATGTAATAGCATTTTTATGTCACTGGGTAAATTAAAGAAATTAAATCAAGTATAGTTTAGGGCGCAATTGTGTTTAAATGTCCAATGTTTAGCTTCTGAAGCGAAGACAGACCAAACTTATTTTTCCCTCAGTGAAAAAGTCACCCAAAAAAGAGACATTCAAAGCTAAGTGGGTTCCAAAATGGGAGCCACAGACCAATCAGCATATCTGCAGCCAACATCAGCCTATAGCTCCACCTTATCCAGTCCCTGTGTGTATACTAAAAAAGCAGCTTCAGCCATGCCTCCATTTCTATCTCACTCCCCGACTCTGTTGGCTAAAGCAACACAGGCACCTTCTCTCTCAAGCCTTTGTGCCTCAGGCAAAGCCTGTGTCCTTCGCTCTCCTCATGGGACAAAGACTTTTGCTTTTACTCTCCTTTCGTTTGTGGTCATTCAGCTGACCAGCTCCAAAAGATTTGAACAAACAGCAAAACAACAAGATAGATTTTTGGACTGTTTTTACCTTGTGGTAAAAAATGTAAAAAAATGTTGATTAAGTCCATACAAGTACAAATTATGCTACAAGTCTATACCGAGAATGAACTAATTACCATGTCCAAGCTAATTCTATGTGTGTTTTGGTCAAACTGTGATTAAATTATACACTTAGGAATTTTAATGTGGTTATGCATGGGTTTCGAGTCCCTTTCATACCCATGATCTCACTTTCTTCAGACAAAACTTATAAACCTCTAAATATTGGTAGGTGGGTCCCCTCTCCGAAACTTCTCTTTTGATATTTTTTTTTTCTGCTGTAGGTTTGTTATCTACTCCTAAACACTACAAGTACATATCGTGGAAGAGAGGGCCTAATCTTGTGTTTCTAAACGCAGGCTTCAGATTAGACTGGGCTGGATTGACACCCATGGCCAATGGCAAAGTTGCGTACAACAGTGGTCCCTTCCCGAGCTTTTTCATCTCACAGACCAATGTTTTTCCCGGAGCGAGGGTGACGGTGGGTGAAGTGTGTGATGGGCGCACGTGCTGGTTGTTTTGATCATGTTTCTGCGGTGTGTAGAGGCCTGCACGGCACTCTTCAATACCAGAGCCAGCAGTATATGTTCTCTTTATCTCGGGACCCGGCCAATGTTTAACTCACAGTGGACTAAAGTTTGTAGTTTGTCCTGTAACAGCATGAAAATGATGCAGCCTAAATGTTGAAGGAAGTACATGAGGCCGTGTGCAATGTTAATGCAAAGATGAGCAGAGAAAAGGGTAAGATGCAACTAGTGCTTGTTGCAGTCACACCAAGCCTTAATCGACCCATTGTTTTTAAGCCACGCCCCCTCTCTCACCACGTGGATCGGGCCCAGGATGTTCATCAGGAGTACTTACATATTAGCATTCTTAATAAGTGCTTGTTAAAGTTATCATGACCCAATTACTGTTCCATGTTAATAAGCACGTTACCATTATAGGTAGCAACTTTACGGGTAACTGAAAATACCCACAGCATAAAGAACTCAGCATTTCAGTAGCCTTTTATTTGGCACAGAAGTAAACAGCAGAGGCCACATCTAAAACCCTGTCAAAGTTCAAAGAGGAGGGTGTAATTCACTATGTGGAGTTTCATAGTAGGAATCCTGTCAATGGTGCGGTGACTCCATGGCCCTCACTCTGGGGGTAAGATGTCATTAGAGAGCCAGGACACGGCGGAATTGCAGCCAGGGGTGAAAGGTTAGCGCAAGAATAGAGAATGCAAGCGCCGCGGTGCAGCCAGGAGTACATGGGCCAGGCGGATGTGGGTCCCTAGGGTCCAGATGGAAAACAGCAGCAGTGTGGAATGTATCAATTTGGGGAGGCCACGGACAAGGGCACAGAGAGCACAGAAGGAGGTGTCCGGATCATGCTGGCCAAAATGTGAGGTGATTGTTTTTGTCTGATGCAAAGGTGAAAGTGTATAAAAGGTTGCAGACGATGCAGTACTTGCAGGAAGTAGTGAAGAATAGTGATTATGAGAGGTAGTATCGATATTTGTTTGCTAAATTCAATAACTAAAGTTGGTATTAACTAGTTCCTGCTAATATTTACGGTGCCATCATGGGCTCGCGTTCTCTGTATACGGAGGGCCATACTAGTCACTGAGTGAATCAGCTGCAGTGACTCGTGGGTTCAGGCCTGTGCACGGCAGCATCCGACAGGGACCGAGGAGTGCGTGGACCTGACTGCGCTCCAGTTGAAAGGACAGGGAACCGGTTGCCACCTTGCAGCTGCCCCATGGCGGCCCCGGTGCACTGTGACTGAAGTCACTTTTTAGTGGATGCAGTAGAACTGTGATTTACGTATTTAGGCCTAATAAATTTGACTTTTTTACTTGATTGTATTATCGGTTGCAGCACAAATCAAATCAAATCAAATGTATTTATATAGCACATTCAAAACAACTGCTGTTGACCAAAGTGCTTCACAAAAGGTCAAGGTTCACAAATATGCTCTCACATCACCATCTTCACCAATAGACTTCCGGCCACAACCTGTTCAGTGTCACATCCAAAACCCACAATAACTGCAAACCTGTGACATATTAAAAAAGTATTGTTCAGGACGTCCTAAAACGGCAAAGCAAGAAAGGCCGCAGCAGCGTCACCTGCAACCTCCTGTTTTGAGCAGAAATTCCACTTAAGCAGCGATAAAAAGAGAGAAAGACATTATTACTGGGATGCTAGTTTGAACAACCTTTCTTACTTATATCACAGCCAGTCAGCAGGACAAGGACCTTAACCATGAAGCAGTATCAAGCAATGATTCGGCCTGATTCAAACACACAATCTACGCTGCATGAAGTGAAGGAGAACACGTTGTTCCATCTTGTGGCATTTGGACAGTGTGGCTGGCGCTTTTGGCCTGGAGGCCCAGGATAGCTCAGCAACACTAAACCATCAGATGTTTTACAGAACCAGTGAGCACCAGTGTGCTCTGAGAGTATTCCAGACAGACTTTTGAAAGCAGACGTTAAGTAATCACTGTGATCTTTGGTTGGATTTTGAATAAAAAGACAGATTCTAATTTAGAGGAATTATGTAAACAAGTTATTTTAGTTATGCTTTTGACATCCAGAAGACAGAGTGCAATTTAGGAGAAGAATGGAACAGATGGTGAGTGATTCTTAAACTAAAACCCTACTTTGTCTTGATAGAGTCAGTGCAAATGATGTTTGCTATTTCATGCACTAGATATTTAGGTAAATGAAAACATAATTTCCTGTTATAAGTTTCATATTTACTTCCAGTTCTCAAATCCTTTATTTGTTATGGCATTTATCCCACACATGTACTACTTAAAATCACAAGATACTATTTTATATCACCTGATTCATCATTAGAAACTGCCTATGTTATTGGTGGCACAGATTTGATACTTGTTCACTAAGTTCACTATGGCTTTTAAGTGTTTTTGAGAGGCAAGAATCTTAATTACACCCTAATTTCAGCACTTAAGCGTGTGCTATCTATTTTGCACATGTGCAAATGTTTAGTAAATCAGGCCCTTAGCATTGATGCTATTTCAAATTTTTGTAGATGCAATGTTACAACGCGTCTTTAAAGAATAATAGGAGATGCTTGCAACAAAACATGCTGGGAGACAATTTTACTATTAGCTCCAGAACATACTACCTCTTCATTATTCTTGCTAAAAATCTACGAGAATTAGGAGTATTTCTTTTTTATTATTACAGCATTATCCACCAGCATGTTCCAACAGTGTGATCATAGCCAAGCTTGTTAAAGGCGCACTGCATAAACAAATGTGAAGGAACTGAGCATATTTGCTCCGTAAGCCTTCTGCTCACACACCAGTCTGCGCTGGTGCTTTTACAGAACACCGTAAAGGGGGGTGATTTATATCCCATGTGGCTTGTGATTTTCCTTAAATGAAAACATGCCGCGTCCCCGTGGCGTCTCATGTGATGGGCAGATAAGAGCAGAGTGGCGCAAAGAGCCCGGCGCAGTCACAAACACGGGCGGCTTTACAAGGTAACACAGTAATAAGCCCATTCTTTCATCAGATACGTTGCCGTTGCCCGCTGCGAATGGCCAAATCAGCCTATCACTGTGTGTCCAGGTCTAGCCAGGTCCTCCGTTAATACCGCTCTTATCGTCGGTGTCTTGTGCGATTTCCATCCATGCCTTTTTATCTGCCAGGCCCATATCAAACAGTGTCTGTCTTATTGGAGACGCCCGCAGGATTTGTTACGCCAGTCTGTTAGCTGCTGCGTGCATTTGGTCAGCGGAGCACACAGACCCAACCTTGACATTAATGATTCAATGAACACTGTAATTGAGTGGCTTTCTCATTTCCTGGACGCTACAATACGGAGCCGCTGGTGGGGAGACATCGGGTAAGAGGTTCGGGGGAAAATAGAAGATTATTTGAAAAAAAAAAAAAAAGGAAAAAGCAAGAATGAGAAAGGCGTTATTTAGGTGGATAAAGACATTGAGTGAAAATGTACGATGGCAGGATAGAGAGATCAGAGAGGATGCAGGGAGATGCACTGCAGTAGATGACTCCCAGAGGGGTTGCCCATGTGCCGCGAGCACTATCTCCATCTTACCGCAGTCGCGATTCCATTCCGTGCAGCAAATTACTTTCCTTTTAAATTTACTGCAGAATTATATAGGGAAGTGTGGCCTTATTCCAGCTATAGCCTTTATCATTACCTTAATTTTTGGTGAATCCCTCGTGCTGTAGTGCTGCAAAGTGAATTACAAAGTACTCTGTTAGGTTGAGGGCTGACTACAAGGTATCAATTTATGGATATTTTTTCCAGAATGTGTATTATTGATTTTAAATATTGAATGTTATTACATAGCTTTAAACCCTTCGTTAAAATATACACTACAAGACTAATGTCTACTGCAACCTCTCAACCCCCACCTGAACCGAATTTGGCATTGTCCAAATCTAAAAGCTTCTTGAAAAAAAAAAAAAAATAAGCGTCAAAATAGCGACAAAAAAGTATGTGCATTCTCATTTAAACTTGTTCAAGCTCTTTGAACTTTCCGTAGCCCCCCCGGCCAATCTTTAGCAATTAGAATTTAACTAAAAGCAATTAACCAAGCTCTGTTTCTCATCAGGTTCCAGTAATTTCAATCAACTCGTTTCTGTATAATGCATGAGGAATTATGTTTTCAGCGCATTGTGTTTCTTTGGATTACCACAAAAACGATGCCGAACATGCCAGCATTGTAACGTAAATGACTGCATGTGACCATAATGAACTCTGCTTTTGACATTTAGAAAATATGAAGCTTTTCTGTGATCCCAGCCTATTCACTCTGTTTTCCTATAGCTGTGAATTACAACATTTGTGTTATTTGTGACTTTCCTTTTGTCACCCCCACCCTGTTTGCCTTCACGGATATTAATTAACTGCGTTCGCCGTTCATTAGCCAGAAAAGTTAATTGTTTTCTCCCCTCCTTGTGACGAACAGCAAATAAATGTGCATCTATCACGTTCGAATTTTCCAACTGTAAACAATGGAAGCGGAGAGAAAGTTGCGGTGGCAGTGTTACTCGAAAGGTTTGGGAGTCACTAGGCGTCCGCAACAGAACGGAGATAATTCCGATGTTGTTTACACAGACAAAGTGATTTCGGCTCATTAATATTGGAGAGACCAGTTCTCCGAGACACTTCTGGGTTTGGATAATAAATCACCGTGTGAAGCTTGGTTTGGTTCGATTTCAATGCAAATGATTTCCCCCCTTTTTTTATGCACATTGTTTCACATTAGCAGTGTCGTAATTGCCTGTTTTGTTACTACAAAAAAGAAACAAGATAAATTGAAAGTAACTCATTTAATGTTGCATTTAATCAAGCTGCAAATGCAACCAAAGAAGTATTTCACATCGCAGCCCGCTACCTTCACTGTACTTTTATGTAGTTCATGGAGGTGCCACCATGAATTGTGCCCGCCCCTTCACTTGTATTAGTTTACATAGGTCTGGAGAAAACAAGAGCAAATAAGCCACTACACGGTAGGGCTGTGCAATTAATCGAAATTAGATTACAATTTCGATTATTACACTAAACGATTACAAAATTTGCATGATACATTTTTATTTGTTGTATTTATTTTTTGCAAAGCAGACTTGCATTATTTCATGGCGCTGGGATTATTTTCCCTTCCCATATCATGCGCCATGGCTCATGCTTTTGCCTGACATAAAAACAAACAGTGCTGTGTGATGATGTCCTCAGGCCGCGCTGCTCAGTTTGCTTGCGCAGGTGTGAGGGCTGGCCAGCAGGGGGCATTAAGAAGAGACCGCTCCTTAATCGAGGCATACTTGAAATCATTTGTACTTGTATGACTGTTCAGAAAACAGAAAATATTCATCATATATTAATAAATATATCATTAAAATAAAGACTTTTTTTTAAAGGCAACAAATAATCGTTTGAATAATCGTGATTTCAATTGATTGATCGTGATTATTATTTTTTCAATAATCGAGCAGCCCTACTGCACATTGGACATTTTACACAAATCAATCTACTGTGCATCCGATTTTAGCGGCGAACATTTTCCCTTGTTCTCCACTTAAAGGAATTGGCCACCTAAGGTAAGAACATATCTCAGCATGTAAAAATGGTGGCCTATTCCTTTAATGAGTGGACTTCTCGCTCTGCCGGAAGTGTCAAGACAAATGGAAGTGCCGATCCGTGGCAAAAAGAGGCAAAAGGTGAATACTATGCAAAATCATTGATACAAATATATTCGCTACCCTATCACCCTACCACTGCAGCTACATGATCCTGTTCCATATTGTGGCTTATCCTGACATGAAGTGCATCCAAAACAACTGCGACACAACTGTTTCAAATGGATGTTTGAAAGTATGTTTATGTGGCGGTTCACGGTAGTGGATGCTTAACTCAGGGAGGTGGCTGGAATGGGTGATAATGAATTATTGTGCATTGTATTTAACATTATTAGTTTTGCTTATGTATTTTTGTGAATTATTGTTAGAATGTTTGTAAATATGTGTAGCTACATTGCACTGAATATGTATATGCTTTCAAATATATGCATGCTTTCTTTTGGTTGAAAGAAAGTATGTAAATGTGTGAGACATGCACAGTAAATTTTATGGAAACCCTGAATTTCACAGTGAATAAAAACAATAGTTCAGTTGAGTTGTCAATTCTACCACATGTTGAGCGTATACAGTGAATTGAAATAAAACTCCTGATGCAAAAACACAGTTTAACACAGAGCAGACTTAAATACAAATATTTATACAGTAGGGGGCACCAGGAGGAGGGAAAGGGAGAATTCAGGTTCCTTCAGTCAGTTGCACCAAGCATGGATTGGGACTCCACTGTCGTCACCTGGAGGATTGAAGAGGCTGTGAGATGGGTGGGTAGTACCACTGGAGAGTTACTATTGTATCAAATGCACATTGGTTATCGTCACCAAACCCGTTCCCTTAAAGGGGGGGTATTATGCAAAATCGACTTTTTCAAGCTTTACATCATGTTATTAAGTCATTCCCTCATTAAAACCATGCCTGAAGTGTTGCCTTGGCACATTCACGTATTTTCGTGTAATCTGTAAAAACTCTGATGGCGGCCATTTTAGGGATAAAACGCCTGATTCCTTCAGGAAACGCCCTCGACCTCCAGGATACGCCTCCGACCTTTCGTCACCAGCCGAGTAACCAACCACTGCTCCTCAGCAGAACCCCCTCCCCGCAGTGTCTAGCCCTAAGATGTAAACAGAGTCATCATGGAGGTTAGCTTCATGTGTTGTGAACCGGAGCCACAGCAGACTTTTACAAAGACACACATCAGTGTTTCTGTTACCTAAACACCCAGGATTAAAACCGGTGACAAGAACACTTATTTCAGTGTCTGGTTCTGCGCTGGGCCTTGATGATGCACAGAGCCTCCGGAGAAAGCTAATGCTAAGCTAAACCTCGAGTCATCACGTGAAAACGAGAAATATGCACACATAAAGGCAATAAAACCACCACACATATAAAGAACCGTTTAACAATGAGCACACACGGAGCCAGGCTTGTTTATTTGGAAGTTTATTGCTCACATTTCATCTACAATGGGTCATAGACGAGTGGCTTTCTTCCGGAGCTAACAAGCTAGCCGTGACAAGCTAACGGGAAAATTCACTGAATACAAGCAGCATATTATGCATTGAAAACGTCACTAAAACAGGCAACTGCTTGAAGCAGCCTTTATGATGATCACACACTGAGCCGGGCTTGTTGATTTCGTAGTTTATTGCTCACATTTCATCTACAGTGAGTCGTAGCCGAGTGGTTTTCTCCCGGAGCTAACAAGCTAGCCGCGATAAGCTAACGGGAAAATTCACTGAATACAAGCAGCATATTATGCATTGAAAACGTCACTAAAACAGGCAACTGCTTGAAGCAGCCTTTATGATGATGACACATGGAGCCTGGCTTGTTGATTGTGTAGTTTATTGCTCACATTTCATCTACAGTGAGTCGTAGCCGAGTGGTTTTCTCCCGGAGCTAAGGCACTATTAGCCGCGACAAGCTAACAACCTTCACCTTCACAACATTCATTGAAAACAGGCAGCATATTATGCACAAATAACGTCAATAAAGCAGGCAACTACTCGAAGCAGCCTTTACGATGATCACACAATGAGCCTGGCTTTACACATTTGTGGTTTATTGCAGACTTTTCATCAACAATGAGCTGTAGTCGATTATAACAAGCTAACGGGTAACCTCGAAAAACCATTGTCCACCTGCACAGATAATGTCCGCCTTTGAATCGTATGGGCTCCTGCAGATCCTGGTGTCGTCCATGGGGGTATAGTTAGAGATCCATAGGGCATGGCAGATGCAAAGAGAAGCCTCCAAACCGCAGTTATTTTTCAGGCAAGAGCCCCTTCCAAGCGTCCGGTGTGGAAGGTTCGTCTCCAAATAATATCCTGTGTGGCCATTGTTCACAAAGTGATAAACAGTAGCTCCTTTCCAACAATAAAAATTAAAATGCACCGATCGTAGTTTCAATACTGTTGAGTCAACGAGCGCAGTGTTGTTGTGATGCCACAGACAGCGTGTGGAGGGGGCGTGTCGGAAAGGGTCAGAGGTTCTTAAAGAGACAGAGGCCTATTTCAAGTCATTTGCTACCGCCATTTTGAAAGAGCAATTTTATACAAGGCAGTTCTTCTAATTTACTGCATTGACAGACCAACAGAAGGTTTCGTCATCATTGTAGTGTGCTATAGACTGGTGCTATGTGGCTGAAAAAAGCATAATACCCCCTCTTTAAAGAGTTTATGCTACAATTTCACAATGCAAATGTTTTTATTTTGCCACTTTAAGACTGTAAAAATATGGAGTTCTTTTTGAATGACACAGACATAGCAACCCTTGAAGTACATTATACGCGACTACAGCAGCATCCCTCATCGATACGTCGTCGTGGCGCCTGTGTCTTTGGCGTGCAAATAAAAGGTAAATGGGTCAGTGAATGTGTTTGTTTGAGTGCCGAGGGACGCATCCATCGCAGCAACCGCCCGGACCATCTGACTCAGCCGCCTGTCACGGGACCAGGCAGATGGGACGCACAAAACGGCCCGTGCACTGACAAGGTAGTCCGTCAAAGTTAGGCAAGAACAGTCACCGGGGTAATGTTTTGACAAGGCATTAAATGTCTCCTTCGCACACGTCCTATATGTCATGCGCTAGATTGATGTGCACACACAGATGAAGCTATAAGACATGCCTGTAGGCCAAGTCAGGGATCCTCAGACTCTGCACGTCTTGTGTGGAGGAAAATTAGCTCTTCTCTGTCACTCTGAATGATGAAGTATAGACAGTTGAATTGTAAAATTGTCTTTAAATTTGCAGGTTAAACTGAAGTCACAAATCCCTATTTAATAACCTGTATCAACTGTATTGTTTGTACCTGCAGATATCCAAGTGTCAATACCATGAATACCATGTTTTCTAATCTAGTAAATGTTGCATGTTGTGTTATTGACAAGTGAACATGATTTTTAAAGCAATGAGGAACAAAAAACTGGAACTGGAAATGGAAAATTAGAAACCATCTCATTTTCTACTAATATTCTACTAATATGCTTGTCTTAAAATGGTCAATAGGTGGCAGTCTTCATGAAGTTTGGGTGCAATGAAAGAAAAGCTTTGTCTTGAGGCGGAATTATTCAGGCTCAACTCACTTCCCTTTTCTTTGTCCTCAGCCACAAAACTCCAGTTCATTAGCTATATCCACAGTTCAGACATCTTATTCAGTCGAGGACAATTACATTTTTCCCCCCTTTTTTTTTCTTCAGCTTGAGGCCGTGCCCCGAGCCCTTGGCAGACCTTTTACCCCATATCTATTTGTAATGATGTGTTTGGTTTCCCACTCTTCCCTCCTGAACCTCTATTAAATGAGTGGACACAACCCGGGGCTACGCCTGCAGACTGAGCCGCCACAGACTGTCTTGATATGTTTACATCTCTGTACTGTAAAGCCTGGAAATACCACATTATTAATAGGATGTTAAGCATGGTTGATGCACTGTCAAATCTTACCGGTGACACGCAGAGTTAAGGAAGCACAGCAGGAAAACACAACTTGAAAGGTACTTGCATTAAAAAGTGGACTGGTTATTACAGCCCAGACGTTTTTTATTTTCGTACGGAAAGCTATAATTGTATCTTGGCGTGGGAATATTTTATTTTGCCATGGAGTTGCCGTAGACACATCAGAAGAGAACACATCTTCAGCAGTGAGAAGACTTGGTTATACGCAGAAAAAAAAAAAAAATGGGTCAAGTTTATCATTGAAGGAAGAAGCTGCATACATTGGATTCAACAAAACTTCAACTAGGGTGGAGTGGTGAGCAAGGTAAAATGTTTTGTTTTTTGCCGATGATGTGAAAAAGAAGTGCAGCGGGTCCGGGGTGGGACTCGCTACAGAGCAGAGGTGGGTGAGGATGAGCCGCTCCATGGTCTTCATCAGGTGGGAGGTCAAGGAATGGTCTGTAGTGGGCTGGCTCTTTAGCATGAGTTGTTTCAGGAACCAGGATCACACAGGAAGTCTTCCACAGGACGGAGACCTTCACCAGGCTGAGGCCTCGATTGTAGATGTGGCTACACATCACAGAACTGGTCTGCACAGGTCCTTAGGAGCCTTGGACTATAGGTAGTCAGGAGAGGGGGGCAGTGTCCACGAGCCTGGAGACGTGTGAAGAGGTGGGTTGAATTTCAGAGTTCACGCATTCCTCACATTCCAGATTGAGACGGATCTACGAATACGACAAAGAAAAGGAAGAAAGTAAAGCAATGCAAAAAGATAAGGCGAAAGAAAAGGGACCTTACAGGAACAAGCTCATACCAAGCGCAAAACAGCGCCATTTGGAGAAGCTTGCGGACATCCAAAACATCCACCCATATACGAGCTCCATATGAGGAGTTTAAAAGCCACAAGTCTTTGGAAAGTAACAAGACTTTCTGCTGTGGCTGGGTCCCGGACTTGGCCATCTACAAGCCTCCAGCTGGTGAAAACAGTGTTGTACTGGCAAAAGTACGTTTCTTCACATGCGTTTTACTGTGTTGTAATTACATTGCATTTAGCAGACACTTCCTGACCAAAATGATAAAGTAAATAACTGTGTGTTTCGTACACACCACATTGTTTCCAACATGCTTTGATGTAAGCTAAAGCTGTGTATGTTTAGGTATTTAGTTGTAATTTGATTTTGTTGGGGGCTGCAAAGTGGACAAACCAGTTCTGGGTGGGCTGGGGTACTTAAAAATGTGATTTCAATATGTAAATGTAAGAGACTGTATCCCATTGTACCTATGTTTTCCATGTCTATCGTGTGAGGTATTAGAGCAGTTTTTAACGCAGCAGTGACTTCCAGGCATGGCAAAACAGTGTGGAATAGTAAGAACCTCTGCTACTACCACGTTAAGAACACACGTAAACAATCTGTTTTGCCGCCGGAGTTATATCATGATGCCGGCGAGGGGAGGATCGGGGGGAGGGGCTCTGTGCCATGACGACAACTCCTCATTCTCAATAGAAGTCCATTCAACCACATCTCTGTGAGACACATGAGCCGCACTACCAGTATGCCCCCTGAAAGCAGGTCAGCACGGCCAGCTCCTCGACCATGTTGGAGATTGAGCAGACGTTTCCCATAATAACAGAAGGCAGATATAGTCTTTTCTGCTTCTTACAGCCACCTCTGCAGCCTCTGCATTCTCTCCTCGCTCGAGTCCAAGGAGCTGCTCCCGAGTGTAGGCAAGTCGCTTTTTATTTGTAAACATGAACTCAAATAATATATTTCTTTCTCATATTTTTGTCAGTCAATTGATATCTCTAACGCATGTTTCTTTTACACAACAATGCATATCGTATTGTCTGACACCCAGCCTCACTGAAAACTTTGGAGGAGGTGGTTTCGTGTCTCAGCGGGAGGCCGTTCTCAGCCGCTCTGCCCCATGTGAACTGTAGAATACAAGTAAGAATGGTCACATCAGAGCCCAGTCTAAACACTGAGTGGCTAAACTCACAATCTCATTATATTGTGTAACAATATAACAACTAACTTTTACTTTAGAAAGCTCTTGAGTTAATTTTGATTTGCACAACAGTTTTCCTGTTCACTCTTATTATTTATGTGTATTTGTTTATTTGGTTGGGACAGTGCATTGTAATGAACTTTCAGACTCATCCTGGCCTATTGTACATGTTATTTCGTGGTAGGGGAAACAGGAGTACCACAGTTTTATAGCCTAAATGACAGGAGCAAGGCCCCCTCTCCCCTCTGGATTTGCTATCGCAGAGTAAACCAAATGCATTGTGTTACTTTTGTGCTTAAAATAATGAACATTTCTTGCTTCACCCTACTCCTTTTGGGCATTGTTGTGTTTTTCTTTTCTTTTTTCTTAAATAACATGTTGTCTTGCTTGAAAGATGCTGAAATGCTTGCTGCTGAAATAAATAAATTTAATAAAGACTTACCAGTGCTGGTAGGCTCGGAGCAAACAGCTGCATCCATCCAACAAAGAATAAAATCTGCCTGGCCTATTGTACATGTTTATGTACATGTACATAGGGGAAACAGGAGTACCCAGAGGAAACCGTTGTACTCCGAGAATGATCACGATGTGCATCCGAAATGCGCAGACAAATACAAGTCCAATGAATTAGACCGTTAGACCGACTGAGACAGGTTAGTTTTCCCCCCCTACATTTTTTTTGTGTGTATGAATTGTGCTCTACAATAAATTTGCCCAATTGATGATGTGTTGTTGCATTAGTAATACTAAAGGATCTTAGATAGATTCTTAGAGGAATCCTATAACGTAAAATACTATAGTATTTTGTATAATTCTTATAGGATTTTATTTTATTGTGTTGGATAACATCCTGTAGGATTACCTGGGATTCTTACAGGATTACTATACAGTAAAATCATAGAATAGATTGACTATGATTGATTAACACAATTCAATCAACTATATGGGGTGAAACTGAATTTTAAACAGATTTTTTTGTACCATGATAAATGTTGGTAAATCCTCTAAACTGAAGAGATTTTTCTGAATTCCAAGAAGTAACATATTCCCTGGTTGAATGTAACGTAAAGGAACAGAAAATGGCTTTTTGGTATTTACAGGATCAACATTGGGTATTGTTACCCATATACTGTACCTTTAGTGCCAGAGTGACAACTCTTGAGTTGTGCCTGCAGGCAGGGGTTGCAGTCCTGGAGAGGGTGTTATGCAAAGGCAATAGAGCACAGAGCAGTATTACAGGTAGAATTAGATAAGTGTGGCGCTTCACTTGATTGGCACATTCAATTTGCCCTAGGCCGTCCAAGGCCTGGAGTGTAGTGGTGTGGGGCAGTCAGGAACAGGGGGGATCACATGAAGGTAATATGCTGTAAGGACAGGACAGCTGGTGGACGGGTGAATATACACATTTTGAAGAAATATTTAACAATACCCGCAGTTTGAGTATTTCATTTTAGCCAATCCATCAACCAATACAACAATGCCAAACAGAATAACAGCTGACAGTTTTTGAATACAATATCATACAATGTTGTTGTTTCATTGTATATGTGCATTGTGGCGACAATTGAAAGTTATATTTTGTTACAGTGAAAAAAAGTAAAAAACTTGAAAGCCTCACAAATTGTTGGAATTTAGAGGTATTTGTCAAAACAGACTTGGATTTGAAACACTAATAGTGAGAATTAGTGTAAGGCTTTTAGGACAGTTTGCCCTGTCTCCTCGCTGGCAGGTTTCCAAAAGTGTAAACACACTGATGTGAGAAATTGGACTGGAAGTGAAACATTTGGAACGATAATCATTTACTAAAGGAGAACAGAGATGACTCATGACCATATACCCTTCATTTGTTTTTTTCTAATATTGACCGAAGAGTACAATTAGGAGTTTTCATTTGAAACGCTGATTGAAAATTCACACCCAAATCTAAACTAAAACTAGACTAAAACAGGTCTAAACCAAGACTGAAAATGAACTACTCCATTTTATCTTCATTGCCTTAAGAAAACTCAACCAATAATCTTATTCTAAATAACAACTGCTGACTGTAATTACATCTAAAGCTCAAGATCATCTCCAAAATGCAACAGTTTATTGCCTGACTGATGTCTAGTGGCCGGGTATTTTAAATTGATGAGTATGGATATGGACTTGGATGAAAGCAATCGGATTTTACCCTCACATTTAATGGCCTCAATTTGAAACAGAAATATATGACCCAAATAGCCTCCACATCTCTAAATGGTGAGAAAACCACAAGAGAATTCGATATAGTGAGCCAAATAGATTTTTTCCCCTTCTCTTACTGACCCCTAATGCTTGGAGTTTGTATCTTTCTGGCAGCTACAAATTTCAAACTGACACATAACCCTGTATCTACATATAAACATAAAGCATTCTGTTCTTGTCGAGCCTTTTTCTGCGGGACACCAACACTTGAGTCCACGTTATTCACATAATCACAAGCACTTACTATGTAAATGTGAAAACGGCCCGACCGCTATGAAGGTAGAGGGGAGATATACATAGTCTGAAAATTCATCACGCCAGGGACTAATGCATTTCTGCTTAAGTCAGCAAGGGAGATGTTAATGCCGCAGTGAGAATTAATGGAAGTATTGGCTTACAAACATTTGGTGATACATTATCGTCGCTCCAGGCAACGGGCTTCTTAGGGGTTGCTTTTCAATTGCTGAAGCCTGCAAGGAGTACTTCCTGTTTTAATTAGATACACAAATAGTAAATAAACATCATGCTTTTTGGTCAACTATCTTGCAATGGATACATGCTGAATACAGTCCCAATCAAAGGTTTAAGACCACTGGAAAGGTGGCAAAAATTCACATTTTTCAAGAAGAAATGGGAGTGAGACAAAACATTTGTATCGAAAACAAATAAACTGAAAAGGGCTGTTTAGCTGCTGATCCAAAGTATCAGACTTTGCACACACTCAATTCTACCCCTTAGCCCTCTGCTTAGTCCTTCCCCTTCGCTTTGCGCGTTCACGAAAGACAAAGGGGTGTCCCAATTCCATTTTGTGGCGAGGGGTCCCTACCCTAAGGCTATGTGGGAGAGGGCACATAGCCTTCAAAGCGAGGGTTTTTCTAATGCACACTACAGACGAAGTGGTAGGAGGAGTTTGACAAACACGGAAATAAGCTGCGAAATGAATTCACGAACATCACCAATAAACACTCTTACAACATTATAGATGTTTGAGCACCCAAATGATGCTGGGAGTTCTGTTGTCGGGGGCTTCGTGCCCCTGGTAGGGTCTCCCATGGCAAACAGGTCCTAGGTGACGAGTCAGACAAAGAGCGGTTCAGAAGCTCCTTATGAGAGACCAACAGGCCCGGTTAGAATCATGAGGCCGTCCATCTGTGGACCCACCACCTGCAGGAGGAGCCATAAGGGGCTGGTGCAATGTGATTTGGGAAGCTCCAACAGCTCCCACAACCTGGAAACGGAAAAGTGGAAGAAAATGGATGGATGGATGGATGGATGAATGGATGGATGGATGGATGGATGGATGAATGGATGGATGGATGGATGGATGGATGGATGGATGGATGGATGGATGGATGGACACCATTATAAAGTTGCAGAACTCTTTGTTTCGCTTTGTGCAACAATTAGAACAGTCCAATGCTATGAACATGTCAGTTCTACATTTTCATTTTGCTGCTGCGAACGCTATGTTTATTTGCGCTGTATTGGCTGTCTTTGCAGTTTCTTTCCAAACTTTCGATATGTCGCTATTGACATGACACACAGGGTTCAGGGCCTCGCTGTTGCTCCCACTTTCTCCCCGAGCCGCTGCTGTGCTCGGAGCCTGTGTCCGAGGCTGTTTGTGCCCGGTCTGAGCGCTCTGCGAGCAGGTCTACCCTTGCCCGTCCATGCTATAAGCTGATCGGCTGATCTCTCGCAGCTCTGGGTAGCGGGCTGCAGCCATAGTGACCTGCGGTAGAAGCAGCAACACACAGGGTTCCTGTTGTTTTGGTGTTACAAAACAGCATCATTCTGTTACATGTTACTGATGAACTGGTTCAGTAAAAACATGCTATAGAAAAGTAGAGGCTTGCTTTTTTACAGTTTGTTTCATATAAATGTGTTCTAATTGATAAATATGCAAATAAGATTCTATTCCAAGCTCACAAAACCATAATCATCTGTGTTAGTTGAAAAATGCAGTCAAATGGAGGGCTGTCCCATTTCTTAGGGTGGTCTTCTCAACTCTCACCCTTAGCCCTCTGTTTCAAGGTGAAGGGATAGGGTTAGGGCAAGGGGTAGAAAAGAGAATTGATACCCATGAGCCATATATACCAAGCAAAGCCTCGTCATCTCAGTTTGTTTGAAACTGTGGACCCCACCCTTCCTCCCTTCATGTCTGATCTATTTCAGCAATGATTCTTCTGCTTAGAGGGGTGTCCCGAAGAGCTGTGTTAATCCGAGTCACAGGAAGTCACAGTCACAGTCAACATTGCGAATAAAATCTGAATTGCACTTTGTTGTGGCGGGGTCCTTGCTAGTGACCTGTCAGGTATTCACACTGTCATGGGACAGGGGGAAAAAAATGTTTCATTTTGAGCGTGGTTGGGTTGTTGAGCTGCATGAGCAGGGCCTCTCGCAGTTGTTTAGAATGTCTTAAAACATCCTGAGGGTTATGGAACAAAAAAGTCAAGTGAAAGACAGCTGCTGAGAGCAACACGGTTTGCAACATATTTCTCAATGGAATTTACCACAGTGTACTTTGATTGCCGAAATACAGTAGGTCTCCTCTCTGTGTGGTTTCAACGTTGCCGCCTTCAAATTTCAAAAGCAATCAGGATAATTTCCACTTCTTTAACAGCGGGTAAAAATCTGTTCGCTTTCAATATTTTTTCCCTCCCATTTCTTACCCAAAGAGGAAGAATAAGGTAATAATACAACATCTTTTCACCTTGTGAGTACATTTTGTCTTGTAATGTGTGTAATCAAGTGACACATTTTCATAATCTATTGCATTTCCTCTTAGACAAAAACAATCAGAAAAATGCTTAAGTTTCCTTTTGTCTACTGCAGCACACACATGGGTGAAGACAAAAGTGTAAAATAGTTGATTCGTTGTTAAATTGCAAAAATGTACTAGGAGCACAGTTTACTAGCAGAAAATGTTCAAGTTACGATGTAACCCTGGTTCTTTGAGTGTAGGGACTATCACTTTATTTAACCAGCAAAGTAGCGTAACTTAATGATAGCATCAATATGGAAAAGAAGTGCATTCAAAAAGCCCTTTCTTAGTTTTCTCCTGTGTTTGACGTCTGAGTTTGAGTGTGACATTTGGGAGTTTAGATACCACAACAGTCTTTAGGGCCCAGCGCTGCAATTTCCTGGACTGTTCCTTCTCGCACATTTGAGTGTCACTCAAAACTGTGGTTGTTGGGCTGAAAAATGTCCAATGACAAAGAAATAGTACTGAAAGCAGAGTAAGACACTATAATGTTCCAAAATGGGACAAAACAAAAGATCTAAAGGCAGAAGGTCAAATCCTACAATCAGGAGGCCCACTTGTAACTGTAACAACAAACTTAAGTGCACTTGAGATTTCAGACCACTGCAAACACCCATTACACAATACACCAAACGCTATCATTTAGAAGGCAAAGCGACAGCGGGGCATGAAGTATTGTATCTCCCTCTGAAGTGGTTTACAATTGGGCATCTCTAACAGTCTAAAGCACTATATAGGAGTAAACAACTTAGTGAGAAGTGCTGATGAGTCAAACTGAAACAAAGTGTCCTTGTTGAGCATAAATTGTTGGCCAAAATGTATTAAGCAGGAGAGGGAAATTAATCAGGGAAAATTGATTCTGTTTTCAAGTACCGCCATGAGCTGATGTTACTCCCGTTGGTGGCAGTGGCTCAGGCGGTGGAGTGGTTCTCTTATGACCAGAGGGTTGCCTTTTTCAATTCTGGCTCCCAGAAGTCCTGTGTTCTTGGGCAACACACTTCAAATTTGTTGATTATAAGCAAGATTGGTGCAGACTGGCAGTCATGTCTCTCTGGCAGTCAGCCCACGGGCAGCTGTGGCTTTAGCTATGTATGGAGTCGAATCAATGATGCAAACAAAAAACAGCTGAGTTTTTTGGATGTTTTTATCTGAACTGTAGGATAAAGTAACCATGGACCATCCGTTTAACATGCACGGGACATATTGACTAAAGGTTAATGTTGGAGCCATATATGCCTGTTTTATCTGTTTTAGCCTCCTGCCACTGTGTGGCGCTGTGTGTATCATATGTGATTGATTACCTGCCCTATATAAGGGGGAAGGGAAGGGCACGCAGGTGTTGCAGTGTAGAGGTATACAGTTTTTCGACCGTGTCTATGAGTTTATTGTCTGTGAAGCTGTGTATTTGTGGATGGCTAAAGGTAATGCCAATAAAACCTCTTTTGGAACACAGTATTTTCATGGACTTTGTTGGAAGACGCGCGTCCGAGACGCCTTTAAACACTACAGCCAGAGCGGACACTGCACAGGGCATTTTGGCCGCTACAGTTAATGTCAAACATGCATTCATTTTCTATTCATTTTTCAATCTTACCAGTTACCCCCCAACACTGCCCCAGTGGAACATCAGACATCATTCTGCCTGACACCCACCCGCAGGTTACAATAGGTCAGGCGCATGTGCTTCTTTTAGAAGGTAGATAATACTATTCATATATTCAATAGTCATTCAGGTATTTTGAGTAACCCTGTTTACTCTGGTTGTTTCTTCTTATCCTACTGAAGCACTCTGATCTATCTGTATTTCCTGGATTTTGTTGCCCATTAAATAAAACCTGGAAGTGTCCTTTGCAGTTATAATACAATTTAAGTCACTGTTTTCTAATGCAAAAACATAGTATACAGCCATCAATGATAAAAGCCATAACCAAGGGGATTCTGCTCTGCTCGTGACAGGCATCAAACCAGCAACCACTCGGTTTGTGGATGTATGCTCCACCACAAATGTATGCACTTCTTTTTATTAATTTGTTAGCTTAGTTAGGTTTTGAGACTCCCATCAACAGCCCTCTGAAGTCTGCGTCTGCAGAGCAGCATGTTGATCGGGCAGATTGCAGCTTGTACATACAGTACATATCTGCCTCCCCACATTCAGCCTGCAGCAGTGGTCTCAGCCGTCTGTCCTGGTTTATCCTCTTTTATCTCCAGTTGGTTTGTTCGATAGCGCTTGGTCAGATAGTGTCCTGCCTGACGCCTTCTGGTCTAGTTCTTTTTTCTTCCTTTTATCAACTCTCTCTTTAGGCTCATGATTTCTCAAATTACTATATATTTTAATGATTTCTCATCTTTAAAATGTACTGGATTTGCATTCATAAGCCTTCTCTCCATATGTTCCCTTGATCATACATTTTTCATTGAACCCTGTTTGGCGACGCCAGGGTACGGACTAGTTATGTGCATGTCGACAAGAAACCCATGCTCAACCTGCTAGTTCGGGTGGGCCATGTACCCCAATTAAATTACAACCTTCAGGTCACAATAAATGCTTACAGCATGAACCTGCATTCTTAATCATAAAATTCACTCAAAACAGGCCAAGCTTTTGTAGCATGACAGTATAGATTTTAGAACTAAAGTTACATTTTGGCTAGCACTGATGCAACGACACCACCTGGAGAGATGACTCCAGGACCAAACTAACCTTAACAATTCAGAAGAAGGCCACGCTTAGTGAATTTCTCCATTGTGAGATCAACAAAGGATTAAGGTAAAGGTTAAGGTATACTTTATACTCCCTGTAGGGAAATTCATTCTCTGCATTTGACCCATCCTCAATGCCGCTGGGGCGACCTGTAGGAGCAGTGAGCTGCCAGCGTGGGCCGGCGCTAGGGGACCCATCTCCATAATGTGCAGCCAGGCTGGTGGTCAGAAACACTTGGTTGGAGGATTCACCTATTGTACATGTTTTTAGTGGTAGGGGAAACCGGAGTGCCCGGAGGAAACCTACGCAGACACGGGGAGAACATGCAAACTCCTCACAGAAAGGCCCCGTCCCTGGTGGGAATCGAACCTTCTAGCTGTGAAGCAGGTGCGGTATAATGTTATCTTATCTTAGTGTGGACATAAAGCAAGACATGAGGCGAGATATACAGTACAAATGTACTTGCTTTCATTGACACAATTATCATAAAATACAATAGGACAGACTGTTCCTTTTCACACATTTGGGTGTCACTCATAACTGCTGATGATGGGCTAAAAAATGTCCACCAACAGAAATAGTGCTGAAAGCAGAGTAAGACACTATAGTGTCTTACTCTCACAGAGAGTGCCAAGAATGTTGTTCAACAAATACATTGTTTATTATCCTAAGATGTAAACTGTAAGGGGGCAATCTATTCTTTGCTCTGAGTTCACAGTTCCAGTCCACATCCACCAACTACGCAAAGCCATTGAAGAGGAGGAGTGGACCGACATTCCACAGGCCACAATCAACGGCCTGATGAACTCTATTTGAAGGAGTATGTGAGTGAGGCATATGCACCAGATGCTGACTCCCAGACCCCTCCAATAAAGCAAAACTGACCATTTAGAGAGGACTGTTATTGTGGACGCATCATGATGTAACACACATGTGAGGTGGAATGGATTATCATGGCAAAGGACAAGTTCTTAATAACTCAGACTTAATGTACGTGGCAGTGAGGGCGGTGGTTCGGTATGGACAGCACACTGTGCTCATCAGGGGTAAGCTGAATGTGGTGTGAGGAGGGAGTAGGTGTGTACGTACCTGCAGACAGATTTGTGAACAATAGTTGAGGTGAATTGGTGTATTTTGTATATAGAAAAGGTTTCTTGTCTTGAGTTCAACGCATGAAAAATGGGAGCAAAGACAAAAGTATTGCATTTATTTTTGTACAGTGTATGTGCAGGTTCGGGTTGGAAAATTGAGACCCATTTGTAGGGTCGGGTGGGTTGAGTTTGATTTTTGTCCGGTCGAGTTTGATGGAGTCGGGGAATCACTACCACACACCGTACTTCGTAATCTATGCACCTCTGATAAGCAAACTTAGTACATCAGTTACCCATCAATGTGAAGTACTGCCAGATGCCCCAGAAGGGTCTGTAGACTCTAAGGATGCATCTGGTCTAGGATGCATTGCTTCTGTCTGAGTGCCCAATTTGAAGGATGAGTCAAATGTACAGGACAACCATAAAAAAGGTTTCCAATCTGCCATCTTTTTTATTGCAACATTTCACATTAATCATTCCCCTATTTTGTTCATTCCATTCCTATTTTGTGTGATGTGCAGTGTGTTTGCTGCTGTGCAGTGTCCATACACAGTGAGTGCACCCTCTCTGCATGGATGAAGTGTGGCTGCCAGCGTTGGCAGATAATGGAGAGGTGAGAGCTGTACATGCTCTCTGTTCTCTTCATGTGGAAGAGACTCTTTGAAGATCTAATGCTGGACTGGGGATGGGGTCACGTGGCTTTGCCAGTCAAGCACAATTAAAACCTCAGGCTCTCTAAAGAGATAATGAGAATGAGCTTCCTCTAATCCGCTCTGATTATGTTTGAATGCAGGCTTGGATTTCAGTAAATATGATGCCGAGCTCACCATAGTTCACCACCAGATGACTTCTCATCTAATGATGATTATTAAAGATGCTTTCCTGTTCACATTGAGGAAATTACCTTTTTTCCTCTTTGTTTTTGTTAATTAGTCCCCCCCCCCTCCTTTTTTTTTGGTAGCCTCCATCAAACACTTTACTCTACATCTTACTCACACAAATCACTATACTCCAACTAACACAATGTTTACTGTAGCATACTTAAATATCTGAAGGTCTGATTTTTCTAAAGATTGTGACTCTTGAAAGCTCAAATAACATCCTTCTACCAAAATAGTTGTTATTTATATTGGTAATGGCTCCACTTTAGTCACACTAAATGTTTCATGTAATTTCTGAATGGTGTAATGTGTATTTTATTACAAACTTTGTACATTTTAGATAAAAATCCATCCATCTTCTTCCGCTTATCTGTTGCCGGGTCATGGGGGCAGCAGCCTAAGCTGCCCGGATCCTTCTGCATCAGCCTCTTACGGCTCCTCCCGCTGAAGGTGCGTTAATGAGAGGACGGCCCAAAGACTCCCCTTCAGCGGTCACCAGGCACTGCCAAATCGGGCGAGCTAACTGGCCTTGTTTTTCTCTCGCTTCTGAAGAGCTCTTTGTCACACTCATCAACTAGTACCTGTTTGTCATTGGAGACCCAACAAGCGGGACGAAGCCCTGTACAACATCGCTCCTAGAATCATTTGGGTGAGGAGGGGCAAAATACAGCACATTCCTTTCATTTTAATCATTTAACATTTATATTTTTGTGCATTAATTAATCATTTCAGCCTAACATGAACTGTGTTCTCACTACTCAGAGGTGCTATTTTTTTTTATATATATATATATATATATATATATATATATATATATATATATATATATAAATGCAGTATGTTGATATGTGAGCATGAATAGTTAGTACACACATCCCATAAACAGTGCATTGACTCATTGCCCTCTCCTGGAGAAAACGCATCACAGCATCCTCCCACTTTCTTAATATGCCATTGCCAAGCCAATACTTATTGCAGTCTATTCCCAGATATATATGTGTTTATATTTGCAGAGCGATTTAGAATTTCTTACACTACATTTTTGCCTAAATTGGTCATAAAATGTGGTCTAATCTTTATTCAAATCACAAGACTGAGTAAACAGTGTCTGCTTAAAGCTGCATAATGCAACTTTTTATGTGGGGGAAAAAAGGTAGATATTTGTGTGTGGGTGTATGACCTTGTAGTGACCCAGTGGCTGTATGAGTGGTCAGCATGGTGCTTTTATTTTCCATCACAGTGGTCTTCAGGATCAATTGTTTGGAAGGTTTTCACTGCTGACTGACCCCCTCACTAGAAAACCTACCAAACAATTGACCTTGGAGCATTCTAGAGGCCACCGTGATGGAAAATAGAGGCGCCATGCTGACCACTCATACAGCCACTGGTCACTACAATTGTGAGTGTGTTGTCATATTTTTATTGGCCATAACATGTAGACTTTCACAAGAGAAATTCCAAAGGGTTCGCATACCTTTTTCCTCCCAATGTATATCCTCCCTTTGTCTGTGTGGGATTTTTGCGTACTCCTGTTACTCCCATCAGCGAACATAGAGAACATAATCATGGTTTAATATCTACAAATATGCCATGTGCATTATATGATGAACATTACGGGGGTCGTGCTAAATAGTGAGTGCAAGCTGGAAAATAGCATAGTCCATTTGTGGGCATTTTGCACCTAATAAACTGTATGAAAATGCATGTATTACAGTAATAGAGCCCTATGTCTGATATGTAAATGAGACAATGCTGCTTGAGTAAAACATGTGTGAATGACTTTGCTGCTGATGCTCCTTCTGCACGTGAGAAAACACTTAGTAAATGGCCGCCTAAAGTTTGTCCAGTTAAATATGATACGATTTCTGCAATGTTCAACAGGATCAAATTGATTGATTTCATTTTGTCAGTTCATTCCTGATGTAGTGCTTAGGCAGATGTGTTTCCTCTCCTCAGCTAGGCCAATGACATTTGCACCACCACACCACCATTCGCATGTCGTGTTTGTCCCGCGCGCTGACAGAATGACAGTCCTATAGAGAAATTAAATGCCACTAGCTGTCAGCGAGAGAATGAAGCCAATCTTCCTTCTGGTTCAGCATAAGGGACAAGTCAGAATAATGCAGAGAGCAGCAGTCACGGTATGCAAAATTGATATTGACCCTATATTGGCCTGATGGGGAGAGCAAAATGGAAGAGTGGCTATTTATTCAGTGCAGTATTTTGTCATGTTCTCAACAATGCCTCTAAGGGGTAGTGCCATTATGGTTGTCGTGCCAGAATGGATAACTCCAGCAAAACCCAGTCTGGTTCATTTCAGAAATCCAATCATGGACATGCAGAAAGCACTAATCAGGTTTTATGTCAACGTAAGTGATTCTGAGTGCTGTCCTTCAGAGTACACTGTTCTGTAGTCCACACGCAGGGCAGGCATCGCAGACACGCAAATGGCTTTATAACAAGATGACCAACTTCTTTATCATTGGGACATACGTACAATTGCATCGTGGATTTACAGTAATCTTGTGCATTCAGCGGGGGGAAGTATTAGCAATGGTAGTGAAAATTTAGTGCACGTTTAAGTGTGACATCACACACAATAACCAAGCTACTTCTGGGTCCAAACTGTTGAGAGTTCCATAGACAAACACAGCAAAAAAGATGCAACTTTATCTGAATCGATTGCAGCAGGTAAAAGGCCAATAACTGTTAAACACCTAATGAGAATAACATAGCTTAAAATAAGACTTCCTTTTGTATGGTAAAAAAATGTATGATAATTAATAGCAAGAAAAGCTTACTAAAGAAAATGCAGTCCAAACCAGTATTTCTTTGTGATCATCAGATGTTTAAAAAGAGCATTGTAGTCGGCTTTACAGAAGGTTAAAATCAGCAAAAATCCTTTATAATGAACAGGGTAAAGTTCCGTTGGACCCATAGACCTAATATTAATAGACTCCGCCTCCTCACTCCTCCCTGTTTGCCATAATAACTACGTACTAGGGGGAAATCATAGCGGATTTACAGACTCCTCCTACCCAGCTGTGATGTAGTATGTTCCTAAAAAGGGCATAAGGAATGGATCGTCACTGTGGACTTGGCCCTTGCGTGACGTGTAGTTTGGTCGTAACCACGCCTGCGTCATTAGCTCTCATGCTAACGGCCTGGCAATCAAAGTCCGGCCCTCATTAGTATACGAGATTTCTAAAATGTTCTCTACGAAAATCCGCCTGGTCCTTGTAACTGTGCCTAAACCAGCATTATCACAGGAGGAATATCTAGTTGTAGAAAGTTTAGGAAAATTAGGCACCAGGCTTTAAAGCAGTACTAAGTGACTCTTGCCCCTAGAGGCCATAAGCGCAACTGCAGGTGTCGTAGCAATTTTTTTTTTTAACTTATTAATTGTCTTGGAGAGTAAATACCACGCCGACAGAAAAGGCGAAGGGAGAGAGGGATATTGTACATCCAATTATACAATGGAAAAGAAAAAAATCACTCAAACTTGGCTGTAAATAATGTTTAAAGTGACGCTAGCCCGGAGTTAGCTTTGCCCGTTAGCCTGTTAGCTTCTTCTTCATGATTCTATTAGTGTGTATTGGTGGCTCCGGCCCGGTGGCAGTCAAGTTGCAAACATGGTTTTCTGGCCAGAGACACAGGGGGGAGATGAAAGACCCTCCAATCATCCCATAAACACTTGTATTACTCCCACAGGGACTACGGGAAGTATTTATTAAGGTAAACACGTTACTTAGTACTGCTTTAAAGTTGTTTTTAATGTGTCTAAAGTGCAATGGTAGCATAGGAGAACTAGAAAAATATGCAATCAACTAACTTTATTTTCCACCATTTTTGGAGCCTATATAGAATCGTAGAAAGTTGTATTTTATCTTTTAAGTACAGGATACTAAAAGTAATAAGGTCTCAACACAAAGACAACTCAAGTGCATATTTTTAAAGATGTACTCAATTACTGTCCACTAGTAAACGTCCATCACATTCTGTAACATTGAACCTTTTCATCAACACTGCCTCAGATTGTAGACCAGGGGTCCTCAAACTACAACCCGCGGGCCGGATTTGGCCCGCGGGTTGTAGAGCACAAATTCCTGAGTATGTCAAAAAAAAAAAGTAAGTCTCTAGCCCATTCCTGTGCGGAGTTAGGATGTTTTAACTAAACAACCAGTTTACTCATTCCAGCCACTAGGGGGCAATTTGTAAAAATAAAAAATAATTCCATAGTTGTCCAGCAGAGGGCACTTACATAAGAGATCAGAATATAAACACATTATAGCCACGTGGTAAATGAAGCTTACCACCACAGAGTGTGGAGAGAATGAATAATGACTACAGTACTTTGAGAAACTTGTGACACAGGCTTGTAGAGCGCAATGCAAGTGTAAGAAGTTATTACTTTGGTCACATTACATAATGATGTTTTGTTTGAAAATAAAAATAAATGGAAATTAAAACAAAGTGTGGAGACTTGATTACTATTTTTGCAAACCACTACAGCGAAACAAATATGAGCCTGAATCAAGTGTTGATCTTGTGGATATAGTAGTAGGGACGACTGTGCAGGCACTCTCTACTTCACAATGAGGCATTTTGGTCTGGGTCATACAATTCTATGTAATAGCCAACCTGGTCCGGCCCCCCATCACAGTCAGGAACAATAATGTGGCCCCCAGAGAAAAAAGTCTGAGGACCCCTGCTGTAGACCATGGCTGTATGGTGGTGGGTGGTTCAAATTCAGACTCCCGCATGTGTACGCTTTCATTCTGTCCTTGGCTAAGGTTCTTCACCAGCCTTTCCTCCAGTGCCTGTGTATAAATGAGAGTGAGAATGGTTCAGTGGCTCACATGTTCTGAATGTAAGTGGAAAAGGGCTATTTAAATTGAGACAATTTACCATGTGATGTTTTGTAGCATTCTCGACAATAATACTGAGTGATTACAATGGATTGTCCAAGTCCACTTAAGATCTAGGCCATTTTTCAGACACGTATCAAGCTGTCAGTCTGTCAGCATGTTTGGAAGTGGCAGTCCTGCTTCAGTTAAACCATTACGGGTGCACCCTGAAAGCCATTACCAGCAATGATGGAATGGAATCCCATGGGTACAATGGATGGACAGTTACATAGATGGCAGGTGATGAGGATGACCAGGCGACATGACGAACGCTTATAGCACCCATAGCTCATACTCAATTACAGAGCTGGCCCAACGAAATCCACAAATGAATTCAACTTATGGAGCAGTTGCCATTTGGATCACGCTCGAATGGGCTCAAAAACCTTTAACAGATTTCTGAAAGAGGTTTCTCAAAGTGAGCATTTTGAACCGGGCAGCGCGGGTGCTTGGCAGTGTGAAAAATGACATGGATTCATCCACCAAAAACTTTATTAGAAGAGTTGAGATTGATTCTTTGTGGTCGTCTTCATGCCAACCCCTTAGTTGCACCAAAATAGATTTCGCCCTTTTCTAATTAATTACAAAATGTGGCTATACAGTACCAGATGTCACATTGGCATACCAAACATGCAATGGGACTGCAGAGATCTGGAGTTAATCACGCTTATTAAATCGACGATTATAGAACTATGGATTCTTTTCGAGCATTTCCGAGTGTCCAGGGCGAGCAGGAGGTTATAACTGGTTTACGTGAAGTGTTGGAGACAGGTTGTAAGAATGAAGCGGCTTGGACCAACTAGAAGCGTGTGACGCGACTTGATGCGTTTGTAGCGCACACACTATAGCAAAGCTGCACATTGCGTCTCTTTCCCCACATCCCTTAAACTATCTGACAAGCAAACCTCTCTTCTCAAGACCCCAGGGCTGAAGCAGTTTGGACCCCTTCTTGTGTGCGAAGGGGTTCAGATTTGGCTTTTGAAACCACTACTGTCGAAGCGGCGCTACGGAGACTGGAGTGGGCTAATTGTGTCATATACACATTTTATTTTAATTGTGTTTAGCGGCAAACTGCCCACACCCCGTCCTCTATGTGGAGGAGCTGCTACAAACCGTCTAAGCCTTTTGATCTAAAACCGCACATGGGGTTGCATCTCACCCAAAAAGCTGAAGAGGCTGCTTTGGCTATGTTTGTTGAGTTTGTGAATACTGATAACTAGAGTGTGGTGCATTCATGTAAATGTGAGTCTTGCACATATTTCTACTAAATTGTGTCACTTAACTAGATTATATACATATATAGTATTCAACCACTGTTAAGGACTCTAGCCTCTCCAATGCTATGTTTAGCATCAACATAGTGTCATGATTTATCTGTGTATTGATGTATGCTAATTGATCAAATGTCTCAGTTTTACATAACTACTATCTTAAGCAAATCCTGTGACAAAGGTTACACATACAGTATGTTACTCCCATGGCCTTTCCATTAATTAACTGTCTCTCATTCTGAATTGGAGAAAGAAAAAAAAATGATGGTATTGTGCTATGCATACGAAAAAAAATGGAAAACATTGTTTCATTACATGGCCATTACTGCCTACTTTGTCTCACCCACTTGGTTTTAAGAGCACAACATACTTAAAGATTATCAATGAATAGCCTGATAAAACAAAGCACTTTGCTACACGACTCCCAAAGCTCAATAAATGATGTACATACATAAAATAGCACACACAATAAACATAAACTTGACCTGAGGGCTCCACAGAGCATTGAGGCCTTTAAAAGTAAAACAAATATTTCTTTATAAAGGCCTATTACAAAATGTGTTCAAGATTTTCTATAGCTTTCTTTGTGACATTTGTTTTCTTCTGCTTGCAAATGTATTATTATTATTATCCATCCATCCATTTTCTTCCACTTCTCCGTTTCCAGGTCGTAGGAGCAGCTGTTGGAGCTGCCCAAATCACATTGCACCAGCCCCTTATGGCTCCTCCTGCAGGTGGTGGGTCCATGGAAGGACAGCCTCACAATTCAAATCGGGTCTGTTGGTCTCTCATAAGGGACCTCTGAACCGCTCTTTGTCTGACCCGTCACCTAGGACCTTTTTGCCATGTGACACCCTACCAGGGGCACGAAGCCCCCGACAACAGAGCCCCCAGGATGATCCAGGTGCTCAAACCCCTCCACCACGTTAAGGTGGTGGTTCTAGGAGGGGATTATTATTGTTATTACTTTATAAATCATGGAAAATATATGAATAATGCTGCATTTTAGACTTCCAGCTGCTACGGTCTAGGTAAGAGCCTAGCTGACTTCACCATTTGTTTGTCACTGGGGATTGATGGCTATGTTTTATGAAAGGAGAATAAAATGGATAAAAATGAAAAATACAATCCTGCAGTTTTAAAGGCCATAATGTGCCATTAAGAAAAATGGCAAAGCCGCAATCTGGTGCTGCTCATAGAACTGTAATTCATTGTGGAATATGTGTCATAAAGTTTGTGGGCAGTCCTTGTTTTTAATATATTTTTGTATTACATTTGCAATAGGTAAATGCCCCACTCCTGTCTTCCTTGGCAATAGTGAGTGTGCTCTCACATATCTCTATTTCTTTTATTCTTTTTTTGTAATAATTTATCTGGTTCAAAGTATACATATTCCATCCACCTATAGCCCCACCATTACAATCTGACTGAGTTGTTCATACTGTAGCTGTAACAGTGACTGTTCTGCTGCTTTTAGGTTCACAGCATTTTAATATTTCTTCCTATACAGGACTCGTCCAAGCAGCTACATACTGAACAGTGTTCTGTCTGTTCTTAACATAATTGTGCACATGTTGGGAGCAAATGAGCGCTTTAAAGGAATAGGCCACCGTTTTTACATACTAAAATATGTTCTTACCTCACTTTAGTCGAGTTAATATATCCCCGTCTGGTCTTTGTCCGTGCGCTCTGCCAGGCAAACGGAGCACATACGCAGCCTCTCCCACATGTCATATAGCTCCGAAAAAGCTCACGATAGAAGCTACCAAGCTCTTCCACGTGTTCCCTATTTAAATAAAGTTACGTGAAGTGTTTTCATGCGAAGTATATTTACACAGAAATGTAACATGTCGATTTTATAAGCAAATAAAAAGGGGGACTATATTGTGAGGCGTAATGATACGAGGAGCACAGTGTCCGCGTAGTAACTCCTAAAGACCCCCGCTCACTTCCGTCAATAACCTTTAGGAGTTACTGCGCGGACGTTTTACTCCTCGTATCATTACGCCTCACAATATAGTCCCCCTTTTTATTTGCTTATAAAATCGACATGCTACATTTCTGGGTAAATATACTTCACAAAGACCAGACGGGGATATATTAACACGTCTAAAGTGAGGTAAGAACATATCTTAGTATGTAAAAACGGTGGCCTATTCCGTTAAGATGCTCTGGGAGAGAGATTAAGAGAGGAAGGTGTGTCAGATGAAGCGCACGGCCATGCACGACATGCACGCTTTTGAACGTGGATTTTGATAGTCTTATAAGAGACGGTGCTTAAACTTGTGTTGTTCACTTTGAAATGCCATGGGGGTGTAAATTTTATCGGCAACAAGATAAGCTGGACAAAGAAAGTTTCACTACTCGTCTTCAGTCAGTGTCTCCCTCCTGTCTCAGAGGCCTCCGCTCTCTCCATCTTCTGGCCCTTTGTCCATTTCTTTGTTGAAAATAATGTCTTCCCTTCGCTCTGTCGGCATTTGTTTCACACCACTGCGTGCAGGGAAGAAGAGGAAGTGGAGCCCCGTCATCGGCGCACCAGGTTTTACAAAAATCATCTCACTGGCCGGGGTTTCCTTTACACTTATTCCATCGCTGTGGTTATAGACCAGGCTAGGAGTTTGGGTATGAGACTTTGCCTACAGTCAATCACAAAACGCTCCAATCCCAGATGCACATTTGTAACATGTCACTCATATGCAGAACACACTCAAACTGCAAATCATCTACAACAAACTTTATAACTTTGTTTCATTGTCCCATCCATTTCTCTGATTGGTTAATCTGGCTGTGAATCAGGCGGGAGATTAGGCCTGAAAGCATCATTAGACTGTATGCTAGACGTAAGGAAGGAGGCCGAGGACTAGTGAGCTTGAGAGCTACCATCCAGGATGAAACATCCATCAAGGAAGGGCAACAGAGCCCCAGAGAAATAGAGGCCCAGATCTACCACACCAGACAAGACCTCTAGTGTAGACTGTGCAAAGGCTACTGAGACAATCCAGCACATAACTGCAGGGTGTAAGATGCTGTCAGGAAAGGTTTACATGGAGCACCAAAACCAAGTGACTGGCATAATGTACAGGAACATCTGTGCAGAGTATTTACCTTATTCCACCCCGCCCACTTTTGCTACGTCTCGGCACTTCCGTTGTACTGACACTTCCGGTCGAGCACAAAGCCCGTTCATTTAAACGGAGAACGAGGGAAAATATTCTCCTCTCAAATCTGATGTTTAGTAGATTGATTTGTGTAAAATGGCCAATGTTCATTTGCTCCAACTAGTCAACACTGCACCGTTTCTCTGCGCTGCCTAAAAATGGCTTTGTATGTAGTAACTGATTTTATCTGGACTTCTCCGGTCCCACGTTAACAGATAAGAGAAAAGGGGGGGGGGGCACAATTAATGGCGGCGTCCACCAGAACTTCCGGAATAAGGTGAATAGGCTGGAAACCTCAAGGTCAAAGTGGGAAACACCTCCAAAGGTGGCAGAGAATGACCGAGATAAGGTCCTGTGGGACTTCCAAATACAGATGGACAGAAGGATGATGGTGGACCAACACTGTGGCGGTGGACTGGTGTAGTGTTACATAGAAGGTCAAGCCCTTTTCAGATACTTAGTTGGCGTGAAAAGTTTGAAACCCTAGATTAGTCAAAATAGCATTTGCAAGCAGACATAAATCTTGTCATTTTCATCTAAGAGGTTAAACACTGTACTTCTCTTGTTTTGATGCGTTAATTGCCGGTTCAACACAATCAAGCGCACCTCTCAGGGGACATTTAATTGTGCACACAGTGAGTAAACATTGGCCCTGAGAGTGCGAACTGTGGCACTGATGTAATGAGGACAACAGACAGACAATGACATTGACATTTCAATAGCAATAAGTCACTTCTCAATGATAAGACGCAGGATTTCCCAGAACAGCACTTCTTCTGACAAAAGAGCAGTGTAAGGAGAAGTCATAAATCCTCCGCATCAGATATAATAAAGTGTGCCTTATCGCTCTAATAGATTAAATTTGGCTACGGCGGTTAAAGTCAGTTGGGGATTTAATTAACTTGTTATAGATTATAGCAAGAGTGGTGAATGTAATGGTGATTGGGGTTTTACAAGCTGCTTGTTGAGTGATAACCTGAAGTTTGAACAGCTTTGGAAATTAATGGAATTGAGGAAAATCTTATTAGAATGACATGTTAAATGGTAGAGAAGTTGGAACATTTTCACCAATACATGCAGGATATCAACATTTGAGAGGTGTTTAATGTTGTCAGACAGTTAACATGCCATTACTGTGTTTGGATTTTTCACATCCTATCTCTGAATACAGTAGTGAGGTCACGTGGTATTAAAGGTATTAATATGCTTTATTCAGACTTTTAAAACTACGTTATTGTTTTTGTAGTTGTATAACTACAATGCCCCCTCCTGGAACCGCCACCTTAACGTGGTGGAGGGGTTTGAGCGCCCGAATGATCCTGGGAACTCTGTTGTCGGGGGCGTCGTGCCCCTGGTAGGGTCTCCCATGGCAAACAGGTCCTAGGTGACGGGTCAGACAAAGAGCAGTTCAGAAGCCCCTTATGAGAGACCAACAGGCCCGGATTGAATCGTGAGGCCGTCCTTCCGTGGACCCACCACCTGCAGGAGGACCCATAAGGGGCTGGTGCAATGTGATTTGGGATGGATGGATGGATGGATGGATGGATGGATGGATGGATGGATGGATGGATGGATGGATGGATGGATGGATGGATAACTACAATGCATTTTGACACACTGCAGTATTTCTTTTGTAGCTAAAAATATGAATATATTTACATTCTTGCATGTTTTCAAATATATTTTTCTTTTATTTATTTATTGTCTCTAAACATTCCACCTTTTACACATGTACTTAAGGGTTGTACATATTAGCATTCAAGGCAGCTGTAAGGGAAAGCAATTACTTTTGACAGCTCGTGTGTGGAGGGGCTGGCATTGAGTGCTAAGTGCATCGTCTTCATGTTCAAATAGCAGTGTTCTGGTGGTGCCTTTGAAAAGCCAGGCCCAATCAGTGTCGACAGCGTTCAGAGTGACAAACACAGAGTGCTCCAAACATAACGTGGCTTCATTCAAAACAAAGCTGACAAGTACGGACGAGACTGCTGAGGCAGTCCTGGCGTCGTACGTCCACTGACAGAAATACCCCGCAATGTGTAAATGCGGAGTAAAGCGTGGCATTAAGCGCTCCTATTCAAGGCCGCTTTACCAGCATGTGTTAAGGGTTATAATGGCACACTTGTTGCTTGCTTGTTGTACATGAGATACCTCGTTTTTATTCTATTTAACTGGTTGCACCTTTTCCTGTCTGTTTTTGCACAACTCTGAGTGATCTTCTTGAACGCCGACTGTAACAAGTGAATTTCTCCATTGTGAGATCATTAAAGGATTATCTTATCTTACAACATGACTGTCGAAGAAATGATAAGAACAATCCTAAACTAAGAATAAAGTCCTAAACTCTCTTTCCATAATTTGTATATGCATATTTTGTCATTCTCCACTTCAAATTGTGATGCCAGAGGTATCGTGACCATCCCTTGCAAGAGTGGGCTCAAATGGCTCTATATTTTTCATTGTATTTACTGTATTTATTTCATTTAAAAGTGGACTGCTTTTGTCACTCATTCTGAACATCAGACACTGGTTTGGAGCTGGACTCTGAGCTCTGGCACCGCCCTGTCTCCATCACTGTCAAACCGCTGGCAGTTACTGATCCGAGTGTGCTGGAGTAAGTTCTCGAAGATGATTCAAACGCAGGACAAGCTTGCACGTGCCGCTGCACATCAACTTGTAAATTCAATATACGTGACGGATGCAAAGCCACTGATTGAGTGGCAGAGGAACGACACGCCACAGACGCTTCTCCATGTCTTAGAGGGGACATTGGATATCCTGTTTCGTTTTTGATGACTGAAGATCCAAAGCTCACGTGCTGCACGTGTTTGTGTTGACATGGTGCGGGGGCAGGTGACGGTGACGGGTGTGTTGGGGATGCATCGTGTGAGGTGAGATGCCGCGCTCTCTGCTTCTGCATGACAAAGTTAGCTCGCTGTTTCGAAGGTGGCGCATCTCGCGATGTAATTATTATAAAGCTATTGTAATAATCCTGCTCTATTGACAGAAGGTGAGTTGTTTTTTAAGAAATGACAGTTTTTGCATGACAAGATATGTAGAGAAAGCATGGACAATAACATAGACAAGCTTTCCAGATTCTAGATACAAAGCTCTTGATTTTTCTGTGAAATGTTATATAATGTTACATATTGTTCTGACGGTCATCTTCCCAATTATGTCTCATAAGCCCATGTGGGCAGGGCAAATATGTGCACGACACTTGAATAAAAACATTCATTAAAAAAATGTATTCATTTATAGTGATATCTGTTTTTGCTCATTCTAATATTTTTCACTGCTTCACTGTGGGAAAACCCATTGTTTTAGCCTCAGTGATGCCACAAAAGACAGCGTCCCTGAAAAGGCTGCTCTGGTGCGATTAGATCAATACCTCACTGATGTCTGGAGGAGCGTAATGGCAAACAGTGCACCTCAGGGAGCGCGGCCACAGCTCCACACTCTGCTGCGGGTGTGCTCATGACCCCCAGACCTGGCCTACAATTGACCCCAAAGCTAACCACCAAGCCAATTAGCAGCACGCCTCTCCCGGGGGCTGCCTATCTGCACAGCGGATCATGATGCCACACGGTCAATCTCCAGCCCAGCTCCCATTTAATATGTGGCCAAGCAGAGTCCCCCAGGCCTAGGTGTCTCTAGTCGCAATTGGTTAATTTGCTATGAAAAATGCAATCAAAATTCAGACCGGAGATAAAATGAAAAAACACACCTTGTCCTCATCTGTTATTGTTTTTATTTGTGAAACTATCATTTTTTCAAATTCTGTGATGTGAGATTTCCTGTGGTGAGTAGTTGCCCTACATGCGCTATTTGTTCGCAAACACAGTTACCCACAAAAAAAGCATTGGGGAGGAGAGCTATGGGTGGGCGTTCAGTAATGCATAATTAGATGGGAGAATACTGCACTGTAGAATATAAAACTATTAAATTGAACATCTATGCTAGCTCAACATTTGATAATCATGTACTAAGGAAGATTACATCAGCAACATGGGTCATTTAAACTAGCATTGATTTTAGGTCTCCCTGAGCCACTGAAACTGCTGAACTTTCATGTTATTATTAGCTGATTATAAAATGGCTCTCCATTGATTAGTCTTATTGGTTCATTATAATTGTATGCACATTGTCCATTAACCTTTTCGGACCCATTATTACCAATTAGGTAAATCTGTGAGTCAAATTGGCAATCACTGGGATTCCTTCATCTCCATATTGGGACAATCGTAAGAATACATGTTTTCTGGTTATTTCCAAATGCGGCTACTAAAATGTGTGTTGCATTTGCGCAACATGGAATGCATGAAAAATAGATTTCCCATTATTACACTGCGTCAAGCATGTAGGAACATATTCAGTTCAAGAATATAGTGAATAAGAACCAACCTATCCATTTTTTCATCTCTTTTTACAACTTTTTAGAGGTGAAGACTTTACATTCTAGAAATGACAGTAGCTTTAGTTTGTCTGCCTGTCCTCATAGTTTGTAAATTGTGGCTCTTGAAACTACACTTTCTACATTACACTGTGCTTCTGATTACTATACGTTCTAATAATGCATTCAGATTGATCATTCTGGGGCTGTTCCTTGGGACCTGCCTGCTCACCTGTTGTTAAGCCTGTCCAGTTCTAGGCTTCAGTTTGACAGCGCTGACAGTAGAGGGGACACATGGCACCCGTCATGTGCTGTACTGGCGCATGAGGCATATCCTTGGGAGGCGCTGACCCTGTGCACCACTATTTAAGTCACAAATTAAAGAGAAATTGTTTTCTAACCCCGGGCCATAACGTCTTCAAGGAAATGTCATGTCAAGGCATAGGGGACCAAATGCTATTAGACATAAAGACTAACCATTTAAGAGAGTGCATGTCAGCCGTAAGGAAATGAGGAGCAAATCTATGTCGATGGAAATCTTGTTAAGTTATAGGACAGTCACGTCACATATTTTCTCTTAGTCCTGTGAGAACTTCTATTTTGTAAAAAAGAAGAAACAAAAAAATAGAGGAAAATGTATGTTATGCCAATGTAACTTCCCCGTCCAGGTGGCATCAGATTCCTCAATGTCCAGTCTGAGAGCGACTATTGCAGAAAGAGAAACCAGAAAAATGAGGATAGTGTCATGGCTCTTCAAGGTTGTTTTGAATGCACTTTATGGGATACTTTTAATTGCTCTGACTTAAATCAGCAAGTTGATTTAATTTCTGATTATATTCACTTCTGTGTTGACTCTGTTGTGCCCACAACAACTGTGAAAAAATATCCTAATGACCACCCATGGGTTTCAAAAAAATCGAAATACCTCCTGCATGAAAAGAGAGTGGCTCACACTCAGAAAAATGAGATAGCTAAGGCAGAAATACAACGATTAATCAAAAGGCAGGTTAAAACCAATAAGCTTGCCTTTAAAGAGAAAGTACAAGGGGCTATGGCACTTGGAGATAGTAATAATAATAGAAGCCTGGCAGGGCATCAAGGCAATGACCAATGTTCCCCACAAGGGTAAAGTTATGGCAGGCTAAGGGAGCGGAGAGGAGTACATTCAGACAATAAATATAATGCTTCTTTCTCCCGTTTTGGAATTTGATAAAATGGACATGTGTGTTCCCTTTAAAAAAAAAAAAATCCACGTAAGAGTCCCGGCCCAGACAACATCTGCGGGAACGTGTTGAGACATTGTGCTCCCTTGTCTCCACTCATTTGTTTCAGTCTTCATTGGACCAGTACATTGTGGAAGACAACTATCACTCGCCCTGTAACATTAACCCCACTGGTGATGAAATGCTTTGAAAAGATCATCAAAAAAACACATTCATTCTGTTTCTGAGCATAAGTATCTGGGTGTGATCTGAGACAACAAATTAAACTGGCAAAATACAAAAATACAGACCACATCACAAAAAAGGGTCAACAGAGACAATATTTTATTAAGAAACGGTGGAAAGAAACAGGTGGACAAAACCATGTTGAAAATGTTTCATGCAGACTTTTTGCACTGTCTGTTGGTACGGGGGGCCATACCTGAGGCGCAAAGGAACTCCCTCAGAAAAATACAGTGCCTCTCGAAAGTATTCATACACCTTGCACATTTTGTCATGTTTACAACCCTAAACATAAAGATTTTATTTCGATTTTTTTACTGAACGTTCACACACAAGTAACAGACAACTGTGAAGTGAAAGCAAAATGATACATGATTCCGTTATTTTTTTCAAAAAATAGAAAAGTGAAAAGTGGGGCTTGCATAAGTATTCATACAGCATTCATAGTGCATTAAATTGCCTTCATAACATTCCTAACGACTGCAGAATGTTCACACCTTGGCCTAACCATTAAATAGAGGCCACCTGTGTGAAATCTACTCTCAGTATAATTTCAGCTGTTCTTTTAGGCCCTCAGAGCTGTGGTCGGAGTGTATTGGTCACTAAACAACATCATGAAGGTCAAGGAGCTCACCAGAGAGGTCAGGGATAAAGCTGTGGAGAAGTTTAAAGGAGCGTTAAGTTATACAAAGATTTCCCAAGATTTAAACATCTCCCGGAGCACTGTTCAATCCATCATTCAGAAATGGAAAGAGTATAGCACCACTGCCAACTTACCAAGACGTGGTCGTTCACCTAAACTAACTGACCGAACAAGGAGAGCACTGGTAAGAAATGCAACCAAGTTCCCCAAGATAACTCTGGAGGAGCTGTGAAGTCCTGCTGCTGAGCTGGGGGAATCTGTACATGGGACATCTATAAGTCATACTCTTCACAAATCTGGCCTTCATGGACGAGTGGAAGAAGAAAGCCATTATTGAAAGGAGGCCATAAGAAATCCCGTTTGAAGTTTGCTAGAAGTCATATGGAGGACACAGCTCCATGTGGAAGAAGGAGCTTTGGTCAGATGAGAGAAAAATTGAACTTTTTGGCCCAAATGCGAAACGTTATGTATGGAGCAAACCTAACACTGCTCATGGTCCTGAGTGCACCATCCCCAGTGTCAAATATACAGGGGGGGGAGCATCATGCTGTGGGGCTGCATTTCCTCAGCGGGGACTGGGGAGATGGTAAGAATAGTTGGAAACATGGATGGAGCCAAATATGGGGAAATTTTGGAGGAAAACCTGCTGGAGTCAGCAAGAGAACTGAGGCTGGGGCGGAGATTCACCTTCAGCAGGACAATGACCCGAAGCACAAAGATAAATCTACAATGGAATGGTTCAATAAAAACTTATTAATGTGCTAGAATGGCCCAGTCAAAGTCCTGACCTAAATCCTATTGAAAATCTGTGGAAACTGCTGTTCACAAACATTCTCCTTCTAATGTGACAGAGCTTGAGTTGTTTTGTAAAGAGGAATGGGCTAAAATGTCACTCTCTACATGTGCAAATCTTGTAGAGTCAAACCCCAAACGACTTTCTGCTGTTATTGCAGTAAAAGAGGGTTCCACAAAGTATTCATTCATGTATGAATACTTATGCACGCCCCACTTTTCACTTTTCTATTTTTTGAAAAATAACAGAATCATGTATCCTTTTGCTTTCACTTCACAGTTGTCTGTTACTTGTGTGTGAACATTCAGTAAAAAAATAAAAATGAAATCTATATGTTTAGGGTTGTAAATATGACAAAATGTGCAAAAGTTCAAGGTGTATGAATACTTTCGAGAGGCTCTGTAAGTACAGTCGCAAGCAAAATCCTAGGCGTTCCTCTGAAGGGTCTGCAGGACACTTAGTTGGCTCGATCTCTGGATAAAGCCAATAAAAAACCTCCTATGACCTGGTTCCCTCGGGTCGAAGGTACAGGTGCCCAGCCCTGTCTAAAGACAGAACCAGGCAGTCATTTGTGCCACAAGTCATTTTACAATGAAACAAAGATGTTGTACCTTATTTTTCATTTTCTTAAGTAGCCAAATGGGATTCTGTACAGAGTCTGTCAGAGAGAGCTATTAAAGAGCGTAGGTAACGGTTTTAACAATACAATTTTGTACTACTCTTCTACTTTTAATTGGCAGTGGACAGATTTTCTTTAGCTGGTGGTTTTACCATGAAGGGCCGCACAGTGGTGCAGCAGTTATTTCCCGGGCTAGGTGGGGCCGTTTTGTGTGAAGTTTCACCGTGTTTAGCCTAAACCACTGCTTTGTGAGTGCGGGACAATGGTTGAAAATCAGCCCTTGGCTACAATCTGCCATGGCATGTTTAACGAACGTTCATAAAGATGCACTGTTGAGACCAAAAAATAAATAAATTAAATAAATGAATAGATACAAACATTCTATGGGAAATGTAAATCAGTAAAGCTAGTCCATTACATGTCTTAAATGAATGTCTGCTTACTTTTTTTTTTTAAAGAAAGATAAAGATAAAAGAAAACCTTGATTTCACTCACTAAGTTTTGCTTACTACCAAAGAAAATCTTCATCGCATGACAAATATTTGACCAAACTTCCCAGGCACTTTGAAATTTGACTTTCTAAAACTTTTGGCTTCCCGTCTATATACTTCCTCTTTCAAAAAAGAGTGAAATAGACATTTATTAAACAAGCAAAGATGATGATTGAGGGCGGACATAGTGATGATGACCTTATTTTTGGCTTCTCTCTGGCTTTCATCCCCCATATCTAAAACCGAGTGGTATTTATAAGATAGAGACAGGAAAGGACGTACGTGAGGTCTTGCTCTCGAACTTAAGATAACGCATGCACTTCATTCATTGAGCCTTCATTGTGATGCTCACGATTAAGCACTTGCAAATACATGTAACTTTTTTTTTCCCCTTCTGAAGCCTCAGGCTTGTCGACTTTGCAATTCAGCACAATGCATCAAGAAGTGTTTCCACTTTGGTTTGGAACGAAATGGAATCGGGGATGGCTGAATAGATCAATGTAAATACAAAATGGGAAATAAATAGACATGGAATTGTGGGAAATCGAGGCTGTGGGGTAATCAGGGGCAAACAGAAGACAGCAATAACTCCTGGAGGAAGGAAGCAAGCCTACTCCAATGGTACAATTCGCCATGCTCGGAAATCCTGTCAGCTCCTTCTCACATAGACAGCCACTGCATTTCACGCTGCTCTTTGTACAAGTGAAGTAGCCCACTCATTTTAAAGACTGAACACGGAGCTGCTGTTGAAAGTTGGACCCTTCATTGTTTCAACACAATTAGATACATGTTTCAAAAAGAAGCGTGCTACAATATGGACTCACTTAGAGATTTATAAAAAACAAGATGGAATGGATGTATTCATATGTAATATGATTTCTTTTTAATATGGTCATTGTTCATATATTACTAAAGAAAGACTTCTTGTGCTGTACAAACAACCATTGTCTATTTTGTGCATCTCTCAAGTGCGTATTACAGGTACAAGGTGCACATGGTAGACATTTGTATTTCCTTGACACCTACAAAAGCTTTTCAATTACAACATGTCCAACTTCGATTTTCACAGTTGTGGGATATCCGTGAAGAGTATGACAACTATATATATTTTGGAAACCTTATGGTATAATGAGAAAAGCAATGTTTTCATTTGCCCTTGTCATTTGGTAAAATTGTGCAAAATGTATACCATTTTTCCATTAGAGTAAATGGGGAGTTCTGGTCATTGCTATGGTAACTCCATGAAACGTATGAGCGTTTCCTTGACTTTTTTGATTAGAACGACCAAATGGAATTTTCTGCCAACTGCCTCAACCTTGTGTTCCCAATGAGTGGCTGATTACATGGAGAGTAAATTCTCTATTTGTAAATGTCAACGCTTCCTCTCCACGTATCCCCTTGTTGCCTTCAGTGAGCACCTCCTTGTTGAGTATCTTTGACAGGGACTTCTTTGTTCTCTTTGCTCCGTGTGGGAATGTTGACATATGTAAAGAGGCTAATGGGTGAAGCAGTCATCCCAAGCAGCCGCCGTGCTTTATTCTTTTGACGTAAACATTTGAAATGTCAACCCAGCCCGTAGCTTTGTGCCACTAAGCTCCCACACAAATAGCACTGTCAATCCTATTTGCTTCTTCTGTACTATATCAGAAAGACTTTCATTGGCTTTATGGTGATATTGCTGCATGGAAGGTTAGCTTTAAATGCTTCACCTGTGTCACTTCCCAGAATGATTATCCCCACAAGTCAGATGCTCAACAACAACATTATAGGGGAGACCGGGGCTATTTGTCATGTGGGGTAATTTGTCACCTTGCTTTTAATAGCCACAGAGGGTGTGGTACGCTGGTGCTGATACATAATATGTGTACTGGTATTCCTCTTCTCTTCCAATAATAATTTTCTCATTTGGACTGAAGACACGAGGAGAGCATACATTTGAATTGCTTCTATGTCTTTTTCAAACTTTAATAAATATGTTAATGTTAATTGTTATTTTTGCAATGAGAGAGCTTTCCTTTTGTTAGTGCCATAAACAAAAGAAACTGATCTGAAAGACAGAGGTGTTGGCTTTGATTTGAGCTGTTTTAGAGCTAACATGCTAAAGCTGTTTGCTAGCTAGCTTACTGTGTTTGTAAAGTGGACACTCGGGGTTATTTGGCCCAAAAAGTGAGCGTCATTTGTCACATTGGGTAAAACATGATGATGTTTTTTCTTTTGTGTCTAATATGTTTTTATGATCACTTTATTTTAACATTAGCTTTTATAGAGGCTGTATGTTTGGGTTATTTTAGTGAATTTGTACATTGTACACTTCATAGAGTATTTTACAGTTACTTCAAATGAGTGTCATGAACACATCTGCATTGCAACTGTTTTAAAACGTATTTTGCCCTTTTATCTAAAAAAAACAAAAAGTTGTCAAAGATTTATCAAATTTCAAGTTAACATAAAGAACTCATTAAAAACAATAGTGACAACCAACCCCACGCCTTGTGACAGCTTGCCCCGCATATGGGGCACATTCTCACAGTCGATTATGTTGTGTTTGACGGTTAATAACTATTTATTGCAATATGATAGAAAAAAAGAGAGTGAGGTCTACTTCAAGTTAAGGGTCAAAGCTCTCATTTAATGCAGGTCTGACTCTCTGACGGATTTTCTGTTGATGAGCAGCGAATTCTAGAAAACAAAAAGTGTGACAAATAGCCCCAGTCTCCCCTACAGGTGAAACATGGAAAATTAGAATATTGTTCAAAGCTAATTTATTTCTGTAATTCAACTTGAAATGTTTAACTATGATATAGACTCACTACATGCAAAGTGACACATTATGGCTTACCGTCCATTTTCAAAATATTCTAATTTTATGAGATTTGTCATTTTACAAGCTGAGCCATAATACTCAAAATGAAAACAAATAAAGGCTATACATATCTCACTTTGCATGTAATGAGTCCATCATATATTAGTTTCACAGTTTAAGTTCTGAGTTTCACCTGTAATAATTGTAAAACCCAGACTTTAGTGGCTCCTGCATAGAGCTAGTGTCAATGAAGCTCATCCCCTTATACATTTTACAACATGAGGGCGCAGGAGCGATTTGTCCTGGCTCGGCTCAGATCCCTGGAATCCCCAGCCTTGGACCCCCTCCAACAGTCGTCCTCAACAGATGCAGCCTTTCAGAGTATCACATCAAGCCGCAACCCTAATTAAAAATATAAATTCATCCAATGATAAAAAAATATATATATTTGCATATAGCCTATGTATGCTAACAATCAAAATACAGTATTTCCTCACTGATATCTGTTGATTCTGTTGATTTTGTATTCAAATGCCACTGGATTCATATTTTTTTGGCACATGTGACTTATTAATTATTTGTACAGACCCAGTTTCAATAAAATCTGCTCAAACAAGAAAAAGCAGAGAACTAAGACCAGCTATTAAACTACAACCATCCTTTGAAAATGTAAATAAAAAATCATATACGTTTAAATGTTGTGCTTTTCATCTTGCTGATACTTTGAAAACAACAACACAACAGCCTTTTCCCCTCTCTCCATCCTTTTTTTCTTTTTTTGAGAAACTAAAGCATTTCTTTTGAACATGACCCCGGTAGCAAATGGTCGCTACCAGAGGTGATTTTGTACAGAACGGCCGAGTAGGGGGAGCCATAAACAGCCTCCTGTGATGGGCCTTAAAACCCCCATAAAAATGGTTCACATCACTGCAGGGACATGTTTAGTAGAGGGCGACTCTTTTCACTTTGATATACTTTGAAGCCATCACTTATCCCTGTGTGCTGATTACCATGGGTCTTTGCATCCCCCACAACATCAACGCAATCCTGTTAACCCAACCAAACTCGGAGTTGCTACTTTCTTCCTTGCACCCCATCGCACTCGCACCCTCCTCCCCTCCATTGGCTCTAGTATCATTATCAGAGCTCGGAAATAATAAAACAACAAGCAAAGTTCTCCCTGTACGCCTTTCACAGTTCAAAAGACAGATACAAATTGCTGCTTTCAAAAAATATGTCTTGCCTCAGTTCTCTCGGGTGCCCGCATCAAAGCCGAGTGATTATTTGCTAACATTGAGAGTGTGACAAAATGACAATGTTTCTCGCTTGAAAGTCCAGTAATGGCTAGTTTTTTGTGCATCTCGGTCGGGTTTTTCTTTTTTTTCTTTCTTTTTTTTTGAAGTAGGAAGTTGGAGCTTCTTCTCTCTTCTTCCACCCCCCCTGTGTACCTTCCCTCTACAGCTGCTGCATTATGGATCGTCTCCACATCACAGAGTTATTCGCATCGCCTGTAGCACTGGGAGACAGACGAGGCAGCACAAACACGCCTCAGTACTGTAAAATAAGCCAAGTTGGAAAATTCTGGCAGCTTCTCTTAAAACCTGACATTCTTTTATTTGTTCCCCCAATGGATTACCACAACAGCAGCTGTGGATTTAATGCATTTTTCAGCACGCTGCGGGGAATGGGGTTAAACATACAGTAGGTTGCACGAGAGTCACTTCCATCCGTTTGTAATGGCATCGCCGTGCCTTTTCCCCGAGCCTTTCGTTCACACTTTTATGGAAATATGGTGCAACTATTGTCATGCATGATATCGAACGCAGACTGGAATAAAGATAACCATATACAATGATATGCATCTAGACTGTTCGGTACCAGTAGTGACATGCTATGCACCTGGCTTCGTACTGTTTTCATGCATGCACAATCGCAAGGAGCCTTGTTACATATGTTTCTGCACATACTTGTCCTGGTTCATTTTGACTTTCCCTAACCCAGGTAATTCCATGTCTTATTATCTTATTGAGCATATGGGTTTACCCTTGATGACATAGTCCTCTGAGCCAAGTTTGTTGGGGCCCAACATAGAATTGTACCAAAATGCAGCAGGCCTCATTGTGAAGTAGAGATTATTAGCCTAGCACAGTCATCCCCACTACTATATCCACAAGATCAACACTTGATTCCAGGCACATATTTGTTTAGCTGTAGTGGTTTGCAAAAAAAGTAATCAAGTCTTCACACTTAGTTTTAATTTGAAATACCACATGTATTCCTTTTGATTTTTGTTTTCAAATAAAACATCATCGCATAATGTGACCAAAGTAATATCTGCTTACACTTGTGTTGTGCTTTACAAGCCTGTGTACACTGTACATTCATTTACCACGTGGCTATAATGTGTTGTTTATATCCTGTATCTCTTATGTCAGTGGCCCTGCTGGACACGTGTGCTGGAATGCTGGAATGCTGGAATGCGTTTACTGGATGTTAAAAAAAATCTCCTAGTAAGAGACTTACTCTTTTTTTTTACATACTCTGGGATTTGTGCTAGAGTATTGTATGCTTTGATCCTTAAGCTGATTTCTACTTACTTATTTATTCAGTTATTTTTATTATTATTTATGTTTATAATTATCTTATTATACTAGTTTTTAGTTAGTTTTATATATATGTTTTTATTATTCTAATGTTATTATTTGCATATTGCATTTTTGCATTTTTAGAATTTCCAGTGTTTCCTCTGAGTGAGCCCTCTGCCCCGGGAGCGGTGGTTGGCTGTGGCTGTGTGGGCACTGTCCTCTGGGTGCCCGGATGGAGGTGTGGCGCTTCTGCTGCACCTCCGCTGGGTGTCCGGTGGTGGTGCCCTGTGGCTGTGGCTGATGTACCGCTCCCGGTGCAGACGGCTCCTCTGATGGCATTTCCTTACCTGGTTCATCTGTACCCAGACTCAGCACTACGTCCATTACCTCATTGTGTGTGTGTGTGTGTGTGTGTGTGTGTGGCTGTGTGTGTGTGTGTGGCTATGGGGAGGGGGGTGGGGAGAGCAGTGTTGTCTGTTTGGAAGAGTGGGTGGTTGGGTGGGCGGGAACTGCTTTTAATCTGTAAAGCACTTTGTGTTACAACCTTGTATGAAAAGCGCTTTATAAATAAAGTTTTGATTGATTGATTGATTAAAAATGCACAAAAAGGCATCACCCTCAGGGACATGTGCAATGTCCCACACACCTTATAGTCAAACAAAATACTGTGGCACATCAAGTTGTTTTTGCATAGCCCAATGTCACAGCATGAGTGGTCTCACAGAGCTGAACCAAAACAGTAAAACAAAAACAGCAAAAAAACAAAACAAATGTAATGTCCAAGCGAATGTAATGTCCAAATGCATCCATTCCCCATCCTTAGACCCGCTTTGGAGCAAGGAAAAGCGTAAAAACCATGTGGGAGAAAAGGAGAAACCTCTGGGGGAGCTACAAGGCGAGATCCACTCCCATGGACGGACAGGCCACAGATAGATAGAGGCTGATAGAAATCCCTCTGCAGATAGGGCTGAATATACAGAAAACAATTTCAACCACTTCACACACACTGCACTCCACCGCACTCTCAACTCTCCATTGTAGATACACTATCTTATCAAGCCCCTAATGAACTTTGAAAGTGCTATGCAGCGTCCCTGACTACAATGCCAAAGTTGCAACCAGCAAGCCTTCTCTTTACCTCATTGTTAATGGTCCTAAAACATATATTGATTTTAATATAAGATACGTATACGCTGCTATTAATATAACAGACTCTTTAGAGTGTTTTTACATTAGTGCACTGCATGCGTCACAATGCTTCTGAAAAGATCTTTCTCATAGTTATCTGCAGAATATTGAGCTCGATTTTTGGATTGGTTTGGCTACAATGTCCATCATATACTGTGTTGACTTATCACAGCGTGGAACCAGTCTGTATACAGCGGGTATATTGACAAAGTATCTCATACCAACCTTGATGTGCACTCGCATTTGGATCCAACTGTCCAGCGTGCTGCACTGCACCACAGACAACAACGGAAAGCCAGAGCTCAATTTACTGCTGCCGGATCTGAAACTGTGTGGCCCCATCCAGCTTTAAGCGGCAGGAGGCCACCCACATGAATGGTACAGCGAATCAAAGCTACAGCGTGGCACAATGAAACCGGTACAAGACCTCTGGCACTGAGTGATAAGTTGACAACGTGAACAATAAAAACAATAAACGTATGCACACTTTTGGAAAGCATAATTACACTCATCGGCAGTGTTTGTTTACAAATGTCACCCCGCCGCTGCTCCTTTTCCGAAAGCTTGTAGGCTCAAGGGAAATCTGTAGAGATACTGACGAGAATATTTGGCTGGAGAGAGAGACATCTGACAATCCTCCAGCACTAAAGCTGTCACACTGTCAACGCACCAGCTCAACTCCCCTATCTGCAGGCAGCTCGCCGGCCAACAGAGACGGGCAAAATACATATTTATTATTTTGACTCGAAAAGAAAAGTGCTCAAAAGTACAAACAGTAATGCTCCACTGTGCCAAAGAGAGTAGAGAATATGTGCAAACGCCAGGCTTTGTTCCGGTGGTTTATTTACCTTTTTACTAAATACTGCATCACCCCATTGGTCTCAAAGATAATATTGGATTAAAGTCACAAGTTGTACATGTGAGGGAGCAGAGAGAAAGAGGTGTTTTGGGAATCAGCGGAGATTGTTCTCTTCATGTTTCCCCGTGTGAGTGAAAATACTGCATGCTGAAACACATGCAGTACATGTAGCAAATTGATGTAATCGGTTATCCAAATCCATCCACTTTTCAGCGAATATTCTAATTCAATAATGTGGGACGGTGCTTGGACAGTGGGGAATCTTGTCTGAGTGGTTTGAACCTTGCCATAAGCACTTCAATGTTAAATCAAGCTCAACACTCATCATTACTTGCCGTTTGCATATAAAGCAGTCCTTCACCTTCAGAGAACTATAGGGTCAACTCTTATTACTGGACCTCATTCCCATCTCCAATGGGACAACATTTCAAATATTAATGTGTCTCATAAGCGGACCTTGTTAGAGAATGGACAATGAGGACAAAGGATTGTGAATAAATGATGTAGGCTATACTAGTCGGTGCTTTTACTCTTAATGCATGATAGTGGTTAAGAATATACTATTAAGGTATTAAGATGGTGTCGATAGAGGGCTAATCTCTGTCCATTTGGTCTTAATGATTCCGGGAGAAATGTTAATCCGAGCTCACGTGGGAATTGGGCTGCATGAGGACATCTTGTCGCGCGCGCATTACCTGCACGTGTCGGCTTAATTCAGCGTGTTCAAACCATATTTTACACATATTTGCACACATTAACACAATAAATGGATCTGCACGGGGCGATAACATGAAGAGGGGCTCCAATCAGGCATAAATATAACACCATGTGTTAGGAATTAACAAATGTCTTTGGGTCAGTGCTATACTTGCCATGGTGTGATAAAGCCAGACACAATGCGGTTCTCTGGGGCAAAAGTTTAGAAACGAAGACAGTTTTTTTTGGTGGCTTCACTTGGAAATGAAGATACAGGTTGGATATCTCAGTCTTATGGGGAATAAAAACTTTAAATGCATTTACATTATCATTGTGTTTATACCTTTTATTAACAAATGATGTGAAATACTTGCGTATGTTTTATAAATGATTATGCGTTACAAATGCCTAATGAAAATGATACTAAAGCCGTGACTGATTGATTGATTAATGGTGTATAGTTGTTCTGAGGGGGAAAAAGAATAAGGACCTGCATACAACACCTGCTCTTAAAGGAACAGGCCACCATTTTTGCATACTGACATATGTTCTTACCTGAGCTTGGGACTACCGGTGAAAACTAGCCTTTTGGCTAATTCGGGTAATGTTCATTAATGTACATTGTCCCACTTAAAACTAAATAAACAAAACGAGTTGTTGCATACCTGTTCGGTCTTTACGCGTGTGCTCAGTCACGCAAAAATACCAAATATGGTGTTAGCGTTTTACCTCCACCAGCATATCCTCTGGACCCAAACAAGAGTGAAGTTAGAAGCAACCAAGCTCCTCCACATTTCCTCTATTTAAATATGGTTATGTGAGTAGTTACACAATCCGAGTAAAATTACACAAAACTAAACATTTTTTTCTACAACACGTTTTTCTAAGCGGATAAAAAGGGAGGCAACTGCGGGCGGTGTTCCAGGCATGTCCTAGTGGGACAAGGCCTTGTGGAAGGCCCAGGACATGCTGGTGGGACTATGTCTCCGAGCTGGCCTGGTGTCGCCTCGGGGTCCCCCCAGAACAGCTGGAGGAGGCATGAGTGGATTGGGAAGTTTGGGCATCTCTGCTGAGACTGCTGCCCCCGCGACCCGGCCCCGGATTAAGCGCAAGAAAATGAATGGATGGATAAAAAGGGGTAAGAAGTATCTTCACTTTACTGCGCGGACGTCGAAGTGCTCCTAAGGTGTTATTATGGCTTACAATATAGTCCCCCTTTTAATCCACTTAGAAAATTGACATGTTTAATTTTGTGTAACTGGACTTGGATCATGTAACTTATTTATGTAACCGTATTTAAATAGGAGACACATGGAATATGCTGGGAGAGGCTAAATGCAACTTCTTTGGTCTTTTTACGAGACTAAGCGCACGCGTAAATGCCAGACAGGTACGCATCAACTCATCTAAGCTCAGGTAAGAACAGCTGTCCTGTTCCTTTAAATGAAGATAACCTGTCAAGGGTACCTGTGCATGTGTCTGCATTTTTCATTATGTTTCAGCTGTGTTCTACTTCAAACACAATTTCTCTGCACACTGTTGCGTGTACCTCATCACATTCACGCTTGGGGGTCCGGGTCAGACTGGAGGCTAATACATCTTATATTCTTGCATTACTTTCCTGCTAATCAGTTTGGGTTCACAAATCCAGGGCTTGTATGACAGCTGTCATCAGGCACATATGAGATATGAGTGTGAGAGATTACCATTCAAAAGGACCTTTTTTCAATTGGTTTCAGAACGTTTTTAGGCCTGTTTTCTTTACTTTAGCAGTATGACATGGGGAGAAGCTGAATGCTGGATGTGTTGCAGTTTATGGAAATGAGTAGTGGGAAGTCCATTAAGACGATTGTTAACTCTTTAATGAATGACGTACCATCCAGTGTCATTCAATGGATGCATCAGCTATCTCCAAGTTTATTTGCGAAATTGAGTTTTCCACTTCTAGCCAATTGAAAAATAAAAAACTGACGCAACGAGCTCATATTGGAACTGCATGTACATATGATGGATCTCCACAGAATGTCAAGTTGCTGTACGGTGTCTGCACGAGTCGGTCAAGACGCTGAAGGGCAGATTAATCACTTGAGACAATGACCCCTGATTTCGCAAAGTGTAGTGTGCGGGCGGCCACATGATTGCAATTAATCACAAAGAGCTTTACTTTTATATTAGTTAAAATCATTCATTTCTCAAGCTATATTTACGCTGGGGTAGTAGAGTCATCAATAGATTTGCACCACCCTTGCTATAGTTTTTTACAGTGCATATTATGGAATTTTGTTTGACTTTGGCCTTTTGCTTGGTTAATGAGAGCACAGCAACACATGGGGTTCTGGTCCAGTCAGCTTTATGCTTGTGTGCTTGTTCTAAAGAAAGGAAACTTGGCAAAAACCGGTTGTAGACTTTACATTTTAATAGCTCATTAATACAGTTGAGTAAACTGGGCACAGAATCATAAGGTTAAGCCCTTTTAAGTAAAGCTAATAGCATTGGGTTGCCCTTTTAGCTCCATATTTACAACAACAGTCCAAGCCTCGGGGTGAAAATATAGTGGCAATGTTTGTATAAAACGAGGCCTAGACCACACATTTGAAAACCAGTGAAACAATTTGCTAACCGAAAATTGCCGGCAAGGTGCCATAGTGGTTAGCTGTCTTCCATCATAGCAAGAAGGTCTTAGGGTTTCAATTGCCAGGCCAGGTGGGGACTTTCTGTGTGGAGTTTGCAAGTTCTCCCTGTGCCTGCGTTTTCTGCATAGGTTGCCTGTTTGTTGCTGTTTCCGCTACACTCACTGCAAATATTAGGGTCCTTTCAGGGGGTAGGACTCCTCTGAAAAAAATTCTTGGTGAATTTGAATGCAAGTCTCAACGCGTGCTGTGATCAAAGCTGAAGGCGGTCCAACGAAATATTGGGGCATGGGGCATGAGGCCTTTTTGCGTGGCCGAATGTCCATAGCAGCTGAGACGTCAGTGTCTCGCACCTTGAATCTGCACTAAAAGTTCAACGAAAGCGATCCAGACCCTGTCACCACGAATGGCTCCGGTTAGTGACTTATGATCGCCACTTGGGAGAAAGACGACAGTAATTATGCACTTACTGAAGTTTTTATAGAGCGGGTCTGTGTGCAGCTCCCACACAAAGATAACAGATTGAGGCTGCGGGTTGTGAACTCTCTGCCACAACAACCAGGCAGTGTTTTTATCAGAGTGCCACCTGAATAATTGCTACCTGGGGCCGACATTAGGCGTCACGCCGGGGCCAGTAAGAGTCTGAAAAGTGGGGGCATCAGCAGATTCGATGGTCTGCATCTAGGTCCTCCATCTGTTTTCCTTCTAACACAATTTACCTTTAATTTCCTAATGTCCCTCTAATGACAAGTCCAAGTGCACCAGGGCTAATAGAGGGGTCACAAGTTGAAGTCTGTCCCGAGGAATGAATTTAATGGGCAACAGAAAATGCAAACAGCATTATAAACCACAGCTGCCTGCCTCTGAGCATCGGAGCAGGCCCAGTCTGTCACTAATCCACCACAGACACCAAGCCATTAGTTTGGACATCATGGTCATTAACTGGTCTCGTTTGTTCGTTCAAAATATACTTAAACAAAATAAAGGTCAAAGTCCATGTTTTGATATACACGAGTACAACGGAGTTTGCACTGACAGATTAATGCTGCTTTTTAGGTGTAAGGTGAGATTTCACAAGCGCTTACCTGTAAACGTTCTTCCTACTTGGCTGCTGTAAGCCATTTCTCAAACAGTATTTTCTTTCAATCATATAATAATTCATGAAAGCCAATTCCCGCTGGTTTATGGTATGATTTAAAAGAAACGGTGCGAAAACACAAAAGCCCCGAAAGTGTTTGAGGTATAGTGATTTGTTAAAAGTTGATTAAGTAATATAAGATCAGCATCCACGCTTTGGTCAAATTCAGCATATACACTGTTGATGATTGAGGAAGAAACTTGATCCAAATTTAGTCAGGACCAAAGGCTAAAACAGTCTTGTATTTCATTTCATGTAGAAACTTTACAGTCACAATCTGTCTTTTCCGCTCCTTTGTAACTCGCGGCTGACAGTGACAGACGGCTCGAGCTTTGCTTAATTGCGAAAAGCAGCAGACCTCAGAGAAGAAGAAAAGTAAAACATAAAGCATGGAGACAGTTTTATAGGGATTTTTTTTTTGCTGGAAAGCCAGTCATTTACTTCATTTGACAATCAGCATTCATCTTTGTCTGTAAAACGCAACTGAAATAAGGTTGAAGAATGTTGCAAAACATAACTGACATCTCGAGTTGTCATTCCTATTCCAATCTGTGAATCCACTGGGCGAGAATTTCACGTAACACACAGTTAAGACACAAATAAAGGAAATCAAATAAAGAATCTGCTATGTATAGATATTATGACTTGGAGATAAAACAAATAGGACATGAAGAATGATCAGACCGCAATAAAATTTGGGTGGCACAGCTAGAAGCTAGAAGGTCCCTTGTTCGACCCCCAGCCGAAGGGGCTTTTCTTGCAAACATGAACCATTTCAATTCACAAGGGAAACTTTTCCGTTTTAGTTGCACTGGCACATGGTTTGGTTTTACCTGGCACATATTTATGCTTCCACATGGGAAAGAAAAGGGATGTTGGCCACCCTGTCAAAGCATTTACTCCTAACATTGATGCCAATAGCAGCTTTTATGTTGGCGCCGGCACTGTTTGTTCAGGATATATAGTTCCAGCAATACTTGGGATCAGGGCTTTGGTGACCCGAGGCTCTTTAGATTGGAAGACTCCAGCTGAGAGGAAGAAGTCTCAAACAGCAGGAGTCAATTTCATGTCTAAGCAGGGTCCCTTCCTGTGGTTAAAATGCACTTTTAGAATGCTGCAAGCTGCACTAGTGATTTCCACTTGACTGGCGGTGTTGTTTTACCCTTGTCTACTGGGACCAAAGTATGAAAGGGTAATACGTTTGAGCAACTATCTGGTGGTCATGTGGTTGGCCCACAAAAAGCTAAAATAGTTGCGGTTTCCGTATTTACAGGAATAGGCCACCGTTTTTACATACTGAGATATTTTCTTACCTCAGCTTAGACGAGTTCATTTGTACCTGTCTGGTCTTCACACTTGCCCTCAGTCACGTAAACACGGCACAGACGGCGTTAGCATTTAGCCTCTCCTCCTCTCCTCTATAGCTCCAAACGAGGTGAAGATAGAAGCTACGAGCTCTTCCACGTTTTCCCTATTTAAATATGGCTACATGCGGATAAACAGGGGAACTATATTGTAAGGCGTAATAATACCAGGAGTAGTTCGACATCCGCACAGTAAAGTGAAGATATTACAGCACGGATGTCGAACTACTCCTGTATTATTATGCCTTACAATATAGTACAATATAGTACAATATAAATCCACATTGTTTCGTTTTGTGTAGCTATACTTTATCGTGCAACACTTCACATAACCATGTCAGCTGCCCATGTCACATTGCGCCAGCCCCTTATGGCTCCTCCTGCAGGTGGTGGGTCCACAGAAGGACGGCCTCAGGATTCAAACCGGACCTGTTGGTCTCTCATAAGGGGCTTCTGAACCGCTCTTTGACTCGTCACCCAGGACCTGTTTTCCATGGGAGACCCTACCAGGGGCACGAAGCCCCCGACAACAGAGCTCCAGGATCATTCGGGCGCTCAAACCCCTCCACCATGTTAAGGTGGCGGTTCCAGGAGGGGTGGTGGGTCTTCAACCCAGGTAAATAATGCATAACCAAATACATTAAACGTTTTAGTAAATACATCTTTGTATGGACAAAAATCAATGACCTACCTTATTCACAACTAATACAGAAGTCTTATGCTTTATTACAGTTAACATTCTACTCAATGAACTTAACAGTATTCTTTGTCTTGTTAAAAAGACAACTTGCAGCTTAAATGTCAAGTGAAATGCCACTGCTTCAGGAGCTAGTCAATTTCACACATTTTAGGCCACACATATGCATGACCTCATCAAATAAATATAATCTACGTATTAATCAAGGAAGGGAATACATTCCATGTCTATGTTATATTTCTTCAGCAATGTTGGAATGAACTTTTTTTTTTACATAATAGATAAAATATCCTTTAATATGATCCATATTAATCATGCAATTCATAATGTTTGACCATAGTTGCTAAAACATTTAAAGATATAAAATTCCTTTTTTCAAAAATGATGTATTGCAATCGTCCACAGCATCAAACAGGGAAGCGTCTCAGAAAGAAAGGAACATGCTGTTGGGAAGGAGGCCTGGGCAGTGGCATTTCCAACACAGAGGAAAGTCATCGGTGCAGTTAATGATGTACATCGTTGCAACACAGTGAAAGAAATGGAGAAAAGGTTACCATGCACGTCCTATTGTACCGCAGCTGCACAACACACAAAGGACATCTCCACTCTGCCATCTGAAACCCAATAAAAAAAAAACTCCTTTCATCACCGGGCAAAAATTATTACTCATGTGACCGTCTCGAGACTGGGCAACAGCTGTTATAAAGCTTTCAACATTAATAACAAATTTCTCTTACAGGCCGAGTGCCGATTACAGCTCGGTGACCTCTCGCGTTGCTCCACTTGGGCTGTAGTTTGGTTTCTGGTCATGGCTCATTTACTTAAAGTCTGACAAACAAATCATGTTTCTGTACCTGCAGCACTTTGGCGACACATTTGTTATAGGCAGCGGTCACGACAGAGGGTAGTGGAAACTATCAGGGTAAAAATATCCAGGGTGTGGGCAAGACGGCACAAATAAGCTATTTTCTTTCTTTTTTTTTTCTTGTTGTTGCAGAAAACAGCGCCAAGTAAAGCCTCTTATGAGTGTTCCGAGAGAGAGAGAGAGAACCGTGTGTGAATAATAGTTATTTATTTATTTTCTCACTGAATTATGTTTCCCAAAGGAGTCAGTAATCTTTCAGAATACGATCCCAATTCATGATTTAAACAGTTGATATTCTTGAAAAAACAGACGAAAAAAAAAAATACAGAATTGCTTTTTCTCTGACAAATATTGCAAATATGACTTGCCATTATTTTGGAATCAAGATTCAATATACAGCTTTAAAGGGGGGGTATAATGCAAAACCGACTTTATCAAGCTATACATCATGTTATTATGTCATTCCCTCATTAAAAACATGCCTGAAGTGTTGCCTTGGCACATTCACGTATTTTTGAGTAATCTGTAAAAACTCTGATGGCAGCCATTTTAGGGATAGCTTTGCCTGAGTCCTCCTAGGAACGCCCCCACCTCCTGGAGACGCCTCCGAGCTTTCGTCACCAGCCCAGTAACCAACCACTGCTCCTCAGCAGAACCCCCTCCCCACTGATGCCACAGACAGCGTGTGGAGGGGGCGTGTCGGAAAGGCTCAGAGGTTCTTAAAGAGACAGAGGCTTATTTCAAGACATTCACAACAGCCATTTTGAGAGAGCAATTTTATACAAGGCAGTTATTCTAATTTACTGCATTGACAGACCAACAGAAGGTTTCGTCATCATTGTAGTGTGCTATAGACTGGTGCTATGTGATTGAAAAAAGCATAATACCCCCTCTTTAAAACAGATCCAGTACCATTACTTTTTGATATAATGCAGAACTTATCACATTAAGTTTAAGAATCACATGCGTTTTCATAGTTTTTACTTATTTGTAGATACCTAAACCGATGGTTCCCACCCCGTCACAATTTCCCATTTATTTTTATTTGCAGTCTTTCTATGTTCCTGGACATCATTTCTCAAGGCCCCATGTGCCTTTTGTCAGTCATTTCCATTTTAAATCACCTTCCATTACCTTGTTATTCATGTGTGCGCGCAGCATTTCAATCAGTGTCAGCTGCCCTCTGCAATAACCCTGCGACCTTCCTTAAGCAGGTTGGGTTCTCATTGATTGTTCACACACAAGGCAAAGACTTTGGAGTTCATCACAGACACACAATTCTCAGCAATCACCAGTCCTTCAACCTGTTACTGAAGAGTCCACTTTTGCTTTGAGGATTCTGATGTGCGGAAGAGATCCCGCGTATCAGAATCCTCAAAGCAAATTCCACACTCAATAACCAGACCAAAAGACCTGCCATTTTTAGCCCAAAGTAAAGCACCATTTTCTACAAATGCCAGCAGTGTCTGTATGATTATGGCCATACCGTTAAACGATACCAGTCTGGCATCAGGATATATATATATATATATATATATATATATATATATATATATATACATCCCTTTTTTTATTTCTTGTTTTCACAATTGTATTTCCTTCTTACTAATTTCCCCAAAGTGATACCTTTTTTTTGCTCCTTTTCTCCCCCCCTAAAACAATTTTAACATGATTTTTCCTTATTTTTAGCCACATTTCCCCCCAAATTATTCCTCATGTTTCACACATTTCCCTTTCATTGGAGATGAACCCGATATTGTAAATGTGCAGATCTTCCACACGTTTTTCTTCTGTTTTGACATATTTTAGCATAGATGTCGGATAAAGCATCTTTCAGATATTGACCGGTACCCAGCCCTTTACATGACCTAATGGGGTGTGTTGACCTCTGATTTGAGTAATAAAATCATCTTCAAAATCATTCATAATGTTGTTATAAGCGTTTTCAAATGTTTGTATCTGGCTCATTTACAAAGATAAAATAATAACATGTGTTGTTTTGATGGTGTAAAGATATAAAGAAAGTAGACTACACATTACCTGGCTTTCATCTGTATTCCATTGAACTGGAGTGGCTCACAGCAGCTGTCCATCAAACAGCTTCAGGGCGGCTTCCCACGTCCTTTCAAAGCCCTTACAAAAGCTCAGGGTCTGTGTACGGCGTATCGATGATAATGAAGGTACCACAACTCGTGTTTCGCTGCTCACCTCCTCCTTTCATCCACGAGCATCTCCAATGTTCGAGTGCGAGCCGTGGGTCCTGCAGCTGTCCCGATCCCCGTTTCTTTTCTTTTCCTTTCCTTTCACTTTCTCTGAGTCTATGGTCAAAACCTCATAATCTTCAGTCCCACATTCAGGGCGATGGTCACTGTTTGCAGCAGGTTTTCCCAACACTCTCGTATGGCTCGAAAGGGGGATTCAACGTGGTGCAAACGTGGATCAAAGTATGAGTATGGGACAATGGATGGAAATTCGCCCATGGCTACAAACAGGCGTAGACGTGCTCTGTGTTTACATGACTCCAAGTCCTCCAATTCCATACACACAAGTGGTCGTTTGTCTCATCCCTGAATCACGACCATATAAAACGGCTACCAAAACAGCGCCCCCAAGCTCCCATTGAAGGCATGTACATTACATTTAAGCCCGATTCAGAAACAACTTTATTGTACGTAGTGTATTTGACCAACTGTGGTGACGATTCTACAAAACTTCAAGACGCATATGGAGGAGAAGAAGGACTCACGAAGACATCAATGGTAAGTTGTGCTTTGGTATCGCTGTTGTTGTGAGTAAATGGCGATAACCTAGCTCACCCATTAAATACAATATATAATTTAAAAAAAAAATCACAGATATATGTTTTGCTCACAGCACAATACCAATGTCTGAACCAATACTTGCACTAATCTGAAATCCTAAAAAGCTTAATGTTGCCTTCAAAGGAAATGGATCCTCTCCACATCTTTCGACTATAATGATCAAATCAGTGCTAACTTTGACTGACTTCCAGTGCCCATGCAGACATCTCATCTCCTCAAGGAAATGACTCTTGATGCGAGTTAAAAGCTGTTTTAATGGGGCACATTTCAGAACCAATTTATAAAGCTCATCTTATTAAATTTAGCCAAAGTGATGCAGCGCTTTGAGGTTTTGTTTTTACAAACGCCTCACAAAGAAAAAAAAAAAGATCTACTAATTAGACGGAAACTAATTGTATATTTGTATTTGAAAGGAAGTCATCATTAGCCTGCATAATTGTCTCTCTGAAACATAAAAGACGATCTTAATTTAATTACAAAGTCATAAAAAGGATGGGTTTCTCCCCATTGAGCAGATCAATATCATAAAGATTTGATTACATTTTTTGCTCCTCGCGAATGTTCCCTTCTGGTGTCATAATTTTTGAATGAGTGTTTTTTTTCTTTCCTTTTTTTTAGGAATATACTGTGCAGAGCTTGTTTTTCACAAAGTGCTTAAGCTCCTAAAAGGCAAAATGGAAAGTGTGGAAGGAGTAGCTGGTGGTCTAACCCCCACTGAGAATTGATGTTCACTCCGGGCTCTAACCAAGAATGAGCTACTGACTAAAACAAGCACTCTGACGAGAGATCTCTCCTGTGAGCCGCTAACAAATCAACTTCATCTTGTTACATCTTGATGATTTCCAATTCGAGAAGCCTGGAGTCAGACCTGAGCAACAGTTGACTCAGCGTTACATAGGACGGCCACTTGCATGTTTCCTTTAGGATTCCTGTTCTATCTAATAAATAGATATAGGATGTGGGCAAGCAACAGGCACCTATTTGGGTTTGGGAATTGTTCCTTGATCTATCTTCCATAAGATAAAATGCACACAAAGCATCACAGGGGAAACAGAACAGCAGTTTTACCACTAATTAAAAGCACACAGAGCGAGGCCTGGAGCTAGAGGTCAGGCTCGTTTATTGTATGGTGCAGATTTTCATCCTCCTCTTTAAACACTGAGAGAAACGCGTCATGTCTTTATTTTCCACAAAGTGAAAACATATTTGGTGAAAGTATTATGGACATTAATAATAGTTTAAGACAATGAATTAAACATGGCTGCTTTGAGTTCCTTTAGATAATCTTGATGTCTTTTGCCGATGCTTAGCACTGACTTAATTTCATGTATGCCTTGCAAAGCGATTGCTCTGTTATCTGAGTAAATAAATGTGTCTCTGTTATAAACGCTGCTAATGATAAAAATCCAACTCAGATCATGAAACTGCAGTCTGGACAGTGAGCTTTGTGCGTCGGAGTTTGTGCTCAGGCCACTGGAAACATGATTGGAGCAGAACGCAGCGGGACAGGGGAATTTGTCCCACACACACGAAATCTTTGGCCGCGTTTGACCAAATTAGCTGTACTGTAAAAGTCGCACTGGAGCCCTGTGTATAGGGGCCTTCTGCATGACGTCACGCCAACTAAGTTACTCCATCTTGACGGGATACATGCTACTCCAGATAAATTCACACCAACGTTTCATTTAAAATCTACATTTCAAAACCACAGATATGCCTGAAACTTGTTGTGCAGTTGGATGCAAATTAGTGGTATCACAATTTCTCATGTCTTTACTCTTTTATTGGGGTCCCATTGTACTTTTCAATCGGATATCTCCATATTATTGGCCTATTGAAAACTGCTGTAGCATAGAAGGATTTACTTCACTGTCCAGACTGCAGTTTCATGATCTGAGTTGGATTTTCATCATTAGCAGCAATTACAACAGGACTCTTGATAACAGGGTACGGACTTGGCTTTGCCCTGGTTTGTCGGAAAGTTGACAACTTGCAATCGGACCCCGCTGCTGTCGCTTGAAATCAACGAGCACTTTGGAGCAGGGAGTGACCGAGTGATGGAATCATACAGGAAAGTAATGCACAATGATGGACTGTTATGTATGACCTGGCAGCTCGCTGTGGAGACGGACAAAAGGAGGGCGACAGCTTGGCAGGAAAAGGGATGAACTGTGAAGGAACTACCTGCTCTGGAGAACTGAACTTAAGCTGATAAAAAAGCAAATTTATAATTATAATAAATTGATGAACTAATGCTGGAATAATTATTTTCCTCCTGAGAGGAGATTGAAGCAGCTGGACCTCTTATCTCTCCCGCACCGTTAGCATTCCCCACTCAGGGTCAAGTCACAGAGCTAAACCAGATACAGACTGACGCTTCAGTGACTATATTTACAAACATTCACTCACAACATTCATTTCAAGGACTATGCAAATAACTGCACATCCCCTCCCTAACCACACCCCAAATCCCTCTGCATCTGTGTTCACCGACTTTTTTCAACTCCCCCACCCCCGCCCTCCAGTCGACAGGTGGGCGCCCCTCCCCTACCCAACAAAAAATTCCAGCGCCTGCCCAGGTGTACTGTGTGTTTCCCATGTCTTGATGTTTTTATATATGTGCTTTGCCTTAACTTAACCTGATTGTAATTTCGCATATTTTCTTTTGTAAGGCGCATTGAGTTGCCTTGTGTACGAAATGCGCGGTATAAATAAAGTTGCCTTGCCTTGCCTTACTGTTTATGTGAGATTTACTGTTCGTTACTCCGTGAAAGATAGTTATCTATACAACAAGCTGGGTGTCTAATTCAATGTGTTTTACAGTATTATTAGCCTGCTGGTACAGCGAAGTGGCAAGTAACTTACCTTACTCATGACAATGAGAATATCCTTTCCTTTTGGTTGCTAAACAGATGTATTCGCTATCCATCGTGACTCAAAATATCTGCTTTTATGTGATTTTAATTATTTTCCTGTGTATTAAGACAGAAAGTCTATCAGCAACTATGTACTATGTACTATGTTCTATGTAAATATCGCCAAACTCGAGTGAAGGTATGTTGACCAAGAGCTTCAGCGTGAAGCATGTATGGGTCTTTAATATCCAACAATGACAGTTTGTTTGCGTAAGTGCTGCCTTTCCTTGTAAGTGAGTTGCAACAGATGTAGGTGAAAAAACACTGCGTAATTGTGTGGAATCGCGATCGTTTTCTGTAGCATTCACCATTTTTGTTTCCCTTCAAAATACTGGTCACATGACCCTATGCTTAACTGACACATTTTCACAGACTAGTATAGCAAGTCATCCCAAAAGACATAATTCATCTCCCCTCATTGTCTTCATGCCAAAGTATTTGTTTGCTGGTTTGATGTATCTCTCGGTTTGGGGCGTCCAGACCTTCTCCCCATAGCTCCACGTCGTGGTTTTTGGGGGGAGCACAGTGGCAGTGGAAGAGTAGCAGGCCCGGCGGACAGATGGAGCTTTCACAGCGGCGCAGAGAGCTGCCCTGATTGGAGCCACTACACAGACCTGATGGACGCCATCCCACTAAGTTCAGGGCGCGCTCACACAACAGTCTCCTGATGAAAATGGCAAGCACCAAATGTGTTCTGCTCTGGCTCGGGCTTTGTCAATTAGGGTTCAAATTTCACTGCAGGTTTAACCCTGTCATTTTTAGTCAAGGCTGACTGTAAGGATGGTGAAATGTCCCAGAGTTAATCAAACAAAATAAAATAGAGCTGCAAGTGATCATAAAGCTGGATATCAGTGTTTTTTAGATATTTTGGCAGGTGCTGAGGGACAAGATTTCCCCTCAAATGCGTTATCTGTGCTTATTACTTATTGCTTGCAATAGACAAACTATCCACAAGGGGGTACTGCAGCACCCTCAGCACCCTGGGTTCCCATGGCCTTGTATTTTGGACAGTTTCTAGGTTTGCTGTATATCTCTACAATTCCAAGACCAGGCCAATTTCAAGGCAGAGGTGTTTTTTTTAATTTTTTAAAACAACACAAGAAATTCAATAATACATTAAAACACCCTGATGAAGGCGCAAGCCGACACGCGTTGGTGTGCTTTTTAATGTTTCTGGCCCATTAATAAAGCCTTTTATACTTTTGCAAAATATGAGTGCCTGGACCTGATCGCTCTCTCCACATCCCATTGCCTCCTTCCATGAACACCATTTTTTGGATACCAGAAGCTCCCTGTCCTAATTTCTGTTAAATACATTAATACTAGTTGTATATTCAGTACCAAAAATTCCAGTGGGCTATGAATCACAATTACTACAGAATGTATCATGCACCAAAAGAAGATTGTTCATGCTTGCAACAAAACACAAATAAAAAAACAAAAAACATTCACTTGGTGATGTTTTCCTAACAAGCCGGCAGCACATTACTTGTTTTGCGACTTGATACACACACTTTTTTTTTAGAAGAGCAGATAATGAAACTATTTTCTCGCCTTACCACTGTGCAATGGCCAAACTGCCTCCATGCTCTCACTTCACCTCCTGGCTGCGAATCTTTAAGGGTTTCCCCAGTGCATGTCTCCCCAAAAAACCAGTCCAGATGGAAACATTAAATCAGAAAGATCTGGTTTTTGTATCATGATTTTAACCTGCACTGAACTAAGACCAAAAGGTTTAGTTTCTTTACAACGTGATGCTCCCATCTGGTGGACGATATGAAAAAAAAAAAAAAAATGTCAATGACTTCATTTGCATGGACACTTCAATGAGTCAGCCACACAATAGAACAGGTGCACCTACTGTTTTTCTTCCAGCTATTCATTTATGCTCGGGACTAGGACCACACACATATGCAGCACTGTGCAATCGTCTTTCCAACCGCTTTGATGAATAGCGCTGCGTGAATAACAACCGCAACAATTTACACCATGATTATCCAACGCTTCTACAGGAACAATGCGTTGACATTCCTTATATATAGGAAATGTTGACCATATTTTTGCTTTGGCACATGGTGGGCCAGGTGCCGGCTGACGCAGATCAGCACAGCATGTGGAGAGATTTTATGGCAAATTTGCAGAAACGTTTCTCATTCGGTCGTGCTGATTTTTGTAAGTAATGACTGTATGCACGCACAGTAAGGTAGGGAAACCAACGGCGATGGTGGAAGTAATAGAAGCCGTTGAACATCAGGGACAATTGCAATCTGACACAGTAAAGCGAAGTCGCAGCTATAGTGCTGATTCTCCACTCCTGTTCCTGGTTTGGCACAATTTATTTGCAATACATGTACATGGCTCCATACACTCGTTCAATCATCAGCCCTCGCAGATGCAGATCTTAAACGTTTTCAAACCCACACACCATACGCACGACGCACACGACAGTAGCCTGAACAAGATCTAAAAAAACATTCACGTTCCTAAAAAACTGAAAATGTACATGTCCAAAACACAGACTGCTGCCATCAATCCTCTTATGGTTTGCTGGACCATTTACTCTTCTCGCAGATGTTGGATTTAATTATGACTAGAAACCCTTTTGTGCTTTATGTAGCTAGTTTTAACATTTGTTCCACTAACTGCCGCACGTTGATGCTTCTGTCGAGCCACATGTCTCATCCTGGGCAATGATGTCTCGAACTAGCCATGCTGCTGTGGGCGGAAAATCTTCGCATGGATTTGGGGACCAATCACAGAACGAGGAGGGACGGCAAGACGATGATGCGCGATTTGACATACGGAAGCTTGTAGTTTGTTTAGGGATAACATTTATTTTCGCGTCCAACATGACAGCAGCAGACTGTCATGTTGGACGCCATCTTTCAAACAAGCTTCAGACCGTGTTCTAAATAGTTTAGCTCGAAAATTTACAGCGGGTACGTCATCCGATACAATTGATTCAATTGGCTATATTCTTCATCTATCCTCTCCGACAGCGCTGTTATTTCTCTAACACATACAGTATATGATGAATAATGATTTAGAATAGCAATTAGTGAGCAAGTGACTGAGTGATACTGACTCAGTCACTGTAACTACATGTTTATTATGTTTGTATGATTGTTTCAACTTGTACATGGCTTTCTGGCATTACAACCCGGACATACCATTTTACAGGCATTAAGGGTGTTGATTTTGTTGATGATCGACAAACCTTCCTGACCACGTTTTTCCTTTTTCTCCCTGCACCTCTTCAGTCTGTGGCTGTATCTATGAAACACGTCTGTTTATCTCGCGCTGGGAATCTCTCTGTGGTCAAAGAGGATGCGTTCTGAGTCTACACCTCTGTTCGCCTCATGAGCCGGCCATGAGAATGATAAAGTATCCTGACAGCTCACTGAATAGACCAGGATACACACCGTCTTGCTGTACAGTGCAATCTTTATCGCCGCAAGGTACAGCAATAAAAGGGAGTGGTAGGTGGAAGCAAGGAAAGTGGACAGTCATCATTGGAGATTTGCTCAAGCATGATGTGAAAGCGCTTTTCTACTGAATGTTCGCGAGACAACGAGGGCCCCTGTCTCTTTGCCTTGACAAGGACTTGAGGAAGCAGTGCGTGAATTTAACTTTGTACGCCTTATGCAATGAGATTTCTCCCGCAAGTGTCAGTGCAATCTAATAAAAATGCACCCTGGTACAAAATTTTAAGTTTGGGAAAAAAGACATCACAAATCATGAATACTATCCTATATGATGATCCATGTGTTTTCTGTCACTTCACATTATTATTTTTATCTTTCTCAAAGCAAATTATTTTTCTTCCCTTTGATTCATAACGATATCTGCTCTGAGATGTAATTTAGAGAATAGAGAATCACCTCTGTTGACTGTGTCTTATAACAAAACAAATGCGCTTATAAAATACACAATTATCACACATTAGGCTGATAATGAGCTAATTAAATATTGTCTGACAGTTAATTACTTTTACATTCAAATGAGTAAACCACAAAGTACAAACTTAAAAATAAGAATGGTAAATTATTCTGGTCACGTTGTCAGTGACAACTAACAAATAGGAGTGTGAATTTCATTTATGAACACTGAATGAGTTCTGACAGACAGCTTTTGATTTCCATAACACAGATAAAATAGAGAACATGCGCCCATAGTGCCCAAAGACAGATTGCGGTGCAGGAAAAGGTGACTGGGGGAAGGGCTGAGAAGACTTTGCTGTGAGAATGAATAGCCTTGAAAGAGCCGCGTTAACAGAAACGAGTCGGGGAGATGCATCATAGGCTGAGCGGCTGGCTGCTTCAGTGCAGTGGGGCCTGAACTGTGATTGGCTCAGCCTGTTATGTCATTTGTTACCTTCACTCCACACCAACAGCAACTCCACAAAAACACGGGGCAAGAAGATAACTGTTGACAAGACCCTTCAGGGGCCATTTTGTCAACTCTGACTGTGTATGGCTTTCTTTGATTAGAAGATACACTGACATCCTTTACTACTGTAGGATCCAATTATAGGGGTCAAGAAGCTTGCTTGCATTTCTCCTCTTGCGGTTGAGACGCTCCTTGGGTGGTACTGGTGTTGTATACAGTCGTCTTTGTTGTCTTTAGAGTATGATATTAGAGCCAGGGCTTTGTTTATGCTGCTCTTGTGTCCTTCAGGATGACATTTCACCCACAACCCTTCTGTGAACTCTCAATGAATGAACAAGACGTGCATGACTGGAAAACAACCCTATGGCTACAATCTGGCTTGTTCCATGTAAGCCAGAATTAGATTAAAAACACTATAATGCAAAATAAAGATGTTTGTTGTTTTGGGTGTTATGACAAAATATATTTAATAACGTTATTTAAATGTTATCAGTCCAGTAATGGAGTGATTTTCTTTTCTTTTTTTTTTCAACAAATAGAGATTTTTGTTTGATTCTACTTTCCAAACCATGCTACAGCTTTAGGTATGGTTCGTATTGACCAACCAAAGAAACATCCATGAAACATAACATGCAAAAAGAAGGCTGAAGATAATGTAACGCTGGTACATGTGGGCCTATTCTGCAGTAAGCTGAGAGTCAGCGCTGAAAGGGGAAATGAAGGAGAGCCGGACACTCACTCGGGAGTAGTATATTGAGCCGGACCTGAAGGTGCCGCACAGACCAACCCTGTTTTGACCCCGGGGGCTAATCACAATTTTAAAGCATCCCCGCGTCCCATCTGCAGCTGACCCCAGGGCAGACTGCAGGCCGCTCCCTCGGGAGCATGGCCCCCTCTGACTTATTAGAGGTGGACCCAGTACTTCTGTCAGACATGCTGGACACACGTTTGATCAACCCCGCTAAAGGACACACTTTAGTTATGGGCTTGCAGCTTGATGTACTGAACTCTGTGGAAGGAAAAAAGAGCAACCTTTACTTGCTCTGTAAACTCATGCCGGGGAAAAAGAAGAAAATACTCTTTTTTGTATTTGGTTTCTCGATCACAAATTGTTGCAAATCTTCACCTGAATAAAAGACTGTTGTATAATCTGCGAAAAGGACCAGTTTGAGCTTTTATGAAACCGATACAGCACCAAGTCTTTAATATACAGTAAAAATCAGCGCCGAATATTAGGGAGACATCACATATTAGCTCATCAATCATGGATCCTACTGTTAAAGGCAATTCCTCTTATCCCATATATTGTATTTTCAAAGGTTTTCGTAATTTCTTTTCAAAAACATGTTCACGATCATTTCGAAAAATATATTCATCAATAAATACATTTAATCAATCTGTAAAAAAGCTTTTTCTCATATTTTGGATGATTGAGGTATTGATGGTTTTCAAATGGAATTTTGTCACTGTGTCATAAAAAGGAAATGTACTGTAAAATGAGAGTTACATGCTCTGTCTAACTTATCATCGATATAATGTTAAGCTTTCAGTGCGGAGAGCTTTCAGGGCTACCCCCACCCTAAGTTCATCTCCAACCTCCATCCTCGCCAACTGCGCTATCTAGCTGTGATTATTCTCCTCTTTTTAGCATTTAAGCAGAAGCATCTTGCCATCCCCCGCGAAGGTTAATACTGCAGGTCATTCCATTCTCTGAGGAGGAAATTAAACACAGGGAATAAGCCTTGAAAGATCTGGGTGCCTGGCTCCATTACTGATATCCCATAATACATCTTTGTATTTCATTATATCCCCACGCCTGCTGTGTCCCAGTAAGCAGTCCAAGAGTCAAATACAAAGATAGCTGCTACTAAGCAAATAGGTCCCTATGCAGTGGCTTTTCATTCTACCCCTTTTTATTTCCCTCCATCAACCAATCGCAGCGAGAGTGCATAAGAGCATCCTCTTTTCTCCCCCAAGGGATAAAAGTCACCTTCTCCAAATCTCATTGAACAAAAAGTAGCAAGGAAAATAGGAAGCTAAACTCAACACTGCAGAGCCCAAGCTTAGAGAGGACATGGTTGCCGCTTTTCTTCACTTATCTCTCTGTCAGCAGGAATAGAAGAGGAAGAGGAGTGATGAGTGGAGGAGGGACAAAGTCACCGTTGATCAAGGTGCAGGTACAGGAGCTGGTCAGGGCTGCGGGGCTCAAGGAAAAACGCCAGTCAAGCCCAATTTGGATTGTGTTTGGAACAAGTCTTTCATGGGGAGGGAAAACCGCCCACCAACTCAACTTCTCCGTGGTTTTATACTGTGAACATATTGCTTTGAATAAATGCAAATCTATAATAAAACTCTATAAAACAGCAACTGTCGCCATGCGAAATGTGTCCGCCACGTTGTGTGTTAATTACATTGTAAAAAGCCTATTATTTGATATTGAGGTGGTTGGCAGCTAAGAATTATATTGTGGTAACTATGGTAACTGCCAAAATGCTGAATTTTCGACTAATATCTCAAAATTTCAAGAATTTCAACATCTTCCCTCTCAGCCCAAGCCTGTATGAACTATGGTCAAACTATTGTCTCGTAATGGTCTCCAAAAAGTGGTGACAGTATTCACGATCATGTGCTCGATGTCGGTCAGATGAAAGGACTTTAAGCCGTAAGATTAATGTGACAGGCTTGTGAATCACTTCCAAATAATGATCGAGGAAAACATTTATCGATTTTCTGTTTGTGTTTCTTCGGTGTCACTTCGGTGTCACTTCCAGTTAGTTGCACAGGCCCCTGACCCCTAACGGAAGTAATGACATGACATTGAAAGCAACCTATAGTTAAAAACACTCGCTTTTTATTATCACTTTTTTTTCCTCCCCAGTTCATAACCATGGCAACGTCCTATATAGTTTCATTATAGAACAGTGTCAGTAAAGAACACAAAAAAAGGAAAGAGTAATAGGAAACAGACAATACCATTGTAACAAGAAATGGAGTAAATCGATTTAGGAGCAGAACCACGCCTCGGCCAATCACTCTTGCATACCAAAGACATATATACCAAGCCAAGCCTCGTCATCTCAGTTTATTTGAAACATGTCGACCCCAGTGAATGCCAATGGCCGCTGGTTGCACTGTCTGGCATTGACATTATCTGGTATTGATGCAGTGCCTCCATATGTGTTGCAAAGCAAGCTAGCTTTCCATTAGTTAGCATTGCACTTTCCACACGTTTTAATGCAAAGCCCTTAAAGCCTCTACAGCTAGATATTGCTCCTGTGATAACGCTGGGTTTGTTAAAGGGTTTGTAAAGCAATTAAAGAAACCAGGCTGGCTTTCGTAAGAAACATTTTAGAAATCTCGTATGAGGGCGGGACTTTGATTGACAGGCCGTTAGCATTAGAGCTAATGGCACAGGCGTGGCTCCGATCGATCTACGCACACCAGGCGAGGGCCAAGTCTACAGTGGAGATCCCGCCCTTATGCCCTTTTTAGGAACACGCTCCGTCTCAGCATGGTATTGGAGGAGTTTGTAAATACGCCATGATTTCCCCCTCGAACGTAGTTGCTATGGCAAACGGGGAGGAGTGAGGAGACAGAGTCGATTAGTATTATGTCCATGGTGAATGCGTTAATTTCAAGTTGATGGGCCGGGGAAGAAGGGAAGGAAAGGCAGGGAAGGGAGAGAGTTCAGCTTCCTGAAAGCCTGGTGGATGATGTTGCCCTTAGTTTTTCAGTTGAAGATGGACAGATGTTCAGATTCCGCTTTTTTTCTATGGACAGTGTTCAAAAATGGGTGGCATGTTCCTTGATGCCTGGTGGTAAATAATCATTAGCCCAATATGACGTGACGAGTGTCATTGCTAAAACAAAAGCACGTTTATATGCTTTTATCTTTTTCACAATAATTGAGCATAATGGGTATAGCCCTCCACACCCGTCCCATAATAGTTCAGTTAACATTTTCCCCCCTCACTCTCTCTCCTCTTGTGCATTGTGTCTCGGATGAAGCAGCGTGAGGAGTGAATCAGGTCATCCTAAATCATTGATGGCACACGAGAGGCATGAAAATTTGAATCTAAAAAGGGGATCTGTGATAAGCTTTCCCCGCCGCTGCTGCAAATGCGTTTCGATTGACAGGTATTTATTTCTCAAGGGCTTCTTGGGAAATGATCGCGAATGAATTCTTGGAAAACACTGGTCCCAGCTGCTTTCAAAATGCTTTGCTTTAGACCTAATTCCCATTACTGCGGGAACGTAATTGCATTGTAAACCGCCGTATAGTGTTCCTCCTCTTTCCCCCCGTTCAGCTACTCAATGCTTATTCATCGACCTGGAACTTGATTTACTTTGTTAATTAACAGTCAGGACCTTTTAGACCGCGAGCTAAAAATGTCAGAAATGCCAATAGACACTTATTTGAGCTTGAAGGTGTCCCACTGGTGTCTGGGTTACCTTGGAAACCTGATTGACAAGCGGCATGATTTGATGGCAGTCACCTTTTAAGATAGAGGTCCGGCGGCTCATCGAGTCAATCAAAATGAGAAATACCCCACAATGCACGTCAAAGTCAATGTAAAGAACGTTATGTGACGACTAACTACCGCTTGCTAATCACTTACAATGGACATTTATTCTTAACGGCGGCATCAATTTTAACATCCCAGTTCATCATGCGAAGGACCGCATGGATTTTCACTCCATTTCGGTCTCGCTGTTGGTATATGGGCCAGTGTTTTTCGACAGCCGGTCCTTTTAAGGGTAGCTTCTAAAAGCCGGGGATAGTGCGGATTTAAATTGTGCAGACCCTGGGAGAGCTGAAAGTCAAGAGGAAAGGGAAGTTTAAGATTGAATGAAATCGCGGTTTAAAATGTTCTGATGGTTTGAGGAGGAATTTTAAAAAATATTGAAGGGCATGTAAGGACGGTAAAGACCTTAAAACCAGCCCATTTCTTTGAGTCCCTCAGTATCCCGTCTTTTTTTTTTTCTTTTTTACATAAAGTGCGTTTATTCAAGCAGTTCCAAAGCAAGGAAAGAAGTCAGAATATAGTTCTCACCATCTTTTGTTGAGGGTAGCCTACAATGCAGTGTCAGCAGGATGCAAATGGCCCCAGTATTTTGTCAGACAAGTTATTCAAATTATGCAGATAAGAACATGATTAAACAAAGCCGGACAATTATAATGGCCCAACATTGCCTGAGCGGTTCTTTGGTACTGCGGCTCCTTTGTAGCCACCTTTACAGCCAGCTCATGCCTCAGATTACCCATATACTCTGTTTACAGTTGTACATTTGACTCTGTAATGAGCTGACACTAACAACAATATTGTCCACTTAACAAGCTCATAAAAGCAATATGCCAATGTCCTGGAGGCTGTGTGGAATTGATTTAGGCGGCATTGGAGGGGCACGGGAAGTGTCTACAGGCAAACTGGGGAGCAAACAGCAGCCATTTGCAGGGTGCTTGTTGATAAAATACTCTATAACATCAGTTGAAGTTGCCTATGTATGTGCATTTAGTTTATTGCATTTGTTTGTTCAGGTCCCCGGTGTGTTTTCTTGTTTGTTTGTCTTTTTCATCTTCGGTGTTTGGTGTCTTGATCTAAATTAACCGCGTGAATAATTGGCAAGTTTTCCTACACACAAACATGTAAGTTCAAAAAAAGAAAGATGACATTTTGAGCACACTTCCAATTAACCTCGACGGCTGATGAGGCAGGGAAAGATTAGAGTGAATTTGTGACAGTTCCTCCGCACAGACTTAGATGCTTAATATTGGTTTCTTTCTGTTTTGAGCAAGATGGCCTGTCCAAAATATTGATTTCGTGAGCTCAGGTTCTTGGGAAGAATAGAAGCCCTAAAACTACTTCCAATTTTCCGACTGTAAATATGAGGTGTAATCGATACCTTTTTGTTTATGCCAAACCCTCTTCAGGTGTTTGCTGCCCCCCAAAAAATGATCTCATGTGACCAGAGCACACATCTCAAACGTCATCATTACATCTTTCTTTTTGCAAGAGATGCTTGTGTTTTGGAGAAAGCAGAGGCTCTTCTTCTGGCGACGCATGGTTGTGGAGAAGGCAACATGGGATTGTACATTTTGACAGCATTCTTAAGGGCACAGTGTAACTTGTTTGTCCAACAAAAGTGTTTTCCACAGCGATCCTAATACGTTCCAGATATCCTTAAAACATAGTCCCAGACATTCTCCCTCCAGCATGTCCCGGATCTTCCCAGGCATCCTCCCAGTGGGACAAGCTCCCAACAGAGGTATCCAGCAGTAATCTGTGAAGAGACTACAAAAGCCTGCAGCGTGACAGTGAGAATCACCTTTCACCCAATTTTAAAGTCTTAGACATTTTACTCTCCTCTGTCCGAAGCTTGTCCATGTGTTTTGATGATAGGCGAGAGGAGGAGCATCAGTCTCTACCATTAAAGTGACATTAAGTGGGGTTATTAACTAAGCATTTACACACGTGCAAACATAGTGGGCTGTTGAAACAAAAAGCCCTCCATCCAACTCCATCTGAAGCCCATAAAATGTCCTATCAAATAAAGCCTGCAGAATGTTGAATGAAAAAAAGTAGGTAACGCTTTAGAATACAGCCCGTGTTTCAGGTGTAAAGTACGGGGTAACAAGAAAGTAATTATACATGTAAGTACAGGTACTCTTACATGTGTAACAAGGGGGAACAATGTGTAACAAGGCAGTACAACATGTAACTACGTGTAAAGGTATTCATTTTCTTTTATGTATTTATTTCATTCAAAAGTAACATCATACAATCGTAACAAAACCACCAAGCCAATACGGTATGAATGAAGGAATAAATTAGTGGTGCTGAGCTATCAGAGAGTTGTGGCAAAAGGGAATGTGGTATTATGTGCATACATTTTGATGTTGCAGGACAGTATGACTGTGGTGAAAGTGAAGACATGACCCCAGGCATTTTCATTGATTGTTCTTTAATTTTTTTAAAGATTGAAAGTAATTACACATGTAATTACATGTAACAAGCAGAAGCAAGACTGAACAGAGAAAAATAAGAACAAGTGTTCAAAAATGATCATCATTTCTGAGTCAGACGGAGCCTTTCTGTGCTGATGAGCAGCCTATTGTTTGTAGTTGTTGGGGAAACAGGAGGAAACCTATGCTCTGTCTGAATTGAACCCGGGACTTTCTAGCTGTGAAGCAAAAGTGCTAACCCCTGCATCATCATATCTCATGTACTTATGGTGTACATGCACTTTGATAGTGTGATCATTTTTGGACTTAATGTTTCTCTGTTCACTCTTGTTTTTGCTAGTTACAGGCAATAGTGTCTCACTTCAGTATACAGCCCATGCTCTCCTGTACCTACACATTAGTTACAGTTTACATGCACATTGATAACAAGCTACTTTTCCTTGTTTCACTTTCTTTTTCATTCACTCTTGTTTCTGCTTGTTACAGGCAACGGTGTCTCACTATAAAAAATAAACAATAATCAATAAAAATGCCTGGAGTCATGTCTTCACTTTCACAACAGTAATACTGTTGTCCTGCAACATTAAAATGAATGCACAATTTATAATACCACATTCCCTTTTGCCACAACTGTGTGTTAGCTCAGCACCATTAATTGCTCTTTGAATATCTTAACTACACCTTAACACGTAGTTACCCTTTGTACTGCCTTGTTACATGTAAGAGTACCTGTACTTACATGTGTAACTACTTTCTTGCTACCCCGTACTTACACCTAGAACGCGGGCTGTATTCTAAATCGATACCCTGTCCTTTACCAATATGAAGAGACCAATCATCTTTGTGCTGCTTGGTTGCTGAGCTCCTTGACCTTCAAAGACACAGCGAGCGGAACAGTATAGATCCGTCAATGAGTTTACACCTATTGAAGCTTTCCACTTGCCGCATTTACGTACACTTCCATCACCATCCTGTGCCTCCGTATTATTTTCCAGGAGCACTAGCTGATTCAAAGACACCTGATATTTCCACGGGTTGATGGGTTAATCCCCCCCCCAGCTAACACCCCTCTTTCCCGACGTCTTATCTGTTCACCCAGGTGTATAAGCTAGGGCTCACTGCGCACTGGTCTGACTGTAATGGGAGACAACGTCGTGTGCTCAGTCACCCAGCTGGTTAACAGATGCCATGCTTTATCTCTGACAGACTGTAGTTGTTATTGAGTCTCAACGTACAGTTGAACGTACAGTATTTCCCAATGCAGACCAGGATAGTAGCCATGATTAACACACCGAGTGCTATTGTTCTTCCACTAGGGATGTTACTGATCCAACAGTGTCCATTGGGGAACTCTCTTGAACTCTATGTGGCAAAGAGGCTATGCATGAGACCGACTTTTGAATAGGGTATGTATTTGTATTTGTAGAACTTGTCCTCGGCCATCCTTTAGCCACATCCTCAGGGCAATGTCAGGAGTAGTTGACGACTGCCAGGGGACCTCTCTCCGGATCTTGACACAGGTTCATGGCCGTACCTAGCTGGAGGTTTAAAGGGATATTTCAGGATGTTTGACATAGGGCCTCATTTTCTAGTTATCCAGAGTGTTGTTGATTTCTGGAGATTTTTTTTTGCTCTTTAAATTCATGTAGTCCTTATATTTGAGGAGTTTAGTGTTACTAGGCTAGTGCATGTCTATGGTATCTAGTAGCCTGTATTAAAAACTTCTTCAAAATCATCGGTTAGTCCTCCAAATGTTGCCATATATGATTTGTAGAAAGCTCCTTTGTGAATTCCACGTGTAGTAATGCTGGCCGCAGGTAAACAGACTACTGTAGATCCGGTAACCTAGCAGATCACTTCGCCGCTGTGTAGCTTACAACCAGGAAGCTGATGCTGCTCAATTACACTGCAAGTTCTTTTCCATGCAAAATTGTTGTATTTTGAAAGTTATTCAGTCAACACAGACATTTATATTGGTAGTCTGGTGTTATAAGTGATTTGCCTCAGGTGCACTGTGCTTGGGTCAGACTGTTTTTAATGCAGGCTACTAGTTACCATAGACATGCGTTAGCCTAGCACCACTAAACTCTTCAAAATAAGTGTTACATGAATAAAAAAAAAAAAGTATATCTTCAGAAATCATCAACACTCTGGATAACTAGGAAATGAGGCCCTATGTCAAAAATCCTGAAACATAAGTCTATTGTTTTGGCTCTATAGGGGAAATGGAGGCACCCGGAGGAAACCCATCAGACATGGGGAGAACATGCCAATACCGCACCCTAGTACCCCACTACGCAATCGGGGGCCTCTTTACTGCGCGGCGTGAGCATCAACTGTTGTGTTTGTTGCTTATTCCACAGCTATCTAACCAATTGCCCCAAAATGATCATTGTCCAATCATACCTCATAACAGACATTCTCCGGATGTCGTCCCATTGAAACAGCTCAGCACTAGTTTCTTGTTATTCAAAACCGATAAAAAAGCTAAATAAATACCACTCACTAACTAGAGCCTATAAATACACGTTTCCCATTCGTCTTGACGTTTGCCAAGAGTTTCAAGAACTGTCATTGCTGGACATTGTCACAAAAAAGCTGTCTCTCCTGCTGGAACATCTGGAACGTTTTGTTTTTCAGTTAAGACGTTAAGTTGCTCTTTGTAGAGCTTTGATATTTCAGCCGTGTGTGATAGCACATGGGACATTACGGCTTAAATATATTATGTCTGTCCTTGACACTTCTCAAGCCATACACAATAGACCGCTATCTATACAACATGGTTTGAGAGTCATTAGTTATCCGGTTGGTTTTCCTTTTTTAAACAAAAAATTCAAATGTTTAATTTGTTGAAACAGAACATGTGTGCAAGGTACAGTTCAGCGCTCATACTATACAGCAAGTTCCAGAACATTTCTCGTCTTTATCTTATCTTTTTCTCTCTATTTTTTTTTCCCATGAATGTTGCAGTCTATTCATTTCAAAAGCACAGAGGTTACACCGATGTCTGTTGTATGGAGGGAGAAAAACTTGTTGTTAAATGAAGGCCAGTTTAAGTCTCTGTGCGCCACAAAGCCCTGAAGGAATGTACGGCAGGCATCTTGGGGGAGAAATGAGAACATTTTGAATACTTTGTTGTACTGAACTTTGTACTTTTTGAAATTCTCAGGCTGGAATCCTGACAAACGCCGTCTTGTCCTACACCCTTCGCAAAAATGTAAGAAAATAGTGAAGATGCACTGCTATGCCCAGATAAATCCATCACTTTGAGCTATTATTCTGCTCCTGCTGCTGGAAAGAATTAGATGCCCCATCCTTCATCTTCTGACTAAAAATAAACAAGTACAAACAAATATGGCACTCTACTTTTAAACTCCGGAGAGATGAAGGGAATCCGCTAACTCCGCACTCCTTGTTCCGCATTTTCAATGAAATCTTATTGGCTTCTCTGCGGGTCAATTTGATATCCTAGAGCTGCTTTATTTGTCATTCCATTAAGGCTTATTTCAACTATACGGCAGAGTCTACATCAGAATAGAGTGTATGACAAACGGTATTATTCAAAGGCCTTGTGCTAGAGACCTGATCAAAATGTATGATTTAAATATTTGCCTGGACTAGTTTTGATTGGATAATACCTTATGGGCGGGTTTCGACACTTTGGGTATGGTTGGTTGGTTAGAACCGGCCTGCCCGCTAATCTTGTCATAAGATCATTTGCATTGATTGCACAAATGTCAATTTACAACCTCATTGGTTTAAAGGGAGCTTAATCCTCTGGGCCCCCCTCCAAATTGGGCTCCCACTACAATTGCCGGGTTTGTCCATCTCATAGTGACAGCCCTGCTCTACATTTTGACATGTATTGTCGATTTATTATAATATTAGAACCAAACTGTGTTGTAAATCTTTTAAAAAGTATTTTTCATCTTTACCTTAATGAGGCTGTCCAGTGTGGGAACACAAGCTGAGATGAGTGAAATGTAGTGGTGCACATTGAATAAAGCCCGATCTGCTGTCCCCAACCCCTCACACACAGATGAGAGCGCATGGTTCAGCCAGAGCTGTAGCGTTTCGAATAACAATAAGCACCATTTTAGTTTAGTTTATTATTAGAATCCACATTGGCTGTGGGATTCTAGTAATAAACCTGATCGGGGGCCAGGGTTAGGGTCAGGGGTAAGTGTTGTGATGTAAGTTGTGTTTCACTTACACAGATCTTAGACATATTTTTAGAAACTGAAATGAGGTATCACACTGGCATATGGGCTGTAAGCTCTCCTGTCAATACTCTTTGGGATTTGGATATGCATAATTGCTAACTCTAACCCTAAACCTAACCCTAAGATGGCAGGTAATAGGTTACCAGACAGCTATTTTTCCTGGGGTTATTCTTACAAATAATGCAAATCTAAAATATTGCCAATATGACAAATTACCTTCATTACAAAGCATTTAGCACAGAGGTGTAGGCTCAAACTCAAAAGTCTGTCTAATTTCTGTTGGCCGTCAGGCATACTGCTAAATTTCCCGGATTGCCATAGGTCGTACATATTATTTCACGTTATCCTACCTGGGGTCTTCATCGTGGGGTGTGTGACCCTCTGGGGTTCTTGGTGATACAGTAAGGTATCGAAATCATTTAGCTTATTTGACACATTTGTTGATATGATGTACATGCCTTTGACCACAGATCACATATTTATTTAGTTACCACCATAACTTCAATAACACATGTCTTTGTTGTGAGAAAGAAAAGGCAAAAATGATGGTTCTATGAGCCTGAAAAAATGTGCGGTGCATATGACCACCTGTCTGAAGCTCTCATCAGCCCATCAGTTACTGCGCAGAGCTCTACTAATTTTGCATTAAATACTTTTTCAGTTATAAAATGCTCCATACCAAGATGAGTGCAGAACATGAGGAAGAGAACGATTGTTATAAATGGTAGATTGCGGTCTGCGGTCTGTGGAAAATGGACTGTGAAGAGGCCTGTTTCGTAACTCGCACAAGGTCAAATGAGTATCTATAGAAAAGCCTCTCCCACCTCCAGTGCCTTATACCCTGACCTCTTTCCCATCTTTTCACTAATGCAGGCTTTAGTTGCACAAAGGCAGCAGCTGCAAGCACCAACCCTGTTTATTCCTCCACATCCTCCCTCACTTCCTCACCCTGCCTCTCTCGATACTAGAACCATGAAATCTACACAGCCTTCCAATTTAAAGCAAATGAAAAAAAAACTTTCCTAAGGACTGCACTGCATGAGATGGTTGAAATCCCATAGTAAACTGTAGCCCAGAACCAAGCGTATCACTCGGGCAAGAAGCTGTGGTGCAGTCTTTTTCTCCTGCACATATAAATGATGCCTTCTCAGACCTTACCGAACGTGTCGATTGGCAGCACTCCAATTGTCCTCAAACAAATGGAAATGGCATGCTCTAATGATAGGGATTATCTGCAATCCAAATGCTCAAGTGCTCATTTCTTGCTCTCAGGTCGGCTAAGGTAGTGTAGTTACTTTCTTTCGATTTTGTCAATCTGATTCTCTGATTCGGTGCCATAGCCTACTATAATAGAACCAGTAGCAGTAGCTGTAAAAGTATAGCAGGAGTGGTTTTTAGTAGTGCAAACAAACATAAATATGTCACACAAAGCATTAGCAAACACTGCAGTAAATTGTTTTGAACTAGTGATTAGTGCCAATGTATACATAAGTAACAACATGACAAAGTGGACAGTGCTGTTCATGCCTCTGTCCAGACCACTGTGGATGGTTTAATTAGTATTAACTTCAAATTACAATCTTCATTTAAAGATAGAGCCACATACTTTTGCACCCTTCAGATTATTTGAAATCGAAGCGCCATTGATGAAACGTAAACGTAGGAACATGTCTCTCATAATTCGGCACTAATTCACTATTGTCTTGGTGCTGTGACACTACATTTTTATTCTTAAAGCATTACTAAATAACTTGTTTATCTTAATGAGTCCTTTCCGTAGTCCCTCTGGGGGTAATACAAGTGTTAATGGGATGGTTGGATGGTCTTTCATCTCCCCCTGGTGTCTGGCCAGAAAACCACAATTGCAACTTCGCTGCACCGGGCCGGAGCCACCAATACACACTAATGGAATCACGACAGGCTAACGGGCAAAGCTAGCTGCGGGCTAGCGCCACTTAAACAGTATTTACAGCCAAGTTTGAGTGAAAAAAAGTATTTCCATTGTGTAATTGGATGTACAATATCCCTCTCTCCTATTGTCTTTTCTATCAGTGTAGTATTTACTCTCACGGACAATTAATGAGTAAAAAACCGTAACATGCTACGACACCTGCAGTGGTGCTTACTTAGTACTGCTTTAACTATATCCATTATAGGCAAGAACAAAAAAACTTTTTTCTCTAATATCGCTGATATTAAATTGAAAGACTATAGGTTAAACGACATTGGCTGGTTATACCTTTTTCGTCACGTTTTGTCACATTTTTGAACCGTCTGTCATGTTTTCATCTCTGTTTATGTCGCTTTTTTGCTGCGCTTTTGTCACTTTTATAATATATTATTGACGCTTTTCCGGCATGTTTTTGTCACATTTGTGTTGCGTTTGCATCCTCGCTATTTCGGCGTTTTTTTCCAGAAGCTTTGGGGTAATGCCAAACATGATAAAAAGTGCTCGGTTCAGGTGGGGTTCAAAAGGTTTATCAAAGCCAACAGAAATACAGACCACTTCCTCTTTTTTTAGTATATGCGCAGGTGCTATTGGGATTCTGTTATTCTACAACAAAATCCTTTCAGGGCATTGTTGAGTATTATGTGATATTTGTAGAATATGATTTAGCATAGCAGATTGGGTCTATTGATACACTTTGTTCATTGTGTGTGATAAAGCTTGCTATATTTAAACTAATCCGTCAACAGTGTACTGCTGTTGTAACAATGTGATTCATCCACTGAGGGATTAATGAAAGCTTTCTTGTCACCCGTAGGGCTACAATTTATATCACCTCAGTGTAAATAAATGAAGAAAATAGCATGTATTCCTAGGTTATTAGCTTTGTTTCTTTTTAGCGCCTGCCTACACTTATATTCCACCTACGATCAAGTGCTGCTTAGTACTGAGTAAAGTGAACGTTTCCTTAACCGCATTGTTGAATGGTATAAAACAAATCTGAAGAAAGTCTTAGACCACAATAAAATGATGCAGTGAGATTCTATGTAGAGTGTCTGCTTTAGTGGCGTGAAAACAAGACAAAATCCCCTAAAATACAATGTTGTTCATTGTTTATTCAGCGAGGGATTAAGCCGAACTTGGATTTGTGGATCGTTAGCCAATTAACTTAATCATTCACTGCTCCAGACACAGCGCACCAAGGGGCCACATAGATTTTCTTGGGTTTGACGTTATCTCTCACTGTTCATGCTACTGTGTGCTCTGGAACGGTTCTCTTTGACACTTCAGGTGATAGTAATGAATATCATACATACACAGGAGGTCACTAATATTAAGCAATTTTATTCATAATTCAGGGCTGCCGTTGCTTTTCTCAAAAAACGGATCACAAATTGATTTGCTTATTTTGTTGGAGTTTTTCCTTTTTGTTTTATCTATGACTTATTACATTTTATGTTTGTGCGAGGCCAATAGTGCAGAGGTCTGTAACCTTCAACATCAAAAGGGCTTTGGTCCGTTTCAAAGTGTCATTTCAGTTATCAGCAAACAACGAAGCTCTCCTTTATTGTGCTGATTGTATCACAACATACAACCATCAACCATAGCGGAACGGGGGGGGGATTCGATGTGATGCACAGAGAGTTGAGCCGTTTTGGAAAACTCTTACCATATGATCAAAATTTAGGAGTAACCAGGGCGACGGGTGTCACACTACACTTCTCAGAACCGTGCGTTAAATTTCCTCATCCTGTTTGTCAAACTGTTGCAAAACTTCATAAAATTCTCCTTTGATCGCGGATTGCAGGTCAAAAAATCCCGATCTTCGCCACTAATAGCCGCCATACTCACGTTCATTATATTCCGCTATGACTCTTTCTACCATCTACAGCGGGTTTTTGATGTAAACATGCGGCAGATTTTCATAAAATAAGCAGCGTTTTGCTGCTTGTGACCTCTGCTCTCGGCCCCTCAGCGCCCTGTGCAGAAGGGAGAGAGAGAGCGAGGGGGTAAGACAGGCCAGACCCGCTCATTTTTGTATGTGTGCTAAACAGATTTAACTGGTTCTAAAGTCGATCAGGACACATAACACAGTGCGCTGTACATAAGATTCATTCATTTGAAATTACATGCAGTAGCCTATAGGCCTACACTAAAAAACATCACGAGATAGCGAGCCGAAGATGAGCCACCCCCCCTCATAATAAAGTTCTCACGTCCCTACATTTATCTATCATTGGTGTTAATGTAATTTTGTTCTTTTGTTTACTTACACAACCTTTGATACCAAAGATCGTACCATCAGCCACGCAACAATGATCACCTGTTCAACAAACTTATTCCCATGACAACGGGCACCGTCAAAGCACTGACATGCGCACACGTACAGTATGTGCACACTCTCCTTTCTATTGTGGTTAAATACAGTGAGACTTATAGATGCGACGCAAGGAGAAATGCACTTTATTCATGAAGAGGTAGGTTCAACTGCAGCAAGAAGGAGGGAAAGAGAGGCATACTTTGATGATTTAAAGTTGAAACATTTTGCCTCATCAGAGCAGTAATCCAAACGTCCTCATGCAGCGTGTATTCATTCTTTCTTCACAAAAAAAGAGGCGTCAAAGCAAGAGTTGTTCAGCCTGAGGCCGGCCGCATTCACACCACACCCACTACGAACTCGGAGCGGCTGATTAGACTGGCCTAAAGTGCGCTTGGATTCACACTGACCGCTCCCGGGCCGAAGTCCCTTTAGGTCGACCTAACTAGAGCCTGTGTGAAAATGCCCTTAGACTCTGTCTATTAACATGTTAAATTCTATAATGGAGGTTATTCATTTCACCTGAAGTGGCAGTTTCGTAATTGGAAATTGATTGGTGCAAAACATAAAAGGTTAGCTGATCCCAACAGATAACCTATCCCACCGAGAAATAAGGATTGAATAACCTGAATCACCCAAAATCCTGTTGATGGTGTAAAGATGCTTTCCACTTTTCTATAATTTCTCTTCACTACATTAGAGCCAAAGACACATTATGTTCTTGACGGTCCCTGTGTATTTCACTGTCAAAGTTATTTGAGCTAATCACACTCATAAAGTCTGTTTTTCCACTGCACTGTGGGAGAGGGCAGGCTGGCCTGATCTCTTGTTTCCTGTCGGTGTTTACCTCTGTACAGCGTGTACGGGTTGAGCAAGGGAGATAAATTAGCCGGTATTAGCTGCTGATGTACGTGATTTTTCATGTGTGGGGAAAGGAAAAAAACACATGATCAAAACAGCTACAGGCACAACGCTACTAGAGTCCTTCTGTTATGCAAGACTAAGAATACAGTCATCAGAGGACACACACATTTCTGGAGTGGACCTCACTACGATCGTGCGCTACGGCAGAATACACTGACAACAGCAGGTTGGTCATAAAAGCCTGGGCTCTCAGACACAAGACACTCATTAGATTTAGCGCTTTGGGCTGGTCAGAACCATGTGAACAGGGAAACCATTGGCAGATTATCCAGCGATCCAGTAAATGTCTATAACATGTCCAAATGATAAAAAAGCCTCAAAGAACTCTTTTTTCTTTAGATTTTATGGCAATAATGACAGTTTAAACATGAGCAGCTCTCTGAGGCACCCTCAGTGCAAGAAGGACCACACAGCCTTCATACCCACAAAAAGACTGTAAAGTAATGTGCAATAACCCCATTGCAAAAATACATGCAATAATCTCTGAATATATCCTTTCTTTTTTTTAATCTTTGTCAGAAAACCTCAAGGTTACAAACCTGCCTGGATGCATTGGAGACACAGCTCTAAACAATAGATTAACGGTAGAGAAAACATATTTCAAACACTATATGATGCCTAACACCCAAGCCCGATCACAATACAGACGGTCCAGCAAGAACAGGGATTTTCAGATCTGTAGAGACCACAGTGACCCCTACTGGATGGGTCAAACTGCTGAGACAGAGAGGAAAGAGAAGGGGGTGCAGTGAGGGTGCACTTTTCAGAAGCTGTTTGTAGTAGAGGTCAGCGAGGTCAGAAAAACTTTATTGGTATCAGGGGACTGCTCTTTAATGTGCTCTATTGATCTATGAAGGAGTGTGATTAATCCTGGTGAAGTTGACATTTGCTCTGTCTTGCGTGTTTTGAGGGTAAAGCTAATGCCCAGATAAAAAAAAATGTATAAGACATCAATGATCAAAGCGTGACACTGTATTTGTGTAACTTAGTATATTGAAGAAGATAGAATTTGTTCCCCTGATATTATTCCATCACAAGTTGCCAAATGCTTTTACTGTAATGCCAGACAGATCGGCGAGGCCTGACATTGTGGGAGGTTTTTTCCCCCCATTTAGCCTGAAAGTGAAACCTGATGCTGCCAGTCATGCAACAAATAACTTGATATGTGTTACCGTCCACTTATATGTAAATGCAATGGAACTTAAAAATGTGCATTATTTTCTACTTGTTTTTATTGGTTTGTTGATCTGTTCAATATCAAGTAGCAGACAACTGCATGCTGATTGGCAGATGATTGAATGTGGAACCCCGATGTTTACATATAAATGGACCATTTGAACAGTCCAGAAATTATGCAGAGAAGACCATTAATAAAGAACAGGGTGGTAATATATACTCGAATGATCCTGGGGGCTCTGTTATCGGAGGCTTCGTGCCCCTGGTAGGGTCCCCCAGGGCAAACAGGTCCTAGGTGACGGGTCAGACAAAGAGCGGTTCAGAAGCTCCTTATGAGAGACTAACAGGCCCGGTTTGAATCGTGAGGCCGTCCTTCCGTGGACCCACCACCTGCAGGAGGAGCCATGAGGGGCTGGTGCAATGTGATTTGGGAAGCTCCAACAGCTGCCCCCACGACCCGGCAACGGACAAGTGGAAGAAAATGGATAGATGGATGGATGAGTCTTCAATACTGTCTCTACGTTTTAAGTCTAGTCTGACTTGGCTAAAGATTCCACTCTGATTGTTTTTTCTGAAAGAACCAATTAAACCAGTCTCGTCTCTTTTACATGACAGCCACTGATCCAACGATCCTTTGGGAGCAGCAAGGAGGAGCAGCACAACTCCCGGCCATGGATGACTGCTGGGTTAACCTTTGGCTGCTATTGTTGCATTGGGGTTAACCATGTAACCACAACAAGTGTTATTTCGGTTTAAATTGCCAATTATTACAAACAATTTGCAGTTTTTCCTCAGATGATAAGACACAAATTCTGAAACGTCACACACACGTGTCTCTACCCTGCAGGCTAAAGTCCTGCTGAAGTCAGAAGGAAGGAAGAAAATCCAGACTTTAGCAGGACTTTAGCCTGCTGGGGGCGTATGTGAAGTTGGCCTGTGAGTCTATTCAGGTTGAAATTCTGTGTCGTCAACATTTAAAAGCATCCTAGAATCACGTTATGATCATTTATTGTGCTGCCAATCGGGATCAGACAATGCCATTAGAATAATCACAGGGAAACTGGTGACACTATAACAAATGTGCTGTGAGGAGAGATGGCCGGTGTGTCAAGAAAATGGAAACGTTTCTGGCTAAATGCTCTTTTATGAATGCCGCCGTTGTTTGACCATGCAAGAGTGCCGCCCCCGCTGACAAACACAACAAGCCTAAGTGTTGTTCTTTGAGGCAATGTCTTTGTGCTACGTGAGCTGTTTGTTTTCTCCTAAAATGCCTGCACTTACAAACTCCGGCGACGTCTGGGATGTATAAAAAAAAAACTAAAAATCATCTCATGTCTTATAGCTCTTGTGCGTGCTTCAATTAAATCTATCTGTATTCAGAAAAGCTCTACTTTAAATCAAAGAGGTCAAACGCTGAATGGTGCGATAATTACTTCTGACACCAGACGCAGTTATCGCCAACTTTGCAGAAAAGGGAACATCTTTCAACATTCACTCCAGTTTTGAAAGAAGATTATTTAAAAGTGACTGGCCTTGACATTTTAAGCACAAACCATACTTAGATATTCTTTGCTGTCAACTGTTGTATACTGAATGACTTATCATTACACAAGGGTTGCATAAGGGCTACATGTCATTTAGGGAGTTATTCAATATGTCAGTGATGAGAGAGGGAATCATCTGAACCACACGAATGGTCTGCCCAAAGTGTGACATTACAGTTTAGGTTGACTTGTAAATAGATCATTTTGGGCTTGTGTAACATCAAATGGGATCATCGAATCTTCGGCTGTATGGCAGGATTTATATTTTACTAATATTTTTGTTTTGTTTTGATTTTGTTGTTTTTATTGCCTCATTAGGGAACAGCTGGCACCATCTATTTATCATACTATGAGCTGCTTCAGAGGAACAGAAGAGTCAACAGAAACAAAGTGGTCCCATGGCAGATCTAACGGCGGAGCCTCTGGGGCTTAAGTCATAATCAGCTTGAATGCGTAGAACAGATGTTTCGTCTGGTAAGAAGAGCGGCAACAAAACCCAGTCCAGGTGACAACTTTGAAAAACTCCATGATGGAAAATTGCAAACAAATCCATTTGAGTGGTAAAGTTTTCCCTAGAGTGGGAGAAAAATGCATGTTGATGATACAAGTGTCCATCCATCCATCCATCCATCCATCCATCCATCCATCCATCCATCCATCCATCCAATTCCGGTTTATTAGGGGCCAGGTCACAGAGGCAGCAGTCTGAGCAGAGATGCCCATACTTCTCAATCCACTCAAACTTCCTCCAACTGTTCTGGGGAGATCCCGAGGCTTCCCTATGCGGGCCAGCTCCAAGGCATAGTCCCTCTAGCGTGTCCTGGGTTTTTCCGGGGGCCTCCTCCCTATGGGACATGTCTGGAACACCTCCCGTATGTATATTTATACATACATTATATTTATATATAATGTATGTGGTCATTGGGGCACTCGGGCACTCGGGGCAGTGACCCCCAAACTGGAGGAGTGGCTCCAGCAGATCCCTGGAAATACATCTTGGTCCAGAAAAGTGCAGTCCTAGGAAGAGCAAAGATACTGCGCAGAACCCTCAAGCTCCCAGGCCTCTGGTAGAGGACCCGAGCTTGGAAGAAAAAAAGGGACCGCCCGCGGAGGGTGAGGATGAGTTTATATATATATATATACGAATATGTATGCTTTGAGAATATACAGTGCCTCTCGAAAGTATTCATACACCTTGGACTTTTGCACATGTTGTCATGTTTACAACCCTAAACATGAGCAGTGTTAGGTTTGCTCCATACAAAACGTTTTGCATTTGGGCCAAAAAGTTCAATTTTTGTCTCATCTGACCAAAGCTCCTTCTTCCACATGGAGCTGTGTCCTCCATATGACTCTTAGCAAACTTCAAACGGGATTTCTTATGGCCTCCTTTCAATAATGTCTTTCTTCTTGCCACTCGTCCATGAAGGCCAGATTTGTGTAGAGTACGACTTATAGTTGTCCCATGTACAGATTCCCCCAGCTCAGCGGCAGGACTTCACAGCTCCTCGGGAGTTATCTTGGGGCACTTGGTTGTATTTCTGACCAGTGCTCTCCTTGTTCGATCTAATATTTTAGATATTAGATTTTTTGAAAAATAACAGAATCATGTATCATTTTGCGTTCACTTCACAGTTGTCTGTTTCTTGTGTGTGAACGTTCAGTAAAAAAGTCAAAATAAAATCTTCATGTTTAGGGTTGTAAACATGACAAAATGTGCAAAAGTCCAAGGTGTATGAATACTTTCGAGAGGCACTGTATATATATATATATATACACACACACACGTGTTGTGGAGACCACTAATAAGAAAGGCCTGAGATTACAATTGCAGGGAAGATTAATGAACTTTTGTCTTTCACAGTTTACAGCTTGTCTTTTGAAAAAGAAAAGTTCAATCATAATAATTCAAGCTTTTTAAAATAGGCTGCACACACACACTGCTCACCCTGAAACATTTATTTTCTCTGTGGCCTGATGGATTGCGCTCACCTTCATGTTGTTCATCCTGTTTTCCATTGTGACACTACTCTAAGCCATGTATGCCCCCTTCAGCCAAGCAGGCCTAATGAGACACTTACAATGAGGACAGATGTAGCTCACGCCCTCGGACCATTTTTATTGGACAGTTGTGGCGGCTCTTGCACTAACACAGAGCCATGAGGTGCTCGCTCATCCGATTTTACTGAAAAAGCAACATCACAGGACCATTAAATATTCTCAACGTCCTATCAGCATGAAGCAGATGGCACATGGCAGAACAAGTCACATGGTAGCTGCACTTTATAGATATTCCAATATTACAGTAGAACATTTGTACCTGTAAACATTTTTAATAATAATAATAATAATGGCTTACACTTGTGTTGTGCTTTTCAAGCCTGTGTTACCAAGTTACTCAAATGCTCTTTATAAATCTATTTGTTCTTCATAAATATGTCTTACACCAGGTGCATAAAGAAAGTGCAATGACTACTGCAAGCATATAGGCTTGGGGTAAGTGCAATAATGTCTGCGCTAGGGGTCATATCGTATCACATATCGTTAGGACGATATAATTTTTTGATATTGCTGTCATTCTATATATCATTGTGGAGACGATATAATTTATGTCACGCTCAGCTCCATCAGAGCAGCATAAACACTGACTGTAGAACACGGGGGCCGGTGCTTAAAAAGTAAAATGAAATGAAGGATGTAAATTGCTTGAGTAGTTTCCTCATCATATTTGTGAGGAAATTAGTATGCGAAAAAATAATAATAATAATAATAAAATATTACTGAATTAATCTTCCCAATAGGCGTAAGGCTGGGATTTTGAAGTAATTTGTCCATTGTCAATTATATCGTCAAATATATTATCATCATGATATTATATATTATATATAGATTTTAGGCTATTTTGCCCTGCTCTAGTCTGCACTTCAGGCCTATAGGGCTGGTTGCCTTCTAACTTAAAGAAACGCTGTGTAATATTTTGGATTATACAGATGCCACCAATACAAAACATGCCCCTAATGACCAGCTAGACACGGAAAATGCTATTTTTGCAGACGGTAATTAAAAAAAGGTTTTTGGATGAGGACCTAAGATTTTTAAATCTCACATTTGGCTGCCTTTAATCAACATCTCCATGTAGACAAGCTGGAGACGTCCCACTCCCAGTAAAGTTACAGTCACAAGTCATGGGAGAGGTGAGGTAAGGCATTTTTCAAGATAAAAATATCTGTAAATAAAAAAAATTGCTTGAAGTTCAGATGATTGGGTGCCACTTTAAGGTTCCCAGGAAGAGTGAAATAATCATGAATATTTCGTTTGGAAAAGTACTGTTCTCTAGTGATGGACGAGTGAAGCCTTGTGACACTTAAAGGCTTTCCTTGCACAAATGTCTCGTAAGGTTTGAAGTCTCAGAGCTGTTTCATTCTAGCAGCAGTGTTTCGAAGAGGGACGCAAGCTCTGGAGCGCTGAGGTTTTTGCCCATCACTTCTATTCTCGCATTCTCACAGTAAGATTTGCTTGATCCATTGCCTTTCATCAAGTAATTTACCATCTGAAAGAGTTAGACTTTTATATTTAAATTGTCTCTCAGTTTTTGTCAACAAATTGTGGCCATCAATTTGAATGAATTAGCTTGTGGGTAATGATTCTATGCTTCGGGGGGTAAATGTATTTGTAATATCTTAAATACTGATTTGGCCCAATGTTAAAGGAACAGGCCACCGTTTTTCCATACTGAGATATGTTCTTACCAGAGCTTAGACGAGTTGATGCGTACCTGTCTGGTCTTTGTGTGTGCCCGTGGAAGAGCGTGGTAGCTTCCAACTTCACCCCTGTTTGGAGCTATAGGAATACATTGGGAGAGGCCAAATGCTAGCAACATCTTTGGTCATTTTGCGTGACTGAGGACTCGCACAAAGACCAGACAGGTACACATCAACTCGTCTAAGCTCAGGTTAGAACATATTTAGGTATGTAAAAACGGTGGCCTGTTCCTTTAACCTCACCCAGGTCATCCACTTCTTGTGGTATTATTTCTCCTCCTGAGGTGCAACTAACTGTTTGTGTTTTTGAGAGCGCAAATGTTGACACTTAGAGGCACTACAAAACAAGAGGTAAATTATGTGGCTGTGCAGGTGAAGTGTGCTGCAGTTGCTGATTAAGAGAGAACTGCTGATACTAGAGGTCATGGACAAATGTTTGTATCTACTGAAGTTTTCAGTGCATTGAACATTACAAAAATGGTGGATTGCACCGAAAAGTAAAACCACAACCCAGGATTTGTTGAGGATACAACTGCAGAAAGCTCATATTAATATTGCTAAGTAGAACTCTTATATGTTTGTTTGTCTAATGCTGGGCTTACACATAGGCATGATGCATTATGAATACTATATTTCCATCATTCGTGACATTCGTAACAATACTGACTGCATCTTAATAGGGTTCTGGACAGAGCACATTGGCTGATGACCTTTGTGATATTTGTGGAGCATGTTTTTGGCTACCAAAAACGTGTTCACGAATGTCACAATTCATTCGCCTTCACCCTTAATTTGTGGAGTTTGCAACAGAGCGTGTCCTTTCGTGATGACTAGTGGTGATTCGTAATGCAGCGTGTTAGCATTCGTAGTATAGGAATCACTGTTTTCTCTCACGCTTGCGCTCATAATTGATAGAAATCCTTGTGGCATTGAAGGAGACGTGCTCAGCAAAAGGCTGCCCTATGGACACAGAGCGTGCAGGAGCCATGTAAAGTAAAGTAAAGTAAAGTAAAGTAAAGTAAAGTAAAGTAAAGTAAAGTAAAGTAAAGTAAAGTAAAGTAAAGTAAAGTAAAGTAAAGTAAAGTAAAGTAGAGTAAGTGCTTTATTGTCATTGTACAAGTGTACAATGAAATAGTGTTCATGTGTCAGTCCTGAGCTGCTGCCGTTGTGGGTCAACCTGACCGGCATGACCTTGGAGGTCGGAGAAACCATAGAACTCGGAAAAAACCTGGCTGCTCTGTCTCTTCTGATCCTCTGAAACAGTGCATGTAGCATGGAACCAAAGGCTGATTAGTCAGTCACTTTTAAAGAATGTGGTTTGCTTTGCGAAAGAGGCGGTAGTTACCTTTATGAGAAGTGGCACACTGAAGGAGTATAAAAGGCGCTGAAGCCATGGAGCAGACGATGTGTGGCTCACTTCATGCCAGCGGTAATAGAAGCATTTAGAAATGTTAATTTATGTGATTTGAATTTGGAAACTGTATTTTATTACAATTGACATAGCCTAAAATATGATATACCTAGAGCTGGAGGACAAAGCAGCCTCCACAAAGGTCCAGGGACAGCGACTTTGCAACAAGGTGTTAACGAGAGTGGGAGTGATTTTTTGTTATATTTATTTATATTCATTTGTGCTATTAATTGTAGCACGTGGTGACAGTTTGTGACAGCCCATCCAGCCTTTGTCTTGTTTCTCAGCCACGAATGTGGACTCGTGGCATTCGTGACTAGTCATCTTTATGTGTAAACCTACCATAAAAAACATGTTTATGTGTAATGACTGGAATAAGTAAATAGTGAACGAGGTGAACGAAATACAAAGCATCACTGGTGCATTTGAATCTATTGCAACAAATTTTGTGTTCTTGCTAGTTGGAGAGAAACTATTTTTATCCGGCCTACAAAATATTATTGTGACTCAGCTTTCGCCAGTATACACCATCGTCATTTTGCACTAATTACCACAACCTTTCCGCTTTACACAGCTCTGTAATGACCACTATCTTTGAGATTATCATGCAGCCTTCTCTCCCGTAAAATACAGGCTTAAATTAAAGCCAAGCCTGGCGTGTTTTCCCCCAATGCTTATGAGTGAATGCTCTATATTACCATGTTTATATGACAGCGTCCTCCTGTAAAGTGTGGTAAGCAGAAACAGAGGCAGCAAGCCCATAAAGCAGCCAGCCTCCCCTGCACCGCGGTATTTATGGGAACAAAAACAACAGGCTTTAAATCAGTGCTCAAGAGCCAGTGAAGAGTCGCCTCGTGATGAGTACTTCACCGCTCCTTCCTCATGACTTCATTACACTTTGATTTAGAGACAACTTAGGAAGTCTGACTTGGTTATGCAGACACGTGCATACGGTTCCCCTCATGTACATTTACTGACTAGATACTACCCTCATGCGGTGAAACCATTCTTCCTTTTGGTGGATATCAATTGCTGCTGTAATGTGTAGCTAGCCAACGGGAAACAATAAATACGAGGGCTAAGACAAAATATTGCATCAGATCGCAATACTTTTTGCTGCAAAATCAAGTATCGTTTTACACAATTTAAAGGAACAGGCCACTGTTTGTCCATACTGAGATCTGTTTTTTCCTGAGCTTAGATGAGTTGATGCGTCTGGTCTTTGTGTGTGCGCTCAGTCACACAAAAAGACCAAAGATGATGGGGCCAAACTAACCTGGCTAACACCAGGCTGCTGTGTGCGCTCGAATTATTTCGAACTGCACAACAGCCTGGGGACCATGGCCAAATCTCCGGTGGATTTGGGAACCAATCACAGAGCGAGGAGGGACGGCAAGACGATGACGCGCTATTCGATATATGGAAGCTTGTAGTTTATTTACGGATAATTAAAAAAAAAGTTTATTTACGGATCCAACATGACAGCAGCAGACACGATGGTATTTTTTGATCAAGCTTTAGACCTTGTTCTAAATAATTTAGCTCAAAAGTTTACAGCGGGTACGTCATACGTCATCTCATACGATGATATGATTGGCTGGGGCTACGTGCAGACGCATGAGACTTTTTTTTTTTTTTTTCGTATCGCCCAATAAACGACTATGGACGCTCGTAAACCACACCTCTCCTACGAGAAAATGAATTGGTGGTCCCCAGACTAAATATCACTTGTGATTTTAGTCTGGTGTTAGCCAGGCTAGGGCCAAACGGGGATGAAGTCAGATGAAGTGACCGGATACGGTTACATGAGTAGTTACACGATCCAAGTATCAACTCGTCTAAGCTAAGGTAAGAACATATCTCAATATGGAAAAAAACATGGCCTGTTCCTTTAAAGGAATAGGCCACCGTTTTTACATACTAAGATATGTTCTTACCTCACTTTAGTCGTGTTAATATATCCCCGTCTGGTCTTTGTCCGTGCGCTCTGTCACGCAAACGGAGCACATACGCAGCCTCTCCCACATGTCACATAGCTCCAAAAAAGCTCACGATAGAAGCTACCAAGCTCTTCCACGTGTTCCCTATTTAAATAAAGTTACGTGAAGTGTTTTCATGCGAAGTATATTTACCCAGAAATGTAGCATGTCGATTTTATAAGCAAATAAAAAGGGGGACTATATTGTGAGGCGTAATGATACGAGGAGTAAAACGTCCGCGCAGTAACTCCTAAAGGTTATTGACGGAAGTGAGCGGGGGAAGTCTTTAGGAGTTACTACGCGGACGCTGTGCTCCTCGTATCATTACGCCTCACAATATAGTGCCCCTTTTTATTTGCTTATAAAATCGACATGCTACATTTCTGGGTAAATATACTTCGCATGAAAACACTTCACGTAACTTTATTTAAATAGGGAACACGTGGAAGAGCTTGGTAGCTTCTATCGTGAGCTTTTTCGGAGCTATGTGACATGTGGGAGAGGCTGCGTATGTGCTCCGTTTGCCTGGCAGAGCGCACGGACAAAGACCAGACGGGGATATATTAACCCGGCTAAAGTGAGGTAAGAACATATCTTAGTATGTAAAAACGGTGGCCTATTCCTTTAAAGGGACTATTCAGAGTTTAAACAAATCTTAATGTGTAGAATGAGCCCAGACCTATTCACCACAACTCCCTCTAAAATCCTGCACTGTCACTCAAAAAAGGATTAATTCGGGTCAGAATTGCCGTCATGCACGAGCTTAATATAGAAACTGCAGTTACGCATAAGGCCTGAGGTGGCAGTAGTGAGTATAAAATGTCCAACTTGCATCTAGTCCCTTTAAGGTAAACATATCATAATTACTTACTGCATCACAATACGTATCGGGTTTGGCAAAAGTGTACCGTTCCAGCCCTAATAAATACTTCTTAGTAGGCCTGTCAAAACAGTCAAAGTATAATATATTAAGGCAGGAGACATTGCAATAAATAATATTATGCTTTATGCCGTGGAAACCCTTTTTTTATCAAACAATAAGTTGATGTAGTCATTCAAGTCACAGGTTTTATCAGAAAGAAACTTACTAAAGGAAAAAGATTGCAAAGTCACACGCTTCTTTTAACTTGTTAAACCATTCATGGAGCGTGATGGTCGAGAGATGGCTCGGTGCAGCTTTTGCAGTGATGCAGTCGCTGTATCGGACTGTTGTGGTGAAGAGGGAGCAGAGTCTGGGGGCAAAGCTCTCGATTTGCCAGTCAATCGTCGTTCCAACCCTCACCTATGGTCATGAGAGCTTGGGTAATGGCCAAAAGGACTAGATCGCGGATACAAGCGGTCGAAATGAGTTTCCTCCTCGGGGTGGCTGGAGATAGGGTGAGGTGCTCAGTCATCCGGAGTAGAGCCACTGTTCCTTCACGTCGAGAGGAGTCAGCAGACGTGGCCTCCCCTCTTGTTCCACCTGAAATTACTTCGCCGTATGAATATTGAAAATCTTGCTTTGTCATTTCAGAGATCCTGGGGGTGGAAAACCTAAAACTGCAGGGACACAGCAGGAGGTTGACTCAAGGAGAGCAGGAACCTGGTTTTATCTAAAAACCACCATGATTCGCTGGAGTATGGTAAGCGTAAAAAATGTCGAAGGAGGAATTTTTCATTTTATTGAGTGCGTTGTTCACTGTAATTCCGCTCGTTGGTCTGATTCAGAAAAAGGTTCATGAACAAATTGGGGAACATTATTATTTTCGGGAACATGACATGCCTTTTAATTTACAGGGGGAAAAAAGAAGACATGGGCAGAATTGGTTGGATATTATTCACGCAGACTTGTTCCGTACGAAAAAGTGATCAGTGCCACACATTTATGTATAAAAATAAAACAGCACTGGCCGGGGAGAGATATTAATGGGACATATTTCCTCTAATTTCATATTAAAGAGCATGTGGGGGCCCCGTATTGTTCCGCGAAGTGGACACGTGGGTAAAGGAGTATAATTAAAGTCAGCTCAGACTGGACGCCCACCTCAACCGCCTATAATTAATTTGCTCTCAGGGCCGGACCATCTGCTCCCTGTAACTGCAGCTCCTGTAATAGGTTCACCTTATATTCACAAGGGCTTGTCAAGGTATTAATCACCAGATATGGCCTCACAATTAGTCTAATCTGTCACGAATCATGAATCTGCATTAGCTTCTATTGACTTAAGAACTATACTCAAAATCGCCTTTGCTCATATATTCCATCATTAACATCATGTACATTTAAGGTCTTCAAAAGTAGTCTCACCAGTATTGTTCAATGACTATGAGGTTTATAAGAGACAAAAGAAACTCACACCAAACCAACAATCTTAACAATCTGTCACTGTACTCGGTGACACTTGAGAAACTATAGCTGTGTTGATTTGATTTAGAACAAGAGATTTGATCATGTCATTTCAAACACACAAACTACACAAAGAGAAAACTACAAGCATACCGTTTTTTCCGGACTATCAGTCACACTTTTTTTCATAGTTTGGCTGGTCGCTACGGACATTCAAATATATAATGTCCCATGCCGCAGAAAGAAAGTTTGGAGTGAGCGAGAGTGAGGGACTGACGAAAAGCGGAGGTTACTCTGCTATGAAGAAAACAAAAAGAGCTCCATTGTGAGAGAAATGGGTGCTTGAACAACGTGCTGCCGGGAGAGGCTTGTCAACGGTGCAGTTACGCCTCCATGCACAGGTAGTTGCCAAGGCGATTGTTCAGAAGTGAGGCCGAGGATGAAGATTTCAATGGATTTAGTGATTTGGAGTGAGATCGAGAGTTTGGTATGTTCTTTATGCTATAGTTATCTGAACTGTTTTTATGTCGTTAACATACCGTACACCTATTCAACCTGTTGTTTTTATTTGGTAATTTTTGGCGAGTGCGTCTTATACTCCGGAGCGACTTATAGTCCAGAAAATACGGTACATTGATTTTTTTCAATGTCACAGCACTAGAACTGAAGTGTCAAATTTATTTTTTACTGCTTTCACATCTGAAGCAGTGAAAGTTTATTTTTCAGTTTTTGTAGACTGGTTTGTCAACTCACGTTAACTGCCACAGGGGAAGAGCTTGTTATTTATTTGCTATTTGCTGAGGGGGATTAAACTATGAGATAAGTGGAGGTAATCTGTGAAGAATCTGGACTAGAGAGTTGCCTATGGGAGGCCAAGTGCTCTTCAGCACCAAGCACTCAGCGTGGACTCAGCGTTCAGACTTATTACTGCTTTACGGCTGTATTAAAAGCCTTGCTTCAGAGCCCTTACATGACATCCAGCGTGTAACACCTAATGACAACATCTTGTACAAACTTGTAGAGGAGCCATTACAACCTTACGAAAGGTCCCGAAGGTGGATAAAAAACAACTCTCTTTCGTATTCCAATGCTTCATTTAGAAAATTGAATAAAATTGGAGCTTAATTGTGTTAAGCTTGGCATTAAATACCTCCCTGGAGACAGCCTTACTCCAATTGTACTTCCCACATGATCATTAACCATAAATATCACAGTCTCCAGTCTTGACCCAGTCGTTTGTGGTATAGCGCGGCTAATGCTGCTAATTAGAATCCGCTTAAGTATGACTGTGGCTGACCTCAGGAAAATGCAGAGGGTATTTGCGCTGGAAAACTTATTTCATTTTGCTCAGCATTAACCACACAGCACACGTAAAGCTGTTAGCACTTGTAGTCCTGTGTAAAACACTAAAGGATTAAATGCACTTAGATAAGTGCTGAACAAGTAACAGTACAATTGTATTTATCTGAATAACATGAGACAATATTTCAGAGGCGTGTTGAGACATTTTTCACTAAGCGGGGCACTGAGCTATGCTCAGGTGGCAACTGTGATGGCCCATGTCTTCAACATAGATTCCATTTGACAATTGAAAACTTTCAAAGGTGGCAAGGTGGCACAGCGGTTAGCACTCATAATTCACAGCTAGAATGTCCCAGGTTCAATCCATGGTTTCCTCCAGGTGCTCCAGACACCCCTACCACTAAAAACATGGCTGTAACCCTCCAGCCAGGGGATTCTGACCATCAGCCTGGCTCCACATTTCCCTACATGGATCAACCTTCAGCATTTTGGTGGTTACAATCATAGTTTGGTAACTAATCCCCATATTTTAAAGATTTGTTGACAACAACTTTACAACAAATTATTGTTGTAATTATTTTTAGAACTTAATAATGTCTGTAAATTTGGATTAGGATAGTGGGGATTAGTGCATGTTAAATTACTCATTTGCAACAAATGACATCCATCACGCTAGCAGATTGAGATGATAGATTAGTGCTTATAGTGAGTGATACACAGGTCTGATGATAACAGATTATTTCCATCTCCCACCATTTCCTCTGCTGTGAGTTGACGGGAGACGATCTCAGAAACAGTGTTGTGGTTTTGCATAGACATTTTTTGGTTTCCTAAGTCCATTAGAAGCAGCCCACTTTAAAAACTTATTTGCAATTCATAATGTAATGCCATAATTATGTAGATTGAACTCCTAATTATTATATTTTAATACATAATTACTGACATACATTGAAATATCTTGGTGTAGCTTATCAAAGCAGATGCAAAACATGTCAGAGATGATAAAGTGGCTTTTAAGAGTGGCCTGAAAATAAGCTTTTTACAAATTCTTAAACAGGCATCCTTGTTTAGTCCTATAATTATTGTCAGCTGATGCCTGTGGAAAGTCACACTCTTGTAATGCATCTAGTTATACTTTTCAGGGCGGCACTCTGCTCCTGGTCAGAAACTGTTGAATGTTAAAAGTCACTTTGAAGGGCATCAACAAAGAAGAATAGTGTTGTTTACTCTGGAGGACTTGTGAAAAAAGACGGGTTTATGTGAATTTTTATGCCAGCTGAATATTTACTGGTTTTAAGGCTCTTGCTATCTGAAAGCATGCAGATAAACGTCTTTGTAGGCTGTCAAAACAACTTCTTCATGTCTCCGAGCTTATTTGACTTTAAAAGCCGAATCATTTGTTTTGTGTGATCATAGTGGTCTTTACCTCCAGCTAGAGCGCGCCTTCCGAAGTTCGTTCAATTGTGACCTTCAGAGATTTCAGAATATATTCCGTGAGGTACAAAACCGCGGCGCTGCTTGCTTCATATTTATTTATTACAATTTTTTATTTTCTTTCCACAAAACACTGAGAGTCAATGGGAGTGGGAGCACCATTCAGGAGCTACATCAGCCATATCTCAATAGTTATCATGGCATTTAAATGTCAGGCAGGATTAGATATCATATTTCAGTTGGAAGCGTAACTCATCTTGACATATCTATAAGTGAAGAGCATTACTTGTCCTGTATACCAATAAATGCATAACATCCAGAACATGTAAATATTCATGCTGTGGTGCTAGATTTGAAAACAGGAATGTTCCTCTTAAAAATAGTGGTACAAGTTCTCTGGACAGATGTAGAGCCAAAACAAAAATTGCCTTGGGTGTTGGTAGATGTAGATGTCTTTGTGCATACGCTCAGTCACGCAAAAAGACCTTAGATGTTGTTAGCATTTAGCCTCTCCTCCTCTCCTCTATGGGGCCAAACGGGGGTGAAGTTAGAAGCGACCAAGCTCTTCCACGTTTTCCAATTTAAATACGATTACGTGAGTAGTTGCACAAAATTAAAAATGTCAATTTTCTAAACTGATAAAAAGGGGTACTATATATAAGGCCAATGGGCGAGGAACATGCTTCTGTGTGGTTCTTATGGTGGGGAGCTGACATTGCTGTAATACCACCCCCTGGTTGCCAGGCGCGACTCCAAGAGACACTTGGGAGCATTGATGCAAACTTCAAACGTCCCAAGAACGACTTTAAGAGTTTTTCTTTTTCTAACATTTGCTATGACCCATGTGACCACACTGGGGTAAGTGAAATATTTTTAAACACGCCAGTTTTTGTTTATCAGCCCAAAATTTGGAAGCATTTTCAGTACAGTGACGGGCTCCTGAGCCTGTCAATCAAGCTCTGGAGCTCTGTGGAGGCTCCGCCCGCCCCACGAGCGCAGGGCTTTCCGTCTTTTTGCCCTTTTAAGGAACAGGCTGCATAGGAGGAGATAGAGTGGCCATTAAGGTTTACACATGACTTGGGACCCACTCATCTTTATTATATTATATCTATGAGTAAGGCGTAATAACACCTTCTGCGATGTCGAAGTGCTCCTATTGTGTTTAGGAGATCGTGTAACTACTCACTTAACAGTATTTAAAAAGGGAAAACGTGGAAGAGCTTGATCGCTTTTAACTTCACCCTCGTTTGGCCCCATAGAGGAGAGGAGGAGAAGCTAAACGCCAACAACATCTTTGTTTTTTTTGTGTAACTGAGCGCACAAGTAAAGACCAGACAGGTACGCATCAAGCTCAGGTAAGAACATATCTCAGTATGGAAAAACGATGGCCTGTTCCTGTTTTTTTGTTTCTTTGTTTTATTTTCCCTAAAACACGTATGCTATAGATACCTCCATTTGTAGAATACAGTGTGCACATTTATTTGGTTAAAGTGTCAGTGGATGGGTGATTACTGTTTGTCCAACCAGAAGCTCTCTAGCCCTTTCGTGATAGTTCACCAACAGATTTCCACCATTCTTTCTACACTTCTATGCTTGATATGTCACATTTTAGAGGTCTTTTCAGTTTATTTTGAACATTTTGAAAATAAGCTGCAAAGCGCAAGGACAGAATTCAATTCATTTACTTTTATCATGTTTAAATGTCATCTTAGCTACTACCTCTCTAGGGTGAACTCTTCCTAAGTCGCATGGTGGCACAAGCATCTTATAAATATAAGTAGATCCTTGGCGTTTTGGTTAAGAAGTGTATGAGACGGCCACTGTACGTCTTAGCGCTGATGCTAACTAATCCTCCTTGAGAGCTGTTTTGCTTAATTTCCATTTTTTTCTTTTTTCCCCAATATGCCAACCTGCCTTATCACATCCATTATTAACAACACTTAACAAACCTACAATCTCTTGCAAATACATTCAATATTCAGAGCTGAATCTCCATGTGTCCTATTTTTACATCAGCAAAACCGGTAACCATAGAATTCGGGAGAGCCCCCCAAAGACCAAAGCAGCACCTCCATCCTGCCTGCCGCCTCCTCCTGGCAAATGTTTTGGAGAGGGGCTGTGTCACGGCAAGCCAAACCCCAGCTTTCTGGCAGCCGATCAGACAGATGGGCCAGACTGAGGCAGGCAGCTGAACCCACAGGCAGCTGGGAGTGATGATGCACAGGATGGTTCCTATCAACAGGATGTAGCCGAGGAACACATACACCGCACAGACTGTGGGCAGACACGGGCACTGCAGGAGAAGTCAGTGAGCACAACCCACGGAAAAGTCTCGGATTGAGCCAAACCTGCCAAGCTCGTCGTGGGCAAGGGCTGAGCAGGGACCCAGGCTGCTGTTGAGGTTTGGACGCCATCTTGGGAGGGATGTCTTGAGTCAAATGTCACCAATATATCGTCTGTGTTTGCTGGGAAAATCCGTAATGTCGCGCAAACATTACTCTTGATTTTGTATTTATTTATTTTTTTCTAAGAATTTATTGAGTAAGCAAGATGAAAAGATGAATGACCCTATGAACAGGACAACAAAAGACTGTCCTGTTGTGTGGCTTAAAGCAGCACTAAGTAACTCATGCCTCTAGAGGCCATAAGCGCCACTGCAGTTGTGGTAGCATTTTGCGTTTTTTTTTTTCTCATTAATTGTGAGAGTAAATACTCCGCTGACAGAAAAGACAAAGGGAGAGAGGGATATTGTACTTCCAATTACACAATGGAAATAATTTATTTTCATCAAAATTGGCTGTAAATACTGTTTAAGTGGCGCTAGCCCACAGTTAGCTTTGCCCGTTAGCCTGATAGCTTTTTCTTTGTGATTCCATGAATGTGTATTGGTGGCTCCGACCCGGAGGCAGGGAAAGTTGCAAGTGTGGTTTTCTGGCCAGAGACACCAGGGGAAGATGAAAGACCCCCCCCCCCCCCCCAATCATCCCATTAACACTTGTATTACCCCCAAAGGGACTACGAAAAGGATTTATTAAGGCAAGCAAGTTGGCCTACTTAGTTCTTCGTTACGGAACCTTGAACTGTTGTATTCTGGTGTATTTAGGTATTTAAAAATGAATTCGAGTGAGAACCGAATTCAGTCCATAGATAGTGGACTTGAATGAATGAATTGAAGTGTTGGTCTACAGAGGGAACTTAATAATTTACTTCTCTGTGAAACACATTAAATCAGATTCAAGAATATGCAAAAAGAAAAAAAAGAAAAATTAATGGCAATAACCATCTAAAATCATTACATAAAAATGTGAATTAAATGTATTTTCCCCCCTTAGAACTCCTCTGATATGCACAAAGATATTATGAATACTGTGTAATGCGGCTCAATATGAGGCTGGATTGTTGCTGACATTTTATTTAATTTTCTACTTGGCAACATGATTTCAAGTCTCTGGCATTCGCATAATACAATGAAGCTTTAATGAACCAAATGCACATGGCTAACCGCAAATGGGGGAAAACAATGTTAAATAGTCTCTTTATTAAGTGCCGGAGCTCCAGTTTTTCTAATAGAATAGCATCCTATTCTCGTTTCCCATCGGTTGTGTATTTTTGGTCCTCTGATTAATTCATGTCTTTTTGCTTTCAAACATCATTCTTTGGACTGTTGATGGTAGATTAGGCTGTTCGACTATCCAGATGGTTGACTGTTCAATCCCCACTCCCACCATTGTAAACTATTTTCATGGAGCATTCTTGAGTCAATCCTGCTTTGCATTAATAAAATACTGAACGTTTGTTTTGGGATTGGTCCATGCAAATCATTTATCCTACTTTGTTGGTAACACAAGGCTGGGCATGGAGGCTTAACTGCGCTATTGACAAGCCTCTCCCGGCAGCACGTTTTTTGTTCAAGCATCCATTTGCAAACTCGTTCCTCTAGCTGTGGCCACCTTGTAGCCCGCGATTAGCTTTTTTTGTTTTCTTCATTGCAGTAAGAGTAACCTCCGCTTTACTCCAGTCCCTCTCTAGTTTCTCGCTTACTCCACACTTTTTGTCTGCTGCTTGATTACCGTTTTTTTTTAATCTTCAGTGGTACAAGAGTAGCAGTTATTGGTAGACAAACCTAGAGCGCCCTCTAGCGGCGGTAAGTGTGAAATTAACCAACATGTGAAATTATAAATTTAGATATATAAGTCGCACCTGAGTATAAGTCACACCCCCAGCCAAACTATGAAAAAAAAGTGCGACTTATAGTCTGGAAAATGTTTCAATCTACACTCCTTGTTGTTATCTTCTTGAGCAACACTCTTTATTCTGCTTCATAATTAGTGCTATTTACAAACTGTGGCATCATTTGTCCTTTTGCCACAGGTACAAACAGGTACAGTGTGGGTGCTAAAAGCTTCCAGACAGACCCGCCGACTAAAGCAGTAAAGTCCCAGCATGCATTTGTGCTCCATACTGCATCATCATCAGGCGATAATCACAACATTCAGAGCGTTTATTATGATTAAGCGCTTTAATTTACTTTTTGCGTGTGTGCCCACATCGCTGCAAGCCTGGACTGGGCTTCCAGCATTTTGGGAACAGTCTCCAGAGAATAGGAGGGGGGGTGGCTGTCGGATGTGTTTACCGCGGTGAGTAGGAGGAAATGACAATAATGATGTAAATGGGAGGCCTTAATGATCCTTTGACAAAGACTAAATAGATGTTTTGCTGTAGATTTTTTGAGCCTCGTCTTTGATGCCAGGTATTTAATGGATGAAAGGTAAATAGCTATTAGTTTGAATTGTGTAGGCTTTAACCACATCAAACATGTTCCAATGCACTGAAATAGTTGATGCATTTGAAAGAGTCAAATTGTTCAGTACAGACTAGCATTTACATAAATAAAGAACACACAGTCAAACTTTTAATCCAGCCCTCAGGATTTGTAAAACTTTTTGCAAGAATGAAACGCGGAAGAAATCGTTCAGTATTCAGAGGTCCTTTGCAGTAGGTGTTGAAGAGCGTTTGGTGTTTGCCTGAATTGTTTTCATCAATTTAGTGAATATAGAACTCCTGTATAAATTACTGATTAAGCTGCACATTTGGAAAAAAAACATCTGTCCTCAACGCTCAAGTTCAAACCCGACGGTTATCTGAATGTCTCTTTCTGCTCTTAATCCCCGTTCACCCTGGCCTGTCCTCTCACAGGCCAATAAATACTCAAGAAAAAGAAATGATATAGCAAGTTGTTTTTGACCGACTGACCCATCAGTGGAGTAAAAACTTCTTAAATCAAGCTTTAATGAATACAATAGACTGGTGTGACTATTTTTTACAGTGACATGCAAATGGATAAAAGCAATTGGCCTGGGTGCCCAAACCTTTGCATGCCACTATTAAAACAACTTATAATAAGTCGTTAAAGCAAAATAAAATGGCATGTGGCTTCATATTGAACCGGTTCAGGATGTTCGGTTTGGTCCACTTGTCGACCAATTTGATGCAGTTTTAATTCACACATTTTTTTCCTGCTTGCATAAATTCCTTTGGTTCAAATGTTTTGTTTCGTTTATTTGAGTTGTTAACATTCATGTTGGTTACAGTCACAAAGTCACACAGCGATGGAAGCTCAAAAGGAGTAGGCTGAAGCAAGGAAGCTTATGTGCGCCTAGCCCTATATTTAATACTTTCATACTCATGCATTTGTACTTCCATTAGGGACTCAACTAATAACAACTGCATCTAAAAACGTTTTTGATGTGTTAAGAAGACAAGGTTTCATGAGCCGGTCTTGTGGAGGAGGTCCTTCACCCGACAGGTCCATGTCTCGTCTGTCCTTATTCTCTTTTGTTTAGCATGTCTAGCGATAGTAATGACAATGGTAATAAGCGGCGTTGGTTTAACTAAATTTCCTGATTTTAATTATAACAGATCACCGACAGAAGTGATGCTTAGTGGTTACATTAGACATTAAGATACTTATTTTATATATATATATATTTTAAATTGATGTAAATTGACATCACTTTTTAATTAAGTCATTCTATAAGTTCACACCTTACATTGGGTCCTGAGGCAAATAAAGTGTGTATGTCCTATTTTTCTCTCTCTCCTCGCTGCTGCAAACACAAACATTCACACAATTATCTAGCAATCAAAACAAGAACATTGGTGTGAAAATGTGGCATACATGCTTCTTTGCTTTCTGCACATTGTAAAGACTGTTGACATGGGATAATAGCATGTTCTCAGTGGGTGACCAATAGTATGTAATCATGTCGTCCTATAAGCACTGCATAAGTGATGGAGAATTTGCATAACATTGTTCATTACCTACCGCCTTGGATAACAAAAATAATTTCCCCCTTTATGACAAACCTCCTTAGCTGTCAGAACATGTCCAGTTCGATGTCAGTGCAGGCTGCTGCGTGTTGCTTTGGCCAATTTTTGTGTGTATCTTTCAGCGATGGAGTACGGTAAGAATATCGCTCTCTTGTTACTTAAGGACGTAGGAGGAGCTTGAGGCAAACAGGACGGGCAATGAACAGTATAAACTGCCGACGCCGCACTAAAATAGTCACTGCGAAAGATTAATTGGTGGCTCAAACATGCTCAAGTGAGTAAAACACAACTCTATATGCAAAGAATGTTGAACCAGAAACCAAACCAAGGAAAATTCACAAATGCTAAATTAGATTTTTATTTTGATTCATTGCATGAACTCGTAGCATTTCAACCTGAAAAGACTCACAGAAACAAAATGACAGTATGAGTGTTTTATTAACGAACATGAATTATTATTGGGGCTCAGACCCCGGCGGAAGACTGAACGAACGATATGGAATGCATGGCTTTGATGAATGATAGCCATGATCTTCCCCGGAGCCTGGACCCTGGTGGTGGTGGAAGAGACCTGGGTTGGCCACTTGATGAGCGGAGCCGAAGAGGAGCCAGGCGGAGAAAGGGGTGGAGGAGGGTCGTAGCACGGCTGGCAAGCGGCTGAGTGATTGACCAGGAAGCATAAAAAGGGGATCCTGAATGATGACAGGCTGCTGAGGGGATGAGCAGCTGCGGTGATTGGCTGTTGTGAAGGTGCGGCTTGATCGGAGTCAGTGATTGGATGATTGGAGTGAGCTGCCGGTGATGAGGTGATGAATGAATGCAGCTGGTAGGTCTTCCAGGTTGAATTTGCGCATAAGCTTCATTTGTCTGTGTGTGTTGGTAATAGTTAATTTGCGTTTAAGTTCACATATCATGTCTAAATGTTTTCTTTGACAGGGACTATGCTTATTAATGAACATGTGCACTGTAAATATGCCACATTATAGCAGAGATGCTAGTTTCCATCTGTAGTCCCAAGGCAGGCGACAAATACATATTTTACAAAATGTAACACCACAACGAATACAATAACAACTAAAAGTGTTCGGAGGCCTGGTTTTCCTTTAGCCACTGTTTGAAGTGTGCTTTAAAAGTGGCCAGAGTTGGAGTCGCTCTTACTTGTGCCTTTGACAGAAAGGTTCGCCTGTGTGGAACCTCACAGTCTCCTCGAGCTGATGCCTTGGTGCCCGTCCCACACACAGACTTTGGTTTAAAAAATCCTGCAATGGGAGAGGGGCAAGTCCATGCAATACTTTGTATACATGGCAACCATATTTAAAATGAATGAAGTTATCAAAATTGAGTAAATGATACTTCTCTAAAACAGCAGTAAAAGGAGATGGCTTTTTCAAAAAAGAGATTCTATTGGTTTGAGTGTTGCACCAGCAGTAAGTGACCATGTGGTTATACAGTACTCTATGTGACAGAATCATGGAGTGTAAAAACATCTGGGCCTCATACAGAAACATTAAGGGTCTTACCTGTCTGTTTGCTATATTAAAATTAACAGCTATAGTGAGCCGCTTAACATGTTTTTTAAATGTCAGCGTCGGGTCCAATGTGTGGATATATATATACAGTATATACACTGAAACGCAGCCTCACCGTGTTTAGTGGTGACTCTAGGAACCATCAAAAGACCCCTCCCTGAAGTTCTCAAGGCTCGAGGTGGTTCATACGGCAATATCATGCCAGCTATATACAGTACCTTGGTGCCCGACCATGACAGGTCTTATACACAAGCAGAGCTGTTTTAAAATCTATTCTCTGAGTGACTGGATGCCGGTGCAGAGACCGGAGCACTGGGCTAATATGGTCGTATTTCCTGTTTCTTGTCAGGACTCGAGCATTTTGGATGTACTGCAGTTGTCAAACGGCTCGTTTAGAGAGGCCAGTGAACAGGCCGTTACAATACTCTTGCCAACCGGAAACAAATGCATGAAATTAATCTCTCCCAGTCTGGTTTAGACACTATGTTTTTTTTAGCAATGTTTTTTAGATGGTAATAGGCTGCTGATGTGATTGACTTAATATGAATGTTAAAAAATTCAGGTCTGAGTCCATGATGGATTTCTGACTTGATTGTTTGGTTCCAGTGAAAGAGTTTCAAGATGACCAATGACAACGTCTCTGTGTTTTTGTGGGTCAAAGACAATGGTCTCTATTTTCGCTGTATTTAACTGGAGGAAGTTGTTTTGCGTCCACACATTAATCTGATACAATGACCCAGTGACTCTACAGGCCCATGTTCACTCGCTGTCAGTGAAACATAGATCTGAGTATTGTCTGCGCAATTTTGATAGGACACGTTGTTGATATTAATTGACCAAATGGAAGCATGTGAATACAAATTGAACAAATGGGGCCCCAGAATCGACCTCTGTGGAACCCCCACAGGTAAATACTTGGTCTGAGACACAGTTTCCCGAAGCGATATAGTAAGTTTGGCCTCAAGGTAGGATCTGAGCCACTCGAGAGCCTTTCCAGAGATTCCCACCCAGGTTTTTAACCTCTCTAGTAAGATCTCATGATCCACTGTGTCAAACGCAGGTCTAGCAGAACTAAAACTGTGACCTTGCCTGCATCTGTATGTAGCCTGACCGGTGTGAAATGTGTCAGCTCTCGGTCTCCTACTGGTTGGTGTTACATTTGTATTGAAGAACTGATAGCGTTTGGACTTGGAACTCATTGCACTTAAATGTAGAAATTAATTCTTGGGGCAATGAAACTGGAGGGTTAGTGAGTCTGCAAACCGTGACAAACAGGACATGAGAGTCCCATGGCAATTTGCCATTTTTCCCTAGACATACTTCTCCCTTGCTCTATGCAAAGTCTGGTTGATGAAGTCATGGCAGATATTAACATTTTTCAAACTTCTTGTGTAGATTTTGCTTGCACACATTACAGTGTCATCTGCGTACAGCTGGACATTGACATTTGGGCACACTTTGGCAAGGTCAATGGGCAATAAAGGTAGGGCGATTTGGAACCTGAAAGAATCCATCCATTACCAGACAGTAGAATGGAGTTATAGAGGTTTCACAGACATCTTATTGCTTCCATATTGATGCAGAAAGAAACATGGGTGAGAGGTAACACAGGTGAAGGGCTACTAAAAGGCAAGGCAGCCATGGTGTGCAGATGGGGAGACCTATTTAAAAAGGAAATGTTTTTTTTTTTTGTTGCTTTGTTTTTTGGCCACCCTAGCCAGCCGTCTATACACCGCGGCGCAGGCCCTAGCTAAAAGTGGTACAATCGCCCTATCAACAACTAATTTTAAACAACAGCTACGATAAATAGAATGCACGGATTACCTGTAAGCCGCCCGCAGCCAACGCTCCATGACTATCCGGAAGAGGGACGGGGAGGCAGCGAGTATGGGCACGGTAACAGTGCAAGCAGAGGACGGGGAAGCTAGAGCAGTGGGTATTTATAGGCTTCTACAGAGACATTCCCATTAAAAGTGTAACAAAAGCAACATTTTGTCCGTTTGACATTTACCAAATTCTGACCTAATGATGATGACAATTTAGTATCACTACTTCTTTTGCATGAAAAAAGCATATTGGCTCATTGTACTATAGAGCAAATGTGTTTGTAGTTTGTTTTTAGCGTGTGGCTAAAATCCAGAATTTTCTATCTCACTGTTCCCTTGTGTATTTGATACTAGAGATAAAGTATTTTGTCACTACCAGAAAAAAATAAAATGTGCCTTGCAGCCGACTGCAAAAGGAGCAGAGTGAGCGCATTAAAAACTCCACTAAAGGTTAGAGCTCAACAGGGGAATTGTGTGGATGTGCAATAGCAGAATGGTTATGGGACAGTAATGTAATTGGAAGAGGAGGGAAATAAATTATGGGCAGAGGAAAATCCGAGACCACAAGCCCCAAAGAGTTCCCTCTCATCAGCCGGTGCAGGGAATACCTGATTCAATAAGTCAGCATTTTTCCACGAGGTGCAACCGATGGCAACACCACACGTTTATATGATACGGCAGCTCAGCAGTTAGTGATCCTGCCTCACAGCAGAAAGGTCCCGGGCTGGGCCTTTCTGCATGGATTTTGCATGTTCTCCCTGTGTAGGTTTCCTCTGGGTGCCAGGACTCCCCTGAGAAAGACATTATTGATCTCAGTGGGACTTTACAGGTCAAACAAATCCTGCTCCATATGTTGGTTAGATACAGTCACCACCAATCTGCTGCATCTGTCTTTGCTTATTACTTAACGCCTCATAGCCTGATCACAATTGAGAAGATCTCTGCACCGAAAATAATAGACAGCAACCAAGTTAGCCAGGAGATTTTTAAATATCACAGATGTAAAGCAGCTGAGAGCTATGGCATCTGTACAACTTCTACACGATATTTGCGTTGAAATGATGCAATGTTTCAGAATTCTTCAGACAAAAATGACATTTGGAATTGCCACCATATTTCATATGTTATAAAATTGTATAGTTACATTTCCTGGTGCCGTGCATTTGTGAGGAGACACAAATCCTAGCAGTGGTAGAGTATTTCTAATGGGTCTAATGTGCCAAATGCAGAGGACACAAGTGTAAGTGTAAGGGTAAGCGTAACCTTACCTGTGTTGTGGGGAAATCATTTGAGCATACATTTGTGAATCTAAATGCCAGAGCATGCTAAAAAAGATGTATCTTAACTTAGTCAGTACAGGTTTCCTTGGAAGATATGTTGGGATTATTGGCATTTATTTTTAAGAAAGCATAAGAAAACATTTCCAGTGTAATTAAAATGACATCTCCTGTTTTGTTCTGGCATGTGCATCTATGAATAAACGTTCCTGTTAAGTGGATGTATCAATAGGGCATGAATAACACGTGTGTGCACACGCACAACGCCCACGCCACATAGTTTGAATTGTATGTAAATTATTAGACGCCATTGGAAATAAATTGCGCCATCCATCTTAGCATTCCTGAAGTTCTGAATTGAACTCGGGTAAAGAAAGCGGCCTGAGATGGAGGAAGACTAAATGATGAAATTGTGAGAGATTGTGAAATAGTCCGACTAAGGCATGTTTTATGTAAGCAGCATTTTACCAAGCTCCCTGCTGAGGCGTAAGCAAAATGAACTGCTCAGTAGTCATTCATAAATGTATGCAGCACATGGAAAATTTTCAATAATGTAGCACTGCTCATAAATAGAGTTTTATTTATCATAAATAACAGCATTTAACATTCAGTGGACTGTCCAGTGGTGATTCTGATGAAATACACATGTCCACTGCCAGTGCTCATATACATAATATATAATGATATTCTTTGTTTGTTTATTTATTCAGTTTCCAATGTTCTTTGCGGTTTATGTGCAGTTAATTTTCATTTTAAGGGGAGGCACTGCAGGCCATTTTTTTTGGCGCAACAACAGCATTGGTCCAGAGCAACACCAATCTACAAATTATAGCACACACCTTCTGCGCCAGTGCCTGCAGCCAGCATAGAGTGATGCTCAGAAAAAGTGGTGGACTTCGGTGTGGAGTGCTTCAAGAACACTACAGCTGACTCTTCCCCTTCATATCCTCATCTCTTCCTCCCTTGCACTACAGCCTCATGTACTTCATTCAGCATTTAAGCTTCTGCAGCTGCATCTTCATCCACCACTATTGCAAAAGTGGATTGAATCTGAGCTGATCCAAGTCAGGCCAGCATTGAAAATAAACATCATTTGGGGGCATTTCTAGAAACATATACTATAGGTAATAACTCAATGAAAAATAACAAAGCTTAGCAAAAGCCTGAATAAAGCATAATATGGGAGTCTTGTAAAAATAACTTGGTGTATGCTCACGCTTGAACCTGTGTGTTTTATTTCTTCCGTGCAATAGACTCATTGCATTTAAAACAGAGTAAATAAGTCTAATGAATTCACATAAAATCATAATTTACAAGCTCTTAAAAGAGCATTACTCTAAAAAGACATTTATTGTGTGAAATTCAAATTGAATAAATGCAAACTTTATGGCTGTCCTGAGCCCAAGGCGATTTAGTAAGCTCACGCTCATTGTCTACACCTGAATACATCATATGGTGCATTAAGTGTCTGCAGTAAAAACACACTATCTTGGTAATGTGTGCAATATTTAGTCAAAGAAGCACATGCAGGTTTGAGTAATGAATGAATTTATTGCATTAACCTGAATGCATTTTTAAAGCATTTATCTTTATTACAGAAAGAAACCCAGTATTGCACCTCAGAGACACATTAGGAGCCAGCTCATAACTTTATTAAATTGTAATGAAACACTGAAGAATGGTCTTTAACAAATGCTTTAGCAAGACTACATTACGATTTCTATATTCCAATTACTCTTTTTAGATCCAGAATCCATCCAGCAGCATGGTAAATTGCCTCAACTTATGAAGATAAGTGTGTTATCTTAAGTCTGTGAGCAGGACCACACCTCATGTACGCCCTTTCTGGTTCTCGTCTAATAAATACTTCCAGGTCCCTCTCCTCAGTGTCTCCTTTACATGCTCCTCCCCTTCAGTAATTTTTCCTTCCTTCTATCTTTTCGATCAGGGGGTATGAAAGCCCAAGAGCTCGTCGTCTCCGCTGAAGCCCCAAAACAGCATTTATTACATTGTGCGCTTTCATCTTCTTCTTTGCTTGTTTAATAAAGTTTAAGTCACTCTATTCAGAGGTTGTGGTCCTTGTGAGTGATCCTAGATAGTCAAAGCCCATTATAATGCAGTGCTCATTCACCCCTCATGTCTCACTGAAGTTACAGAGAGAGAAATGTGGATACTATCCTGCACCTCTGGCTTCTCCAACCACACTTGATGCAAGAGGGAACCATCGTGTGATGGAGGTTGGTCTGACAGGGGGAGGGCTGTTTGAATGTCGCTCTTGCAAGTACTTTCAACACAGTAAACTTGACAAAACAAACTTTTGTTTGGGGATATGACCATCCATAGCAGCAGTGCAGTACATCTTGGATTATTTCTTTTTCTTTTTTGCGTGAGCAAGCAAGACTTGTTACCCTGTCAATCCACACATTACGAGCTGCTTCCATCATGGGAATAGGAGTGGACAGAGAAGAGTGGCAGGAAGGCTTTGAGTGAACTTTGTGCCGGGCCATCCTGTGAGCTGAGCTGAGCCCTCCCAGTGGAGCCATCCTGATGAAATGCAGGTGAATTCATTCCCCTGCAATCGGCCTGCAGAGCTGCTCGGGCTGCCAGCTCATTATGAGATATTTATGACTGTTTCAAGATGCCCAATACAAGGCTTTCTCTCTCTAACCAGTCTGAAAAGCACTCGTCTGCTCACTTCTCCTCACGCCTGTGGGCTCACTGGAGCTCAAGATGTATCTGATGATGCATTTTTCTAAACATACAACAACAACAACAACAACAACAACAACAACAACAACAACAAATCAATGTGTTTGCTTTGTGCAGTTCATGTTGGGTTGGATACAGTAAAAAAATTAGTTATATACATCTATATTAAAAACACAACAAAACAATAGAAAATACCATAAAGTACATTACATAAAGTGAATTGCAATTTATGCTGTGAACCAGAATAGATTGATTTGCTGAGAACCAGCAAATCTATGTTGTTACTCCTTTCTTGCTTATCCAAGGCCAGGAAAGAAATTCCATTCAGCAAATCATCCCCTGTGAAACCTGAGCAAATCTAAATGCACATGACCCCACACTGTACATGCAGATAATGAAATAATCTAGTGCATTCTAAACATGTCAGAAAAGTGAAACAAGGTCTTGTTTAATTAATGAACTACCTTGTACAAGCAGCATCAAATAGAGCGTTTTAGTGATTGCAGCAGTTAAAAAGCCAGCTTAATCCACAGGAGAAATTTGGGCGTCACGCATCACTAATCTGCTCGACATCACGTGTAGGTGGCGGCAGGTGCACGGCTCCCTCTAATGAATGCAAATTGACAGTGAACCAGAAAAAAAGCAAAGAGGCAGAAGGGAAACCTTGATGATTATGTGTGAAAAATAGATATTTAATCTTTGATTCTGTAAAATAGGGTAACATGAAAAAAAAAATCTCCATCTTTGAAAAGCAAGTCCCTCCTGTGGAATGTTCATGGCGCTGGTCGAGATTTTTTAAAATGCCTAGTTTTCTGTTCAATAATTTCTACTGGATAACTTTGCCTTTACTCTCTGCACTCCACACATTAAAGAATGATTATCTTAATATGGTATAAAGTCTCTTTATAACACATTTATTTTGGGTTGGGTTTGGAGTCTACCGCAGACATGGAACAGGGCAGCATTGAAATATGAAGAATTAAGTATTTCGTCATTAAACCTACAGCAATTGACAGCCACATAGAGGTATGGACTGCTATTGGTCCCCTTAGAATTATAAGCTTCTGTCTGCGTTCTGAGTAGTTCTGAGATATTTAGGTTTAAAGCTGTGACCCATCATAGAACAAAATGAATATTACATTTTTGCTCATAAAACCTATAAAATGCAACAAAATATGCCAAACGTTGATATAGTGTGTACACTGAACAGTATGGGTGCAGGAACAAAAATACCTTATAACCTTGTAATGCTCAAAGGACATATTATGAATGAAATGAAAACAATGTTCAGCTAACACAGTTGACCTATTGTTTCATCTTTCTGGACTATAAATTGTCCTTTGAAAATAAAGTTTCAAGGAGCTTTTAAATATGATCTGTTTTCCACTCTACCTACCGCACTACCTCAACTGCATTAGGCACCTCCTGTTTATAGTGCTGGTGACAATCTAGAGTTCAAGAAAAGGCTTTCCCTGTGCCCTTTCCTTTCCAGTCCACTGTGGTAGATGATACATGTCCACTCTGCTGCTGAGGAGGTGATGAGACTGAGATAAGAGAGCTAAGAGCATGAGCAAAGGACGAGGGAGGGGGCATCCATGTACAAACAAATACCTCTTTAGAATTCTCCACAGCACTCCGCTGCAGCGTGTTTGGTTTCCAGGCAGCACTGCATTATTAATGCACCCATCTCTTACATCCTCCGCCCCCAAAGCGCTCTGAGCGGGGCGGGGTCTCCGAGAGGAGGGCAGACAGCATGGCTGGGTGGGGTCTAAAAGGATCAGGAGAAATAAGATGTAAGAGTGCTAATCAACAAACGCAACATGTTGCATAGCAGCTATATGGGTTGTGCTGGGAGGTTTGAGCCAATAATGGAAAATAGGGCCAGATGTATGCTTGGATTTTTACAGTTACATTACATTACAATAAGGTGTGCCTTCGTTTGGTCATGTCTGAAGAGGCATACAGCCTGGAATTAATCACACAATGAATGCTTTCCTCCTTGCATCAAGGTTATTAAGATCTCCACCTGTCCAGGTCTTACTTTGAACATCTGCCAGAGTGTGGTTCATGCATTTGATTGCATGGAGACATATACTGCAACATTGTTTCTGACAAAGAGTTGTATTTAGCCTACTTAATGCAAGTTTGAGTACTCATAGATTTGGTTGTAGTATATCAACGGACATCTTCTGAGCGGTTCTGCATGGAAACTATGTTTATAACAGTGATGTTCTTTCATTGAATCATTATATCATCTAAATATAGTTATATTCATAAAAATAAAATACATTTCCCTCCATCAATTGTTTAGGTTCTTCATGTGCTACTTAGGGCTACCAATAAGAGAGACAATGTCTTAAAAGATTATTTTCTTTTACTTGTTGGTTTGCTTGTTTTGCCTATACTGAGTTGGACTATTTGGCCTGTATCACATTGGCAATAATGACACCAAAAGATCATTAACTGATGTAATCTATTGCTTCATAAAGACAATAATGTGTTTTATGAAGATGTAATCTCTCCAATGATAAGTAGTCCCTTTCACTGTCCCTAATTATGAACCCCGAGAGACTCAGAATATCTGGAACCTGGCACAGACTGAAAGGCAGAAAAATGAAGAGTGTAGAAGAGATAAAGATTCCAATTTCCCGAATGGCTCACATCAGAAGCAACATTGTTCCTGCTCTGAGATCAGCTGTGACTGGCTGCGTGCTACGGCCACAGTTGGTGTATTAGTTAACAAGTAAGTTGTTATATTATATACCATTACTGAATTAAAAGTACAATGGTATTAAAGATCTGCAAATGTTCTTACATACTTTGTAAACCCGTTCACAAATGTTCACTATCAAATCTTGTTCTACCAGACGTTCTATGCTTTCATAGATTATCTATGCTTGTCTTTTGTCGCACCTCTTTTAAATTCTTCCTTTTTAAGCACTTTATTGTCTATTCAAGGAAATAGGCCTGGAGGTGATGAATTCTTGCCGAGCCCAAACTATCTCTCTCACGACTTCTTCTCTGTAAAGGAAATAGTCAGCAGTACAGCAATATCTCTTCATCGTCTGTAGGGAACACGCATCATTTCTAACACTACACCTCAACCTTTGTTTTTCTCCCAAACTCAGAATTCAGCTCAATTTGTTCTTTATTTTTCTTGGCAATGAAATTCTGAGGCAATCCACCAAGGATGTCAATACCCATTATCTTTTGTCTTTTTATTTGGTGTGTGCAAAGAAAAGAAAAACAAAAGTGGTGTTGAGCCCTGAGACTGACTATTGTATTGTGTCTCTGATGTGCTACTTGACCAATCAAGCCGTTAAGCCTCTGCGGTCCCTCTCTTGTGCGAGTGAAAGCCGTGTCTGGAGACGAGCGCTGAGTGCTTCTGCCACATCACCTTGTCAAAGGAGTCAGCCCGGATTTGCCTGCATAAGCAATGAATTGGCTTTTAAATTCACCAAGAAACAGTGACTCTTGCAAAGTGAGGGAACAAGACAGGCGTTCATGTGTGGAGTGCTTGTAAGACTTCATTGTATATGGGCTTTGATTTTGCACAAATATTCAATAAATTTCCAAAATGCACACAACTCTGTTAAAGTTTTAGTTCTGTACATATAAATAGGGTTTTTCCCATGATCAAAGTAAATACTTTTCTCTGCCGGGGGTCTCTTTTTTCCTCCAAGCTCGGGTCCTCTACCAGAGGCCTGGGAGCTTGAGGTTTCTCAACAGTATCTTTGCTGTTCCTAGAACTGCACTTTTCTGGACCGAGATGTCTGATGTATTTCCTGGGATCTGCTGTAGCCAATTCCCCAGTTTGGGGGTCACTGCCCCGAGTGCCCTAATGACCACAGGCACCACTGCACCACTGATGCCTTCACCCTCCAGGCCTTCTCCAGCTCTTCTGTAAGCCCCTGGCATTTCTCTAGGTCTTGGCAGAGGAAAACCATTGTGTTCCTGTACACTATGCTCTTGGCTCATGCCAGCCAAGACCATAGTGTACAGGAACACCTGTGCAGAGTATGGGCTGGAAACCCCAAGGTCAAAGTGGGAAACACCTCCAAAGGTGGTAGAGAATGGCCGAGTCAAGATCCTGTGGGACTTCCAGATACAGACGGACAGAATGGTAATGGAGAACCAACCGGACATTGTGGTGGTGGACAAAGAGCAGAGGAAAGCCGTTGTGGTTGGCATAGCAATATCACGCGTTTTCAACATGAGAAAGGCCTGGAGGGTGAAGGCATCAGTGGTGCCCATGGTCGTTGGGGCACTCAGGGCAGTGACTTCCAAACTGGAGTGGAGTGGCTACAGCAGATTCTATCTTTGCAGTTCTAGGAACTGCAAAGATACTGCACAGAACCCGCAAGCTCCCAGGCCGACGGTAGAGGACCCAAAAAAAATGTTTCTTTAAATATCGAGCGATATTGTTATTTATTGATTTTTGAAGAATTCCTGAGGTTCCCCCTACAAATGCTCCCTTTGCAGGTCCAATTTTTCAGTCCCCAGGTTTAAAAACAGGATATTGTTTTACCTATCATTCATTAACTTTGTATAAATGGTGTTTTATCCTTACTGTGAGATGTGCTAATAGTCTTCAGTTGTTTCACGGCACAATACACCTGGAGGGAAACATAACAACCTTGTGCTTTCTGCTCCACATTTCAAATGTGCTTCACATCTCAGTGTAGTTTCATAAATTCCAATTAGCAAAAAATATGAGAAAAATGATGTTTATTCATGTCAGTAAGTCGGCTCTGCAATAACAAACCTGTGCATCTCTGGCACAGGATTTACACCACTATTCTAAACCCAAAGCTGTTCAAAACAATGTCAAAACGGTTTTGGCAAACAGGAAAAGTAAAAAGGAATTACATTCACACAGTTATTCATCCATCTTTTATGCTTTTGTAGGTAGGTTAGCTACATCGTGGGTCCAGTTAGTAAAAGGCTGATCAAGAATAATCCCAAGAAATGTATGCAGAAGAGTTGCTTATGAAATTTTAATAAAGTATAACATTAATATGCTGTACATATGGATAGCCTACAGTACTCACCTCTCAAAACATTCCCACATGAGTGTCCAAAACATAGTTTGTATACAGATTCACAATTTATTGTAAAATAATTTGAAATTGTACAAACTTTGCTTCAGTTTTTACAATTTCAAACTATTTTCTTGTGATATACTGTATATATCACAGTTCCATATCAGATACTTTGACTTTTCAATAAACATGTTGAAGGTGGAAAAGTATTTGTGCTGTACAGCCGTGACTTTTCCATATCCTAAAGAGAAGAAACTGTTTGGAAGTCATACTGACAACTGACTACCGCTTCACAAAGTTGCAAAATGTGGCTTTGAAAATGAGAGTGTGAGATACCACAATCTTCAAAGTAATTGCAGTCCTTTTTAAATAATGTAATATTTTCAATGCATTGTATTATTTTATCGACAGTTACTCTTTCCACGTGTATCCCTTTGGTGTGTATTGGTGTTGTATCTTCCTCTCCCACCAAGAATGTTCAGAATTTTAGAAAACACCATCATGTTAAAATGGTTGACATCATTTACACCATAGCTGCAATCTTCCATCAACCCAAAATAACTGACAGAATCCATGCCTGAGTTCAGATAAGGAAACACAGTCTTCTCAGCGATGCTATCTGCACAGATCCCCAAAAGTTGCGGTGTTTTTGTGCCTCGGCATGCGTTGATTGTTGAGTGTGTGGAAGTGCGCTGGAAAACATGTGACAAATGACAATCAGCTCCACTGCGACGCGCTCACACAACTGCTAATGAATACAACTGTTTTGCCCGAGAGCTTAACTACAGTGACACAAACTCCAAATGATGAAGCATGACAAATACACAGACAAAGAACAAATTAGACAGGCAGTGGGAGTGGAGTGGGCTGACGGAAGAGAGAGCAATGGCTTCAAACTAAAAGAATTACTACTTGCTAATTTTGGAACGACTTTTTTCTGTGATATGATTGTTTATATTGTATACAGTTATTACTATGACAACAGAGAACCTCTTAACCCTTTATAGGGCAAGTGACAACTTTTGGTAACTTCTGCACACTTGACATATGGCCTCCTGGTTGCACATCAGTGAAGTTAAAAAGCATAATAGTCCTTCACAAGCCTCACAGCCAATCAGAAGAGATCACCCTACATCACAGATCCCACCTCTGGGGCATTTGACCAATCAGCAGACACCTGTCATGCTCTCAACTTCCTCTTTTTCTCTGAAGTCTGAAAAAGCCCCAAGTCTGGCTAAATTCATGGTTCATTTTTTTTTTTACAAAACTTCAAAACTAACCAGTCAATAATTGTGCTAAGTGATGATATATGTGTTGGTTTTGGAGGATGTAGTGAAATGAGGGAAATGACAGCATGAAAAAGGCAGGCACCATATTTGATCATACGCCCTGTTCATCCATCCATCCATCCATTTTCTTCCGCTTTATCCGGGGCCGGGTCGCGGGGGCAGCAGTCTCAGCAGAGATGCCCAAACTTCCCGATCCACACACACCTCCTCCAGCTGTTCTGGGGGGACCCCGAGGCGACACCAGGCCAGCTCGGAGACATAGTCCCACCACCGTGTCCTGGGCCTTCCACGAGGCCTTGTCCCACTAGGACATGCCTGGAACACCTCCCGCGGGAGGCGACCAGGAGGCATCCGAAACAGATGCCCGAGCCACCTCAGCTGGCTCCTTTCGACGTGAAGGAGCAGCGACTCTACTCCGAGCTCCTCCCGGGTAACTGAGCTCCTCACCCGATCTCGGAGGGTGCGCCCAGCCACCCTGCGAAGGAAACTCATTTCGGCCGCTTGTATTCGCGATCTTGTCCTTTCGGTCATGACCCAAATCTCATGACCATAGGTGAGGGTGGGAACGTAGATCGATCGGTAAATCGAGAGCTTTGCCCTCCGACTCAGCTCCCTCTTCACCACGACAGACCGATACAGCGACCGCATCACTGCTGACGCCGCACCGATCCGTCTATCGATCTCACGCTCCATCCGTCCCTCACTCGTGAACAAGACCCCGAGATACTTGAACTCCTCCACTTGAGGCAAGGACTCCCCACCGACCTGAAGAGGGGAAACCACCTTTTTCCGGTGGAGAACCATGGCCTCGGATTTGGAGGTGCTGATCCTCATCCCGGCCGCTACACACTCGGCTGCAAACCGCCCCAGAGCGTGCTGAAGGTCCCGGTTCGTTGAAGCCATCAGAACAACATCGTCCGCAAACAGCAGAGATGAGACTCTGAGGCTCCCAAACCGGACACCCTCCGGCCCCTGGCTGCGCCTAGAAATTCTGTCCATAAAAGTAATGAACAGAACCGGTGACAAAGGGCAGCCCTGGCGGAGACCAACACGCACCGGGAACAGGTCTGACTTACTGCCGGCAATGCGAACCAAGCTCCTGCTGCGGTCATACAGGGAACGGACAGCCCTTAGCAGAGGGCCCCGGACCCCATACTCCCGGAGCACCCCCCACAGGGCACCACGAGGGACGCGGTCGAACGCTTTCTCCAGATCCACAAAACACATGTGGACTGGTTGGGCGAACTCCCACGAACCCTCGAGTACCCGATGAAGGGTATAGAGTTGGTCCAGTGTGCCACGACCAGGACGAAAACCGCATTGTTCCTCCTGAATCCGAGGTTCAACCATCGGCCGGATCCTCCTCTCCAGCACCCCGGAATAGACCTTACCGGGGAGGCTAAGGAGGGTGATTCCTCTGTAATTGGAACACACCCTCCGATCCCCCTTTTTAAAGAGAGGGACCACCACCCCGGTCTGCCAATCCAGGGGCACTGTCCCCGACCGCCACGCGATGTTGCAGAGACGTGTCAGCCAAGACAGTCCTACAACATCCAGAGACTTAAGGTACTCAGGGCGAATCTCATCCACCCCCGGAGCCTTGCCACCAAGGAGCTTTCTCACCACCATGGTGACTTCAGCCCCGGTGATGGGTGAGCCCACCTCCGAGTCCCCAGCCTCTGCTTCCTCATTGGAAGACGTGACGACGGGATTGAGGAGGTCCTCGAAGTACTCCTTCCACCGCCCGACGACATCCCCAGTCGAGGTCAGCAGCTCCCCACCCGCACTGTAAACAGTGTTGGTGAAGCACTGCTTCCCCCTCCTGAGGCTCCGGATGGTTTGCCAGAATCTCTTCGAGGCCGACCGATAGTCTTCCTCCATGGCCTCCCCGAACTCCTCCCAGACCCGAGTTTTAGCCTCCGCGACCGCACGAGCCGCAGCACGCTTGGCCTGCCGGTACCTCTCAGCTGCCTCAGGAGTCCCACAAGCCAACAAGGCCAGGTAGGACTCCTTCTTCAGCTTGACGGCATCCCTTACTTCCGGGCGCCACCACCGGGTTCGGGGATTGCCGCCGCGACAGGCACCAGAGACCTTACGGCCACAACTACGAGCAGCCGCATCGACAATGGAGGAGGAGAACAGAGTCCACTCTGACTCCATGTCCCCCGCCTCCCCCGGAATCTGGGAGAAGCTCTTCCGGAGGTGGGAGTTGAAGACCCCACTGACAGAGGGATCCACCAGACGTTCCCAGCAGACCCTCACAACACGCTTGGGCCTGCCAGGTCTGACCGGCTTCCTCCCCTGCCAGCGGATCCAGCTCACCACCAGGTGGTGATCGGTTGACAGCTCAGCCCCTCTCTTCACCCGAGTGTCCGAGACACGCGGCCGGAGGTCAGACGACACAACTACAAAGTCGATCATCGACCTCCTGCCTAGGGTGTCCTGGTGCCACGTGCACTTATGGACACCCTTGTGCTCGAACATGGTGTTCGTTATGGACAAACTGTGACTAGCACAGAAGTCCAATAACAGAACACCACTCGGGTTCAGATCGGGGAGGCCGTTCTTCCCAATCACCCCCTCCCAGGTCTCACTGTCGTTACCCACGTGGGCGTTGAAGTCCCCCAGCAGAACAATGGAGTCCCCAGTCGGAGCACTATCTAGTACCCCTCCCAGGGACTCCAAGAAGGCCGGGTACTCTGCACCGATGTTGGGCCCGTAGGCCGAAACAACGGTGAGAGACCTGTCCCCGACCCGAAGGCGTAGGGACGCGACCCTCTCGTCCACCGGGGTGAACTCCAACACGTGGCGGCTGAGCTGGGGGGATATGAGCAAACCCACCCCAGCCCGCCGCCTCTCCCCGCGGGCAACTCCAGAAAAATGGAGAGTCCAGCCTCTCTCCAGGAGTTGGGATCCGGAACCCAAACTGTGCGTGGAGGTGAGCCCGACTATATCTAGTCGGTATCTCTCCACCTCCCGCACAAGCTCAGGCTCCTTCCCCCCCAGCGAGGTGACGTTCCATGTCCCGAACGCCAGAAGCTGTGCATGCGGACCAGGTCGTCGAGGCACCTGCCTCTGACTGCCACCCAGTCCTCTCCGCACCCGACCCCTACGGATCCCTCTGCGGGTGGTGGGTCCACAGGAGGGCGGGCCCACGTCGTCCCTTCGGGCTGGGCCCGGCCGGGCCCCGTGGGCAGAGACCCGGCCACCAGACGCTCGCGTTCGGGCCCCAACCCCAGGTCTGGCTCCAGGGTGGGGCCCCGGCTGCGCCATGCCGGGCGACGTCACGGTCCTTGAATGTCGTACGTCCATTGGGGTCTTCTGAACTGCTCTTCGTCTGACCCGTCACCTCGGACCTGTTTGCCATGGGAGACCCTACCAGGGGCATAAAGCCCCAGACAACATAGCTCCTCGGATCATTCGGGCACTCAAACAACCCCACCACGTTAAGGTAGCAGTTCATGGGGTTGCCCTGTTCACTTAAAGTTTATTACATTTGCCCATATTTGGACCAATCTAAATATGGGGTTAACCCTCACTTTCACTTTGTATTTCTTATTCAAAAATAAAAAATGCTTTTATCAAGCTCCCTATAATAAGATGTTATAGTAAATTCTCATGCTGTTTACACTTAAATAGATGTCAAATACAATCTGAATGTAAGCATCGAATACAAAGTCAAAAAATAAGCTTGGACCAGAAGATACAATTTTTCTTCTTTTTCCACTCAAGACTAGTGGTTCCCAAAGTTCAGGTCTGGGGCCCACGAGGCACTGCACACAACACATTTAGGGGAATTGTTATATTTTTTATTTGCACCTGTGATTGTCCAAGACTTTCCATTACAATCTGAAATGTGTGTTGTGGTTGTTTGTGGCTGTATGCATATCTATGTGAAAGGATGTGGTTTACTTTGTTTTGTGGAAGGTTTGCATTCCTGCCTTACAGCAAAGAGGTCAAACGGGATTGTCCAACGCTTGACATCACAGCTTTTGACGGCCGAAAACTATTGCAGTTGTACTACAATCTATTTATTTGAACTGGTTATGGTATCCTTTAGTTCGTATCTTTTACCATAATCAAACTAACATAAAACTTCCCAAACTGACATGTTCTATTGTTGTCTCCATGCGGCTTGGAGAAAAGGAGGCTATGTTTGATTTTGCTTCTATTCTTTTCCCCCCAGCATCAAATTAAAATACTACCACTCGCAATGGTGTGTGAGAGCAACAGTGTATCCTGGAAATTTGTTTTAGTGCTTTCTTTTGATTTCATTTCTTCTGACAATGTTTGAATGCCTGCTGTGCAAGCCCTTCACCTTGCCAAAAAAAAATAAAAAAAATTGACAAATAAAATGCAAATTCTTGCCAAACAAATCCAGAAACTATTCAAATGTGTTGATGCCCTCTGCGTGTTGTTTGATCAAAGTAAATCGATGTATTCTTTGCTTACATGTAAGTACTATTTTTTACCTGAATTAATAAAAAGATATACTACTGCACAAAAAGCCACTCCGGGAAAGAAAACCTAATTGACTTGGAAATAGTTTCGAAGTCTAAAAAGAGTTTGTTTGGGTGCATTTTGACAAGTCTTACTGTTACAGAAACTACTCAAATTATAATCTTATTTGCACTGGACTTTATTTTTTGCACCCCCTGAAAGCTGATGCAACAAGTGAATTTCTCAATTGTGAGATCAATAAAGTCTTATATTTTTTAAAACTCAAAGTAAAGAAAGCAATAACAAAAAAAGTTTACTATTACTATAAAGTATATTCGCTTAAAGGTGCATTATGCAACTTTTTATGTACAAAAATTAAGTTGATATTTGTGGGTATGTGACCTTGTAGTGACCTACAGGCTGTGTGAGTGGTCAACATGGCGCCTTTACTTTCCATCATAGTGGTCTTGAGGACCAATTATTCAGAAGATTTTCACAGCGGACGGACCCTCTCACCAGAAAACCGACAAAACGATTGATTGTCGAGTGTCCAAGAGGTAACCGGAAAGTAAAGGCGCCATGCTGACCACTCACACAGCCGCTGGGTCACTACGAGGTCAAAAAATATCAATATAATAATAATATAATATCATAAAAAGTTGCATAATGCACCTTTAAGGGTGCCAATCCAAATACATTTTTACTCATACCCCTCCCCTTGATCCATCTTCCTAGCCTTAAAACAAAGGGCTAAAAAAATATCTAACCTTATGCCAACTATTGCTGCGTCCTTGGATGAGACACTCTGCCTTCATTGTCGACTGCTATGCTGGGAAATTATGTATTTTTTATTTCTTTTATAGAATACAACTCACTTTAAAAATATTTCACAAAAATGATTCACTGTTATTACCCCAAAAAACAGCCTGATAGAAAATCTCTGTATTTGGCAGGAGTGATGTTGACTTTATGTTGGGGCAGGAAGTGTGAGTGGTGTATACTCACCTTTAGCTCCCGATCACAGGGCAAAGTCACCTCTGCCCACAGACACTTGTACGACATAGACGTTCCGCAAAGCTAACCCCCAACCATACGCACCAGAGAGGAGACAGAGGGCTGCTCTGTAGCTCCAACTTATTGTTTTATTACTAAGGGAAAACATTTCAGAGAATAACAGCTGATCAATAGAGAGATTTTACATGCAAGTGTTTTTACTTCTAACAGGTGAGGTCAATATCGCAGCATATTACATAATGATAAGAATAAAGGACTATAGTTACAATAGACTATAGCTATAATAGTTACAATATGTTGTTGCACTAAATTATTGATGAATGAAGCCATAAGATACAGCTTCTTCCACCTGAGTCCAAAAGCCGAAATGTTCAACCTTGATCCTGTAAAGAACCACAAAGGCACCGACCATTGGTGAGATCCAGGGGTGATACTTTATTGTGGTTAAACATGCTTAATGTGATCGTTATATTTAATCACTTTATGCCTGCCCCTTTTCTTTTCAATAATTGCATTAGATTTAATGGTTTTACTCCTCACCTAGATTGAAATCAATGTATATTATATAAACATATGTTTTGTGCTGTTCTGCTCTGACTGAAACAGCATTTGATTTATTTATGAACTCTATTCTACTACACCTACTATTATAATGTCGACCTTTTTTTTTAAGCTGGAGTGTGTTTGTGTGTGGGGCCCTGCCCACTGAGCCCCCTCCTCTGATTCGCCCCTATGGTGGTCATGACTGGACTGTGCAGAGAAAGTTCTCTAGGCTGCAGTGCACAAGGTTCACAAACTTTAATCAGGAGCCTCTGGAGGACGTCTGAGATTCTGTTTTATGTTGCATTTGATACTGTTACAACAAATGTTAAAGAAAAGTCAACGACTTTGCGTATTTCCACGTTGTGATGTCGCACTTCACATCATGCTTAGTTAGAGCTTTTCATTCCGTAATTTTGCCACGATCTGTCTGACTGTTCTGAGGTGAGGCTGCTGCACAAGCACCTTTTACACGCTTGGAAAGAGGAGATAGAGCGAGGAGAGAAATACGGACTGTGAGTGTACAGTAGAGATGGAAACAGGGTCTGTAGTACTACGGTTGGATTTTTGGTCAAGATTCTTAAAGACTGTTACAGTTAGTGGGAAAAATGTGCCAATTCTTATGCAAAGAGCTGCATTGTATTTAACATACCCAGTCATGCCAAGACCTGCACTCTGATTGGCCAAGAGCCACATCCGATTCAGGCATTTTAATATATCAAGAGAGTGCCTTGACTTTTGCTGTATTTTGTGTTTTGTTGTATTTTGTGTTTTGTTGTATTTTGTAATTCAAATTGCCCCTTTTTACCTCATCAGTTTGAACACTCAGTTGTGTACCACAAGGCGTCTCAGTAACACATTTAATACGGATATAATTTCACAATAGTTCAAAGCTAAGTTTGAAATTATAAATGAATTATTTTCCACTGTGTTAAGTCTGGGTTTGATTGCATTTGCTGATTGCTCAGAGAGGTCGAAACTTTTGCAGCGCTTAAACAGAGTTTTAATGGCTTTAAATGAGCACTCCTTTGTCCTTTGGAATAACTGGTGTGTGAAAAGCCACTCTTGTATCTCTAAGCTGATATCATTATAGCCTGAGCAGCGGGCAAGGTACAAAGCAAGTTGATTAAAAGATTTAACTTGGGCGAAAATTGTAGATTACATTAATATAAAATATGGCAATGGTGGTTTTAAGCTGCAGACATTTATGCACTCTCACGCTATCGTCACCTTTATGAAGTAAAGCTCAAATAGTTTTCTACAACTGATCTTTGGTGGGATGTCCTGTCCTGAATATCAACTACGCACTCTAAAAACCCAACTCAGTCCACTTTGTAATCAACCTAAGCCCTGGGATCAATAGCCTGCGAAGGACAATCCAATCAGCCACTCATAACAATACACCAATTAAAACGTAATCCATTTATCCATCACCTTTAATAAGCATATTTAATTTCCAATGTGGGTGTCCTTCCTACCCTGCCATCCGTAATGAGAATAGAGCTGTTTCAAGGACAAGTTACATGTAACTAACGGGACCAAAAGCCTGAAAAGGTTGCACTTTGCCATCTCATTACGAACTCAACAGTGCAGTGTTGACCTGGAGACAGAAGAGGTCTCATTGAGATGCTAAGTGCGATCCCGCTTTCTAGATAGCCGATCGGTCAGCCATGTTAGGGCAATGATGACTGCCCGTCAAACAGCGCTATCTGCACTTTGAAGTATACTGCTAAGATAAGAATCTACTAATGGCCAACGTTTCGACAATGATCCCGTTTTTTTTGTCAGGGCCAAAGATGTGAAGTTCCATCAGATGTTAGAGTGAGCAGTGGTCAATGCAGTGCAACAGGTGTAAAGAGTTGCACAATCACATGGTAAAAATACAAAACTCTAATAAATAAATAAAAACAACAAAACAATCTTCAAACAGCCAGGATAGTATATGTCCACATAGTCAATGCAACTGGGCCTTTATGACTTCGTGAGACAGGCTATAGTCTTACCCTACTGATGATGTGTTTATTGCAATAGTAATGCTAAGACTGAAAGCATCTCTGGTGGCCCTTCTTTTTTTTTAACCAATTAAGTTTTGCTTTGTATTTTTGTATTTATATATATTTACAATAAATTGTAAGCTTGCTGTTGAAATGTGCAGATTAAAGATCACCTTGAAGACATGGTAATGCAATGAAGCATTATTGATGGTTGTGCATATTTATCTCTTGACAGAGATAAATATGAGGTTGCGCCTGTCACCAAGCTGTCATAAGCACTTGCCCCCACACGTGTCAGTTGAGTGTGAATATGCTGCTTAAGCAGACATTATAAAATTATTTCCATCACATTAAACAACTTGTGAGGTTTCTTTACAGCCATGCCTATATGAAGAGATGTTGTGGCAGGGGCATGGCGGGGGTTGTAGCCGTGTAGTGTGGTCCATGAATATAAAAGACCGGTCCGGACCATGACCTCTATGGGCGCTGTGCACTGGTCCGAGTGGTCTGGACCAGGCAGGGACTGGTCCCTGAGATTATACATTGCTCTATATTCATTCCAACCAACTGAAATAAGCTAAATAACAACATTGCAGCGATTTAAAAAAAAAAAAAAAATATATATTACTCATTGGGACTGAAGACAATGTATGCGGACATTCTGCCCCAGTGAGGGAAAGCCATGTGACGTAGTGGATTCTGTGCATCGCAGGGATGTAAGAGGTCGGTGGTTGAAGCCTCACATCGAGAATCACTTATGGTTTCAAAACAGAGTCGAATTTTGAACGGTTATTAATCATTCCAAATAAATGTATTACATTACAAAAATGTAAGCCGGAGAGATCCTCCCAGAACAATCAGTGGAGAACATCTCTATCACTGCAGTAGATTCTGAAACTGGATTCAAAATCTACGATCCAAGTTGCAAAGACACCACCTCTGATGGACACCAGATTTTGCAGCTGTTGAACCTAGCTTTAGCTCTAGTCGAAACCCCAGAGGGACCCAGAGACAATACGATTGAAGCCCTCACTGCAGAGGAAAGCGCAGAGCCCCTAATCCCACAGGACGTCAAGATCCTAGAGGAATCTCACCTCCACAAGACCCCACAGAGCAAAAAGGTCTGGAGGAAGAACTTCACAAAGTCACAGAGACCACTGAAGCGGGAGAGATCCTCCCAAACCAATCAGTGGAGAACATCTCTGTCACTTCAGTAGATTCCGAAACTGGACTCAAATTCCACAATCCATTTCCCAAAGACCCTCCCTCTGACTGACACAGGATTATGGAGGAGTTGTTGACCCTGGCATTTGCGAGTCCACTGTGGGCTCAAACTTTAGAAGATGAGGATGAAGATCTGTTGAGCAAGAGTCAGAGATCCGTGAATCTTTCCACACAGATGATTCAGCAGAGAACACCTCTGACATCTGTGAAGACTCTTAAAAGGCATGAGGAGCCCCCATGTCCCGATGAAATCTGCTCTGAGGGCCACCGAAGCCTGGATGAGAGCCAAGACCCAGCTCCAGCAAATCCAGTGGAGACCAAAGTTCTAGATGGTGCCAGAGAAGAACAGCACTCCACAGAGAAACTTATCGCAATCCCAGAATCCACCAAAGCTCCACGACACGCTGGTGGACCTGCTGGAGAAGGCCGCCCTGGACCACTTCATTAACCCTTGGAGGACTCTGCCTCAAACTGAAGGACGTGTAGAAGGTGGGCAAAGACGCCGTCCGGGACCTGATGCACGAGTACGGAGGGTTCTGCTCGCCGCCGTGGAAACTAATACCACGGCATTCCAGGAGGACGGCATGAAACATCTCAATATCCGCCTTAACGCCTTCAAGAACCGGCCAAAGTCAGGACTGAAGCGACTATTCTCCAAATGGGACAAGCCGTATAATTATAGCTCCAGCGTCGCCTCATTAGATTAGATTACTTTTTATTCTTTTAAGTTCAGTCTACGTTTTTTTTTAGCGTCATGTGTCTTTGGATTAAGTTCTTCTATTAATTTATTTTGATTTGGTTTGTCTCAGCAGATCCAGGAGCCTTCTTCAATTTCAGTGTACTGACTTAGTGGGAGACCTGTGTTCTCAGAATTTAGTCTATTTTACTTTAGTTGATTTCAGCAGACCATCTTCTTTATAATTAATGGACTCATTTTTAGGGGAGGTATTTCTGCTGAGAGGTCGTTTTAGACAAACTCATTCAATATAAAAAGACAGGCGGACAGCATGAGACGGACAAACTACAACCACATCAGCTGAAAACCGAGGCGCTAGAGAGATGATCTGAGCGCTGCAGGACACACAGGGCAAAAAACAACGTCTGGAAACGCTACAGGACGCAGAGAGAGAAGAAGGAGAAGGAGCAGGGTCAGAGGAAAAACATTAACCGGGTCTGAGAAGGACAGATCTCTCTCTCTCTTCTCTTTTCTTACTCTTTCTCTTTTTCCTCCCCTTCTCTTTTCTTTTCTTTCATTCTTTTCTCCTTCTGGGGCGACAGTGGCGCTGGGTCATCCCATGAGCGGAAGATCCTGCAGGCGCACACTGTCGTTGCGTCCTTGGGCAAGACAGTTCACCCGCCTCGCCTCAAGTGTCTGACGCTGGTGTATGAATGAGAGCGTGAATGGGTGAGTGGATCCTTGATGTAAAGAGCTTTGAGTGCCTAAAGCAAGTACCAAGTGCGCTACATATATGTGACCATTTACCAATTCTTTCTCTCTCTCCCTTCTCTCTGTTCTCCCCGTCTCTCTTATTTCTCTTTCTCTTCCTTATTCATTTTTCTCTTTCTCCTCCTCGTCTCTATTCTTTCTCTCTCTTCCCCCTGTTCCAGATTCAAAGAATTTATTTGTCAATTAATTTCACAATGAATCGAAATAGTTCATTCTCTCGTCCTTGTTGTGGAGTGGGGGGTAGGGAGTAAGGGGTGGAAGCACAGGCAGGACAGGGAAGGGAGGGAGTTCAGCTTGATAGTCTGGTGTATGGCACTGTTCTTCAGTCGACTAGATCTAGCCCGTGGATTCCGCAGTCTCCTCCCTGAAGGCATTACCTTGAAGAGACTGTGTGGTGGGTGCGTAGGGTCCCTGGTGATTCTGGAGGCTTTGCGGGTGTGACGGGTGGAGAACATGTCCTCAATAGAGGGGAGAGGGGGTCCAAAGATCTTCTCCGCTGCTCTCACGCTGCGCTGGAGGCTCCTTCGGCAGGAGGCAGTACTGGCGTCGGCTACTCAGTGATGGAGCTGGTCAGGATGCTCGCTATAGTCCCTCTGTAGTAGTTGCACATAACGGAGGCTGGGGCTCACTGACCTAAAATACATTGTTGATTAGGCAATGCAAAAACTGCTACAATGATCAGTCAACGTCGGTGACAGCCTACCACTCTCCAATGTGCTGGAAGGGATCGATGCTACGCACACACAGGACCATCGGGGACCCACACGCCTGAGCTACTGTGACCACTACAAGCATTTGCCATGATGCATTTTCTCCAAAACATCAGCACTAAATGGAAGGCTTTAAACCATACCAATTCATGTGAATTATTTTCTGGACAATTGTAGCCGTACTTACCAGCTCGCCAGAAGCACTGAGGACCGCCATGCTAACAACCCCAGGAGGACAAAAGGCCAGAGGACGAGCATGCATTAACCGTTACCTTTTATAGAAGATAAGGCGCCCCCAGCTGGTGGGTGTATTCTCACACTACTACATTTACGCCTGGAAATTCTATCGACGTCCCAACGATAAAACATTTTGCAGTGTTACAATCTGTACGGCTATTCTCACCATCTCCTAAAAGACATATCTTTGTACACTTGCCTTGTATTCTCACACTACTACACATAGATGTGCCACTGTAGATGTCTAGGATGTACTACAGTAACTACATAGACTTACCGGGCCATATTGCAGTGTTACCCATGACTCGGTAAGGAGTCTCTTGTGTACTGCATAACTTTAATAATGTTCAGTGTGTAGAGTTGTTTAATCTCTGCTTTCATACAAGTGTGACAATAATTGCAGCAAAATGTCTGTGGTCAATAGACTTTATATCATGCATCCCTCTTTAAGCAAAAGCATGAGACACTTCACCTTTTCTCTTTTCTGCAAATAAGGGGTGCCACAAAGAGTAAATAAAAATGGGTAGTTTGACCCAGTGTTAGAATACATAAGAGAGCCAAATGCAATACACTGGCATCAAAGGCCTGGGTACGGGATCCAACACCTGGTCCCTCTGCTGCTGCCAAAGATTTGCAGCAAGCGGAGCACAGAACGCAGAGAAATTCTGGCACATTTCACCCCAACTCAGACAGGTCGGGTTGTGAGTCATGTGGGAACATTTCCTTTTGTTGTGTCTAACCCTACATTACCTAGACTGCCCTTATCTAAACTATAAAACACTGCATTACTGTAAACCTCACAGTTCTAACAAGAGATAATCATTTAACCAAGTTAAAAGTCTCCTTAAGAGACATGGTAAACATGCACACACAATACTATGTGCTCCCAAATGCATGTTTTTTTTTTTTAACGTTTTTAAAATGTCTTAATGGTCTTGGGCCTAATCATCATTCAGAACTGCTTTACCTTGACTTTGAATACTCAAAGTCCCTGAACTCCTCCCGTTGGTGTTTCCTAATAATTCCCAAAGCCAAGAAACACACTCACGACGAGGCGTCTTTCCAGTGCTACAGCCAATGGGCGAGGAAAGCTCTTCTCTTTGGTCCTCATGGCGGGGAGCTGACATTGCTGTAACAGGGGTAACTCCAAAAGACACTTGGTAAACGTGGTTCTAATGTAGCTTTGGGCCCTGTTTAAAGTGCTTTAAAGAGTGGATCCAAAGACTGGAGGATGGAGGGGCTTCCCACCCTTTTGTTCTTTTAAGGAACAGGCTTCGTAGGAGGAGAGCAGCCATGTTAATTTTTACAGACCATGCGTGGGGATGTACGTTCGTGATTTGTGCATGTTGGTGTGTGTCCGTTGATCCTGTAAATATTGGGGGGATGGGAGGGTTGGCTGGGCGGGAGTGTTTTTAATCTGATAATACAAAAACTCATTGCAATTAGATTGGACACCTTTTTAAGTATGATCTATTAGGCGACCATCAGTATGAGATTAGGAGCAATCGCTCAACTTCACTGGCAGTTATGGGATTGTTAGTAAATATGGCAACAGCAGTTGACTATAAACTAAATACTGTAGGAGTGGGATTTGATGCAATTGACCATGCATATCTGCAAAATAGGAAAATAGGAATATTATGGCCTACCAAAACGAATCAATTGCTTCAAAGTTATTTACATTCTCAATATCAGTCTAGTTAATAATATGGGTTCTCAGCTTGAGAATATATGGCAAACTTCACTGTCCCCAGATCTCCTTCTCCTGGCAGCAGCATATTTTGTCTTCACACTGGCACATTCACACACACATTGTACACAACCCATCTGATTTATGCATGTCAAAAGCGAGTGCCAGACAGAGCACCCTCCACTGCTGCGATAGCACTGTGTTCCTAATAGTGCTAAGTGAATGTTATGAAGGTCAAAGAGAGAACAGAATTGTGTGCGAGTCTGTGGCTTGGAAATGTCTGCTGTTTCCTGCACTTGCAAATGCACGCTGGCTACAAATCTCACTTGACAAATATCTTGTGAAATGTGTGCTAAAACAAAAGCATTTTCCAGCAATATGGTTAGAAGCTTAAAGTCTTGGCTGAGATATTTAGGGCAAGTCACTCTAGGCTCCAAAGAAGACAGCCAAGGAAATTCAATGTGATCGGCAAGAATGTTTACCTGACAAAGTAAAGAAGGTGGTTACAGTCAACAAATCATGGTTGGGTGTTGAAATGACTGTGGCCTGTCCTAAAACTATTTGTGCTGTTCCCAAGCCTGTATAAAATTATAAGGCTGAATGCGGAAGGAAGAAATTCATGGCATCGAGTACTTGTTTCCCAAGTAGTTTCCCAAGGAGGAGCCCACAATCTCAGCTCTTTCTTTTTTTTACATCAGAGGTTGCCACAGCAAAACAATCACACAATGATTCCAGTCATCTGTAAAAGGCTTTGATGTAATAATAAAGTGTTAGGTCACATGCTTCCTAATGGTTAAAAATAAAACATCACTCATATTTTTCTAGCCTTTGGTGGAACCTCATGGACGCAGTGACCTCGCAGAGCGCAGCCGCTTTGCTCTTTGCCTATATCTGGTGCCTACACCATGTCAACATATGGATTTGATCTGTTCAAATTGGACTGTGTTGCTCATGACATGGACATCTGCTCTTTTAGAAATTAACTTGAGAAATTAAAACAAAGAAATATTGAATAAATTATAGTCCAGTGGCGTTGTGGCAACAACCTAATTTTAATGTTGTAATAACAAATTTCCATCTCCAACATAGCGCTCGGTTACACATGCATATAGAGAATTCAAGCTGTGATACTCTCACCCCTTTGATGTAAACAACAACATGCTAATACTATACAAAAAGCTATATTTAAAAATACAAAAAGTTGTCAATAGAGGGGTCAGAGTTCTGTGTCCTGATGCTCAGGGGATGAGATCAGGTGCCCAGAGTGCTTCACATACAGGTACACAATAGGATATATTAAGTGATTATAAAACAGTATTTAACCTGCAATCAAATTCTACTATGCAGAGTAATTACATTACCCTATGTACATTTTAGTGAGCTTCTATTAATTCTTTATCTTTCTAAGGTATATCCATGTATACTAATTGGATTATTTAGAGCTTATTTTCACATTGGCTCACATTTTTCCTCTCATCTTGTTTGCCAGGGTTCATGGTTTATTTCGTGTACAGTGCCTGAGATGGCAGCCATGGTGGGACATGGAGTGCACACCGCCTGTTGCCATTTATAGATGAACAGCTGGCTGATGAGGGGCACCATGCTGCGTCCCCCGAGGCATCCTTCTATCACAGAATTCCTCTTTGCGCTTTCTCCAATCATGCCAGTTTTATGTTTTTGAATGTATGTGTGACCCTACAGGCTGCATGATAATGAGGCCTATGGCTTTGATTTAGGCACATGACTTTTGGTTAAATATTAATTTAGCTATGGCCGATGCTGATACTGGCACAAGAATGGTTCGGAATGTAGTAGTCTTTTTGATAGTAATAAATTATATAAGGACAAATTATATTTAAAAAAATGTATAATGGCTTTGCAAGTGAAGCTTAATGGTAGTGTCAACTAAGTGTCCATAGTGTATAGCCTTATCAGTAAGTAGCTGTATAGTTGGGATGGGATTCTTCTGCTACAAGCAGTAGCTTTGAAGCAGTTTTCTATTAATTATCAATGTAGAACACCAAAGTGGCAGTGGGATTAGCAGCTATTTTGTTTCTTGTTTACTTTAGTGGATCTAATTTAATTTTATGGAGCAGCATAGAAGCAGTAAAACAACTATTGTATTTATTTTTGGACCACATACATTTAGAGCCTGTTTTTAACAATAATTATCCTCCTTTCTACTTGACTTGGCCCATTTCAGTTATAGTTTAGTTGTAGTTTCTGCTCTTCTCACATTAAGCGATGCAAGTCTCTAAGCGAACATTTCCCATAGTGTGCCATAAAGAGCTGCCACATGAGTCTGGTAGAATAGACTTCATGATTATATATATATTGTGAAGAGTGGCAGCATGGAGTGTATTGGAAGGGGCAAAGGTCCACCTATGGCTCTCTGCTCTCAGCTGCAGCATTGGGCACAAAGCCTCCTCTCTGTGAGGCAGAATGGGCGATTGCAATGTTAATCTCTCATCTCTGCAGAGGGCCAGCTGTGGCACAGACTCCCAACTGTGGACTTTAAAGTGGGGAGCTGTGGGGACCTCTAGTTCAACAAAAGCCTGGATAAACACACTTGTACACTGACATTATAATGCAGTGGGTTCAGAGGGCAGTTATCGCTTTATTTTAATTAGTTAAACTCAAAACACCTCTCAGTCATGAGCAATGAATAAAATATACGAACAAATTAACATTTATGAATGTTCAGCAGCAGAGTTGGAATGGGTCTGCAGTTTTACAGGATCTGAACACTTGCATTCATTTTAAGGAAAGTGAATCTTATTTGTCACACTTTTCATATGAAACATGTCCAAGTGTTTCATAAGGGACCATGAGGTATAGTACAGCACCTGCTCTTGGGGTTGTCTGACTACATCTGAAGTACAGATGCACCGATCTACATCAGACAGACTCTCTGACAACGACAAACCACTCACACTATTCATAGAGGCTACCTGCCCTGTCTCTCATCCAGGAACAACAAATATAAGAATTCATATTTTTGATTCTTTGAACAGTGCAATGTTTCTTGATTGGCCAGATTCCATTAATGAGGGGGGGAAAAAGTGCCATGACTATATCTACCCTCCAAAGCAGAGTGTCAAATCAGATAGCTGACTTCAGAAACAAGAATAACTCTCTGATCTTCCACGGATCACTGTGGTGTTCTCTGTGTCCTCTCTGAAAGGAGGCCGGGGCTGCATGGCTGCAACAGAAATGCGGACCTAAAAACTGGCAGGGGCTGTGCATTTTTCCTGGCCAGCGCTCCAGTGAGACGGATGCTTGCCAACACAAAGGGCTTGAACCTGTGTCCCTAGTTTGAATAATTGTCTCCCTTTTCCCAGTGGCACCATCCGGCAGGCCTCAGCGGATGCAGAAAGGCAATGCTATTGAGGAATAGGTGGATTTGGAGGACAAATGTTGAAAATGCAAGGTAAAGCTGTACTAGCAGGAATAATCACTGTATCTGGGCCAACTCCAACAACCAACAGCACAGCACAATCTGTCAGTTTTACTATGCTGTAAAACAAATCTGGAATATTAAACCATCTCACAACAGGAATCCATTACATCAAATCATCCTAATCATGGAGGAGTAAGCAAGTTTCCTTCGGACATTTTTGTTTCCTATGGGGGCTGAATCTCCAAATGATGGCCCTATAAGCAAATAAATTACAAATGTTATTGTATCGACATCGAGATATGAACATTCAAGATCGAAAAAGCAAAGATATAAACGATATAGATTTTCATCAGTAAAACTGCACTCTTGTGTATTATTATGTTTTTATTTTTCTGAAAAATCCTTGGTTTTCATCGAACCCGTAGTTATATCGTATCGTATGAATATCGAGATATCTGGCATAAATATTGAGCCCTATTGTTTACATCATACTAAACGACTGAACAGGGAGGTTCGGAGGCTCCTCCAGGGATCTTCATATACATTAACTATATTTTCCATATTTTTTGTGTACTTTTGGTGTTTGATTTATTCTTCTCACAATGATCTTTGAGGCCAGAGGATGTCAGAGAGCTGGATTTGGCCCCCGGGCCTGATGTTGCTTTCCCCTGCCTCGGACTTTCCTTCCAGATTTTTATGAACTCTCATAAATCCTTTGCCATCCTTTGCCTTTGCCCATTGTGTCAATTTGTCTTTTTTATCGTTTATAGAACATAGTCTATATACATAGTCTTATAAGACTGGTATCTGCAGGATACTGAAAAACTTGGTTAGTCTCCTTGATAACATTGGTATCCCCCTTTAATGTTTACATTTTTCTCCAAGAGAGAAAGAGTTGTGCATTTCCTTTTTACCTTTTCATCTTTATTTTACTTCTTGCTTATTCTACTGACACAGCTGTACTATCAAGGATACTGTGAACCTCATGAATGACAGCCTCCAGAGTATTGTTATCATAGTCAATGCACAAGCTCTTGGAGCCACAGCTTGGCATAGACTAGGGCTGCAGTGCTAATCATACATTCTCAGAAATCTTCTTAAAGGAAAACCCCAACATATCAACAAGTCCTCTGCCTTGGCTTCTCTATTTTCTCATTAGGCAGATAGATGGCTGATAGCATGCACTGTGAGGTGAAAGCGAGAACAGATTAGTCTCCGTTCACAAACAACCACATATCCTTGACTTTTAATTAAAAATGCCATTGCAATTAGATGCGGTAGTTTAAAAAGCAGAGCTGAAATAAAACTCCTGCAAGGAGCCAGTGCTATAAAGGCAATTCCCACGCCAGCTCCAGGAGAATAAAGCTTTTTCACTTTGTTCAATGTGGCAGTGGATATATATATATTTTCTCTTTTTATTTTTATATGGAAACTAAAATCGGCTTAGGGTTTTTTTCACGAGAAGCGTAGCAGCAGGAGCCAAAAGTGGAGCCACAAAGTGCAGAAAATAGCACTCAACGCCATTGCAGTGGCTACAAAAGGACAGCGAAAATTGAGGTCAGGGGGATGAAGAGAACTGTGTGCAATAAATGGGAACAATTAATCAACAGTTAATGTTGATCACGCTGTTTATCACCCAAACAATCGTCACAGCAGCAGTGACTCGGTAAGTAGCTGGCATTTATGAAGCAAGCATCTGCTCAAGCGTGTTTAAAACTAATACAATTGCACTGTACAAGGAAACCCATATTTCGTAATCCACATTATGAAAAATATATGTTTTATTTTAAAAAGTAGTGGATATGTACATAAATAAAATAAATTAATAACATGGATGGAGGCATTCATAAGAGCATTATTATATCATGATATATGATATGCAGATTAGGTTGAGTTTGCCCATGCAATTTGTTTTTGATGTTCAATCTTTATTGAAGGATTTTCAACACAAAGAAGTCTTACCATAATTGTGCATCCCCTCCTGGAACCGCCACCTTAACGTGGTGGAGGGGTTTGAGCACCCGAATGATCCTGGGAGCTCTGTTGTCGGGGGCTTCGTGCCCCTGGTAGGGTCTCCCATGACAAACAGGTCCTAGGTGACGGGTCAGACAAAGAGCGGTTCAGAGGTCCCTTATGAGAGACCAACATGCCCGAGAATCGTGAGGCCGTCCTTCCGTGGACCCACCACCTGCAGGAGGAGCCATAAGGGGCTGGTGCAATGTGATTTGGGCAGCTCCAAGATGGATGGATGGATGGATGGATGGATGGATGGATGGATGGACTCTGTGCGTAACTTCAAATCATGACAACACTGCCCAAGAAGTGACTTCCCGTTTCGATCCAGCACGCCAAAATAAAAGCGCACAGCTCGTCTCACTGATTAGTTCAGCAGGCAACATTAGGAGAATATAATTAAGTACACACATTTTAAGTGTTTTGTCTGTTAATAGTTAGGCAGAAAGAAATTTGAACTTACAAACTGCTTACATGATGAATAAGATGGTGCTTTTATTTTGGTGTGCTGGATCGAAACAGGAAGTCACTTCTTGGGCGGCGTTGTTATGATTTGAAGTTATGCACAAAGTCAATTAAAGTATTTTAAACTTATTGTATAATGGTGTAAAATGCAGTAACTGATGACAGCACCTTAGTTCGTTTCATTTCATTGTACTATTGCGGAATCTGTCAATTAGAAAAACTGTCACCAAAAATAGATTAGAAACGGCTTTTGAGTAACGAAATAACAGAGTTGGGGAATAAACAAGCTCCCACAGCAAGTCAGGAACACATTTATTTTACTAAGGCCAAAATAAGGGCACACTAAAAATGAGTTCAAACTACTTCATGACTCTTCTATACAGCAGCAGCGGTAAACAGAGGTCACCGTGGCCTCTCCTATGCACTGATGATGTTTCTGTATTACGATGCGCCTTTGGCAAATTCGAACTGGTGGTAAATGATGCGTTTAATGTGGCTGGTGGTGGATGTAATGCCATAAAATGATATTGCTCTCCTTTTGTTGCTGCTCATGAGTTTGTTTATTCATTTTCTCCGCTAAAAAACATTAAAATGTGCAACACTTTCAGCCTCAGCCAGCAGATGTTTTTTGATGTTAAAAACTAATAAGGTGTGGCGTACAGGAGGGCTGGGCCATATTATATTTTTCAGGTATACCTAAATATCGCATGTACAGCTGATTTTGACTGGAGTATAGGGACCAGCTGTAATTTTGCGGAGGACGGACTAACTTCCCATCCAACACCAGCACTTTGTCTTCTTTATCGTTTTATCTAAATGTTGTTAGTGGGCGTATTGTGATTTGAACAACTTCCTGCAAATAGATTTCCTATTGCCTCTTGCGCTAATCCTCTTTTGACACATTATTACCACTAGTGTTCATTTTTTACATCATCCCATTGTACCGCTCCACGATTCTTATGGTATTACCCCGTGTTAATGCGTTTCCTTCACATGTAAACAAATGGAAACACATTCTGCATCCTTATCCTGCGTTGCCTGCCTTCTTGGGTAGAATAACAAATGGATCCTGGTGATTCAGTATTCCCCTGGGTAATTGGTTTTTCTGCGGTGGTGACCATGTGGAGATGAAAAACAATCAGCGAAGCTCTTAACAGATGCTGTAATTACCTGAGCAGGCTCCACACAAGTGCCGGAGTCACCCTCTGTGATCGGGAGCTCACTCAAAAGGAGGGTCCAATCCACTCCGCCGGCTCAGTCTTAACAAGCAATCTAATGCATCATCTCACCACAATGAGTCCAGTTTATACAGGGGTAGTCAAGAAACCCCCCAACTAAATTGAATCCACTGTTCACAATGTGGAATTAGCTGTAACCAGGGACGTTTCCAGACACCTTGGGGGCCCTAGGAAATAGAGGCAAGAAATAAATAAAACACTCTAATGGAGAGGCATTGATGAAGAAGCGAGTCCGTTTTGCTAGGTGAAGTTGAGCTGGATGGGACTAACAAGCTAACACGGTAAGCAGGTATGGGTAATCCAGATTCGGACATAATTTCACTCCCTAGCCGCCACTGAATAGTGTTTAGTCTGGCATCTCCATACAGAAGTCTTAGGCAAACCTATTAGTGGAATATCCAACGCCAAATTTGAATTATGCTCATTAAATTTCTGAGGCAACCAAATGCCACTTCTGCTACGTTCCACTGTGCCAAGTCATCTTCAATTTCCCATCACTATTTTGCTGAAAGGGAGCCATGTGAAGCAACATTACCTTCTCCAGACGTCATTTTCTTTTGACCATTATAATACACTATATAGGTTAGTATGAGCTCAGAGCCTAAAATGAGGTAGGTAGGTAGGTTGGTTGGTTGCCTTTATTTTTTGTGAAGCACTTTGAATTGCCTTGTGTATGAATTGTGCTCTACAAATAAACTTGCCTTGCCTTGCCTTCCCCAATGAGGAAATTTGTCTTGGGCTCATTGTCCGCAGCTGCCACACGAACAGTATAAGATAAGATAAGAGATAAGATAAACCTTTATTGATCTCACAAAGGAGAAATTCACTTGTTACAGTCGGCGTTCAAGAAGATCATTCAGAGTTAATAAAGTGCAGCTGATACAGAGATTATTGCACATGTTACTTTACAGTCTTATTGTACAGTCTGACAGAAGTGGGGATGAAGGCTTTGCGGTAGCGCTCCGTCCTGCACTGAGGGTGTCTCAGTCTGCCACTGAGAGAGCTGCACAGCTCTTCTACAGTCCCGTGCAGTCATATAAAACAATTAATCATTACAACCAGTACAGTGGGGAAAACAGACACAGAGTTCGGGAGGAATGAGAGCTTGTATCTGTTGCTCTTGAAACGGTGTGCTCTGCACCGTCCTCCTGATGGTAGAATTTCATATTCACCCTTCAGAAAAATGTGACGGATTTTCAATGATTTTCTGAGCTTGGATAAGGACAGTGCTTTCAAAGGTATCTTTCATGGACGGAAACTCTTTTGTGTTCGTCATCATCCTGGCCCTCAGGACGTGTCTCTCAATTTGTGTTTTGCTCTGGCCTGTTAGAGGACTGTACCAGGCTACGATCCTGCACCGGATAAGACTCTCGAGAATGCCTTTGTATAAGTGAGTCAACATTTCAGACGCAGTCTCCTTAAGAAGTGGAGTCTTTGAGACCGTTTAGTTGGAGATGAAGGAGGAAGGAATCTATCTCTGTGTAGTACGAGGAGTGACTGTGATCTGCATACAGGAGACTCACAATCACGGTGTCATCAGAGAATTTCATTGTCTTGTGGTTTGGTGCAGTGCTTCGACAGTCGTTTGTGTAAAGAGTGAACAAAATGTTAACATGTTTGGACCTGGCTTATGGTTAATATTTGTGCCATTGTCTAGCTTAAACAAAAACTGCCATGAATTGCATTGTCTTCTTTGGAAATGTCTTCTTTTCGGAAGTCCCTCCCTTTGCTGATCTCAGCAACTAAATCACAATCCAAGTGATAAAACTTTGACCAATGGTACAAGCTGAACCGGCCTGTTAGGTCCAATCAGGAGGGAGGGAAAGGGGAGGGACCTAGATAGTCATCAAACTTCAGCGTTTACTTTTCAAATTCCTCCCCATCCCCCCTTATGCAATCCTACAGGCTATCACTTCAAAGTTTAATGTGGCTTAAAGTTAATATAGCAAATTTGTACACTAGATATGTGGATTTATTTTTTATTTTTTTCCGTCTGATAATTGGATTTTCTCATATTGGTGCATTTCATTAGTCATTTGGGTTTTTGGTATCTCTGGCATGTAGCATAAAAAAAAAACAACAAGAGCAAATTACTGCAGCTGAGTAGAGCAAATACCTCAACGAAACTGAAACCTTGAAGTTTGGCAAGTTGCTGACACAACATGATTCATATTTTAATGCTATTACTATTATGCTTCTTCATTTATTTTGTCAGGACAGATTGCGACAGACAAGCTACAGGTTGTCCTCTGTTCAGGACCTCTCAAATCGAGAAATATTGGGCATGTTGACAGAGGGAACAACAACAAAGGATGTGTGGTATCTCTTTGATGCCTCCATTTAGTCTTTAGAGTGGTGTGGTATGGTCTGGCATGGTTGTCTTTAGAGTGAGCAAAACATTGACAAAATCATGCCACAGAGCTGGTCTGACAGTGTTGTATGGCATTGTTTTGTGAGTGTAGTCTTGAGCTGCTTGGTTTACACAGACAGTGTTTTTTGACTATTACATTCATGAGCAACGATCAATAAATTGTGCTTTATGTTAATCACAATTAGCATTATTGTATATCACCCTCCAGAATAGTTCCACATCTGTCCTCAAAATGGCAAATGTGTCGTCATTAGAAACCTGTCTGAAAGTGTGACAACTAATTTTAGAATGTAGTGAACACAGTCGGTTGTAGCATTAGATATGAAACACTTTTTGGATTGTTTTTTTAGTACTAAAGGCAGTGACATTGGTGTTTCCGTAATATATTCCACACCAATGCCAAGAGGGATCTGTTTGAGTGACCTAAATGAGTCCTAATGATCAACTGCAACAGTCTCCTTCCTTTGAAACTATTCAGGGATATGTTCTCTATGTGCTCAGCTTGATCTCCCCAGTGGGATTTATCATTTTGTATAGCAGTGCATATGATGAAAAGCAAGTAGCTGAGAGGCTCTTGAAGAAATGCGAGTGAGGTGCTCATTGGGAAGTTGTTAATGTGGAGTCATGCTGGGAGGATTTGTTTCTGAGTCCGCTATTTATTGATCTATTTTAGCAATAATCAGACAGAGGGCTAGCGTTCAAAGGTGACGGAGCAAACATTTGCATAATATGATGGTTACTGAAAAAGTGTTTTTGGCTAAACGCATTTTGAGTATAGAAAGTTGCGTTTCTGTTCCTATTCTGGACTAGATGTATCCGGGACTAAGAAGAGAAAAGTACTTTCATTTACAGTGTTGTTTGGAAATAGAACCTGCACATGGCATGATGCAATATGAGGACCAACATTTGGAAGCAAGACATTTGTTCAAAGTTTGGCAGGCACCGACTCTTTCCCCGTGGAGATTAAGTAAATCTTTTCCGTTTTCATCCATCCAGCCAATTTCTTAGTGATATTTGTTCAGACCTCTACATGGGATTTGGGAACGATTAAATGAAAAAGGAAGCATTAAACCACTCCTCCTGCCAGTCGAGCACCCTGAAGGTCTTACTTTTTTAGTTTAGTGCTTTGAGACATGTACCAAAACTTACTCCTGCATACACCGTTTCAAACCAAAATGCTAAACAAACAGGGACCAGATTGTGTTCCCCTGTAGGAAACTGTCACACAATGGGATACCCTTTAATCACAGACACATCACAGAGGCAGAGCCGTGTGTAGTTTAATAAAGCCGCAGGAACAATAATGCCTCCCTTAGACGATCTTTCACACATAGCAAGGGGCTGTAGACACACATTATTGCAATCTGTAAGTAGTAGGGGATCCTCTCTGTCTCTGCTGGCAGCACTGTCTCACGCCTGACACATCTCCGCTTTTGTACATTTCCGTGTTCAGTCTTTGGTGTGGTTGCTTGCATTCCCATAGAGCAACTGAAGTTCTTGAATTACCTTTGAATTGCCATGTTTATACCACATCGAAATTATGCAAATCACATTCTTCTATCTTGGGTTGGACAAAGAGCTCCAAAACTCTCCAATTAGATGTTTACAGCCTGACAAACACACATTTATAATATTGTCCCAGCAGGTAATTGTGTGTAAGTAAGCTTCCATTCTCTCCAAGTAACAAATGAAAAGAACATTGGGAAATTGACAGTGAATCAGTAGGTATGAGCGGGTACTGTGCTTGGAATGGAACTCAAAGTTAGAGACTTGAAAAGGAAGCAGGGTCACAGCAAAGGCTCTTAAACAAATCTTATCACGGCGGAGCACCCAAATGAGATACCTAACCAAAGGGAGTAATTACCTTCTGAACTATGCTAATCTAAAGCTATCAAATAAAAACAAACTTGACTGAGAGTATAAGGACATGTAATTATTCAAACAGGATTGAAATGCAAATGTCTGGTCTTCTGTAGAGGAAATAGGAAGCCAGAAGCAAGAGTCCTCCAAACAACCAGACTCCCTGCTGGTTCATAATTCCCTTTAATAGATCTCAGTGTCCTTGTGGACACAGGCATCGTTTCAACAGAGTCAGCTGGCCTTTAATCACACAGTCCTGGGCCTAATTGTGTTTACAAATATCCTCATTCTGCAAAAACGCAATTCAATTAAAAATCATTTTAAAAATCTGATTGTATTATATGCTGTGATCATGTGAATACAAATTGTCAGATTCAAGTGTAGGCAAGGCAAGGCATGTTTATTTATACCGCGCATTTTGTACACAGGGCAACTCAATGCGACAAGTGCAGCGTCCCATTTATTCTCAACATGTGACCTGCTTTTCACTTCCTTTTCCATCCACTCACACGTGATTGGTATGCTGTCATTAAAAAGACACCATTTTCAGTCCACTCAACAAGAGTCTGATATCCATGATGCAAATGGCTCTGAATAGATAATGAGCCATTTGCAATGTATTAGTGCTGATGGTGACAATAAAGATACTTTTTTTTTTACACATGCAAGCACATTTACAATACTCAGGAACAAAACTTGCATTAATGCATTGCAATTTTAGATAAGCACGCTGATATTTACAGCGCTTTTCAGCATAAACACTCATTCATTATTGATTGTCCCTATTGCAATGCACTGTCATTACTTATTGCCTGACAAAGACTGCAGCCTTGCTTTATACTTAAATAGCAACTGGAAAGAATGCCAGCACGCATTAATTTAACAAGAAAATAGACTTGAAACATGGCAGCAGTTCCTCACGATTAGTCCTAATATTAAACAAATTGAGAGCATTAAATGATGGGCCAGTGGATTAGTTTAACAGCAGAGAGCAGATGGTTTGGTGAATAGCTGGTCTTCTGTTCCATTAAAATACTGTAGTTTAAATGCATGTTATGTACGGCAGTAATGAGCCAATACATCAATTCAATTATAGTGTATCCAGCTCACACACAGTACAGCTCGTGGCTGCCCAAGTCTTCCTTTACTTTATATGTACCACCTGCAGAAGTGCTGCATCTGCACAATCTTTAATTGATTCCTATTGGTGGCAAGGTGGCTCTAATCAAGTTAGAAAGATTTGATTGGCCGTGGTGCCACTGCGGGATGATGTGTCCGCCCCTTTCACATCTATGTGGCTCGTGGTAACAGCAGCAATGGCAATGAGTGGCACGAGTGGGGGAATAACTTCACACACACACATGCACGCGCACACACACACAAGCAATGTGCGCTGTCAGCATGGTTCCACATCAACCAGGAAGCTTAGATCTGCTGCTGTCTTCAATAACCTTCTAACATTTGACATTCATCACAAGGATTAACATGTATTCGGCGGCACATACATTTTCTTTCAAGATAAAAAAAAAAAAGCCAAATGCAAAGATCTTTAAGTATACAGTAGTTTCTTGGCTCTCAATGCCATGTAAATAATTGATCACATAAGACTGCAAGCGGGGCCGCGTTCTCGGATGTGTTGATTTCACACCCATTTCCTCACATATACAGCCCAGTGCTCTGTGTTTACTCTGCATAAAATTAACCCAGTGGACAGTATCTGCGGAGAGCAGGGATGAAGTGGAGGAATTACACTATACTGTAACTGAGAATTATGAGGATCATTATTGCATACTTTCACCTTGAACCAAATCAACAAGTTAAGGGGAGACACAGCAAAACTCTTTATTCCCCCCATTCACCAGGCTTTGGGCCAATTTACATCTGTACCAAAACCAACTCATAATAATAAAGCAAAAAAAATCACACAGAGGATTTAGAATCTGCGTGGACTATGGCAGAATCAGCAGGTCAACCACTAAACACATGTTAATCACAGGTGAAAGCAGTTTGTTCTGAAGGAATATTCGAGCATGTGTACGGCATTTGGGAGATTCTCTGCTATAATCTCAAGAGATTGGATTGTCATCAATTTAGTGGGAGAAACAATTTTCTGTGAGCTGATTCTCAGACACTCTTTCGTTTGTAACAGATGGTTGGAGAGGCTTCCTCGACAGGCTTCTCAATTCATATAGTTGCTGTACCTATGGGCACTTCACTTCCTTGCTTTCAGTATTCAATTAGTTATTAGTCATTTAAAATGCAGTAAATAATATTCATTTAACTGTATCTTGAGTCAGTCTCTGCATTTTCTCTGCACTTGGCCCATCGTTCAGTGAAGATAGGGCCGTCTTATCTAACACATAGAACCGCAGGACACTACTGCAGACAGAAAGGTTTATCGCAGAGAAGGAGAAGAGGGGAGAGGTTGGCTGCTTTGAAGGGGAAAGGTGGCTTAAGGGTAGAAACAAGAGCTTTTAGTACCTGTCCAGAGAGAGCCACAGGTGGGACATGTCAACTTTTTAACTGTCATTGAGGAGATCTGCCATAAGTTTAACGTTTTATTATGAATGAACAGGGCGGGGTTTCCTCCACCTGTACACAAAGGGGATGGGGACCCAGAGGTAGGTGGCAAAACGCTGAGCCATGCGCCGTACTCGCCGGTCCTCTTGAGTCCACTCTGTGTGGAACGAGGGGAAGAGAAGGAATGTCTGTGTCTGTGTACATTGGTGTGTGAATGAGAGTATGAATGGGTGAGTGGATCCTTGCTGTAAAGCGAGTGCCTAATGTAGGTGGAAAAGCGCTATATAAGTTGAGACCATTTACCATTTACCATCAGCTCGCCCCATAGCAGATCCAAAATAAAGACTCGATGAGACAGGATCAGAGGAAGATCCATTTGGGGAAGCACCCCAGGACCACATGGCACTAAAGCAGCAAACACCAGTGTGTTTCAAAAAGGGGCTGACGAAAGAGACGCTCTACCACTGTCAGCGTGTGTCCCAGTACACATGGGACAATGTAAGAAACTGAGCAGGAAATGCCTGAAAAACCAAAATGAGAAATGCCTTTGAAGCTATTTTTCAGATGTTTTCAAAGTTGTTAAATATGTCAAAGTTAAATGAAGTGGAAAGTTGCAATCGTTTGTGGGATGTTTCAAATACTTCAAAACCTTATAAAATGTTGCCTAAAAGAAGTGTTTTACAAAAGAGTGATGTTCTCCACTTTTTTATGGAAGATTTTTTGTTTCATCAAAATGTGAATTTTAAATGTCTGCGAAACTTAGGCGTTGAATCGTTTTAACATTGAAATAACATGTTTGATTTTTTTCACCGTCACGGAATTTCAGTCAGTGAATATTCAGTCTCCAACAAACGAATGCAGTGCTCGCTGGATAAAAAGATAAAAAAAACAGGTGAAACTGTAACACTGTAAGTAAATGCCATGAGGGATCAACACAAATGCCAAACCCTCGAAGTGGAGAAATCCAATATGGTGTACAACATACCGATCGATGTAATGTGCTGTTATTTAAATGACTGCTGCAGGAATCACAAATATAGAGTAAACTGCTGCCGGCAAAACAACACTACAACATTAATGTACTCTGCTGTGATGGGGAACTCAAAAGATTTTCGACTTGGAAATTCTGACAACACCCCCAAGATTTGGCAGTGGGAATCCATGAATAAATATGCCCCAAAGTTTTTCCGAAACATTTCTTGAAGGAGTTGCAAAGTCATGTTTTCGGTACATTAAAAAATAAAATAAAATACAGAAATTTTGCGAGCAATAATCTATTATGTAAATTGGCTCATTACTAAATTGTTTGATCTCCAAAAAGCTGAGAGCAACAGATTATCTTCCATCCAAAAGGGGTCTCTAAATCCTGTACAGTGTTTATGTCAGGGCTCTTCAATTACTTTTGTCACTAGGCCAGATTTGTCGGAGGTCATTGGCCACTGGGCCGGTCAGCCGGTGAGCCGACCACTGCCACCAAACGTATTCATATTTTTGGGATAAGTAAATGATAATTTCATCATCATCAATGCTTGAATAAAATAGAATTGGACCTAAACACAATAGTTGTATTATATTCCGGCATTTTAGGCTTAAGAAAAATTGCAATAACATATTCATACAGAATAATAAAGAGCCTAATAATAAACTAGGACTACTCAGAACTAAACCAGGATTAAACCAGGGCAAAGCATGATATATCAGGGCTAAGGCAGGACTAAATCCCATAAACCAGACCAAAGGCCTGATTCAGAATAAGAGAGTTACATGTGAGACCAGCTCATCTCAAACAACATGAGTAACTCCTGCTCAGCCATTGCTCCTCTCAGCTGAGGGACAAACGCTGACCAAACCACTGAGCCGCTGTTCTGTCAAGACCTCCAGCTTTATGATAAAAGTGAAAGAAGCTCATCGGAGATGGCGCGCTCATCCACATATTCAGCCTCTCTTTTGCCTGTTAACTTCACAAGGAGCATCTCTGCGCTTGTACTTTTCACACAAAGACGAATGAAGTCGGGGGAGAAAGGAAGAAACTGCACCTGTCAGATTCATGATTCCGATGTTATTTAGTTAAGTTAGAGCCCAGAGAGCGAGGTTTAGCTCTGACCGGTTAAACACGCGCTGCAGGTGCAGGACACTTATCCAAAACTCACGCACCATCAGCTTCATCATCCGCTTTTCAAACATCCACAACTGAACTGGTGTTTCATACCTGACAGTAGCTGGTCAAGCCCTTTGTAACGATGAAGACGACAGGGAAACATGTGGTCATCTGCCGCGGTGCGCGAAGAGAGCTCCTGTTCACTCAGTTTACACCGTTTTAAAGAGCCATGTTTTCGTTTGAGCCCGCGCTGTAGGAGAGACGCTAGCTAGGCTGCAGGCACACTGCTACGCAAAGCAGCGCGATTCCGGCGCGAATGCGCCGCGGAGCGACGCGAACATGACGCGAACGCGGCCCGGATAGTGCCAAAAATAGATATACTTATGGAAAATGAGGCGCGGGCCAGATTTAATTGGTTGGCGGGCCGGAGCTGGCCCGCGGGCCGCCTATTGAGTAGGCCTGGTTTATGTCGAGTTTACTGATTACACTGCAGTTTGAAGAAATGACGCTTGCTTAAGTTTACTTAGAGTATACTGTACCGAAACATGTGCCAACTGATTTAATGAGTGATAAAAATAAATTAAGTCGTCAACTGTACTGGGATGTTTTAGTGTTGAGGACGGTCCGCCTCTGTGAAGACACTTCTTCAGCACTTATGGTATTTTGGTTGCAGGCTGAATATCTACCACAGCTAGAGCAGAAGAAGAAGAACTTTATAGCACCTTTCACAGACATAGGCTGTGTCCGAATGTCCACCCTCGTCCCTAACCCCTCATTCACTACATAGGCCCGCACTACATAGTACACAATATAGTCCACTGATTCTGTTGTGTAATTTGGGCAGATATGTTTATTTTTAATCAGAATTGTTTTATTGTTACAGATGTTTATTTTATGTAACAGAAAAACTGTTTTGGCACTTTTACAGGTGTTTTATTTGACATTTACAAAATCACTGTTAGTTCAAAGGCGGCCCGATGTCCGAACGCCAGCGGAATGAGTGCACGACGTCTGATAAAAGTTCGCAAAACTCCGGGAATAATGTATTTCTGCGATAAAGACCAACCAAACTCATGAGACAGTGGAATATTTATGGATAAATATGAGTCAGATATGTTTTATTTCACATGGATTTGACAAGAAAATGGCTTGGATTATTGGATATCTGAGAGAGGAAGCCATCGGTCATTTAAACAGCTCCAGTTAAAGGTAAGCAGCTAACGTTAGCATTTTTTCACCGTAACCGTTTATATTCAAGTCGTCTATTCATGAGAAATACACGCGATTGAAACAGCTGATTTCTTTCAGCCATGTTATGTTTAGATCAAAGACCTGTCGCTGTCGGCCGTTCATCTCCGACTCCCGCAATGCATTGTGGTCTATATTGACCCGTTTAGTGACCACCGCTGCTCACTACTTTTCAGAATGCATTGTGGGAAATCTCTGGACATTCAGACACCTCTGCAAAATGGCGTGGCCTCTATATAGTTTTCATATTACGAAACTCTAATACACCCTACTGTATGTGTGATTTTGTGAAACTTGTGAAAAGTCACGAACTGGACGTTTCATCTGGGCATTTAATCACAACACGCAGAAATGAACACGCCCCTCATTAGTTCATTGTGTGTTTTCAATGCCCCGCTCAGCGGTCCTGCAGCAGCAGTGCTTAGAGAGAGAGGAGGAAGTCAGAGCAGAGAGGATCTCCTGCATACAACAACGATCTCTACACCTTGTGCTTCAGATCGCTCTATACTTTTCGTCAGAAGACCAATGAGGTCAACAAGCCGACACTTTTGTATGATCTAAAAATAAACCTTGTGTCAGATGCGAGCACCACCGCATCCTTGGCTCACAATGTATTTTTCTCTCAATATTTCAGCTCTAAGTTCTCTTAAAACAATGTGAAACTCAGGTCCAGACATTCTCAATAATCAATGTTCTTTTCTTAAAGGAATAGACCACCGTTTTTACATACTGAGCTATGTTCTTACCTTAGCTTTGACGAGTTCTTTAGGACCTGTCTGGTCTTCACCCGTGCCTTCAGTCACGTAAACACAGCGCAGACGGCGTTAGCATTTAGCCTCTCCCCCTCTCCACTATAGCTCCAAAACAGGTCAAGATAGAAGCTACCAAGCTCTTCCACGTTTTCCCTATTTAAATATGGTTACGTGAAGTGTTCCACTACAAGTATAATTACACAAAATTAAACAATGTGGATTTTCTAAGCGGATAAAAGGGGGAACTATATTGTAAGGCGTAATAATACCAGGAGTAATTTGGCATCCGCACAGTAAAGTGAAGATTCCTGCGCAGAAAAGTGAAGATTACTGCGCGGATTTTGAACTACTCCTGGTATTATTACGCCTTACAATATAGTTCCCCCTTTTATCCGCTTAGAAAATCCACATTGTTTAATGTTGTATATTATACTTTGTAGTGGAACACTTCACGTAACCATATTTAAATAGGGAAAACGTGGAACTTGGTAGCTTCTATCTTGACCTGTTTTGGAGCTATAGAGGAGAGGGGGAGAGGCTAAATGCTAACGCCGTCTGCGCTGTGTTTACGTGACTGAAAGCATGGGTGAAGACCAGACAGGTCCTAAAGAACTCGTCAAAGCTAAGGTAAGAGCATATCTCAGTATGTAAAAACGGTGGCCTATTCCTTTAAGACCCTGTTTTCAACCAAAACCCAGTGAAGAGAGTGAAATGAGGGAGACAGTTGTGTTTCATAAAACACGCATTATCTCCTTTTCTAGAAAAAAAACCTGTGATTTTGATCAAAAGTAGCCTCTGTTAACTGAGGATTTCTCAGGAACCAAGGCACGTAGAATGAAAGCGTTTTCACCTACTGAGAGCTTGGAGTCTCATCTTTCAAGCGAGCTATAACATAACGCTGTGGTGCTACTAATATCATGAAAAATGGTCTGGATTGTTGGCGCTCAACAGCTAAATCCCCAAAACAATGCAGCACTCAATGTGTCAAGAACAGTTGACTAAACTGGACAACTCATGTATGACTGTGTCCAAGATCTTTTAATGTCTGTCTTTGGGACAATAGTGTGCAATGCATTGGCCCTTGCTCTCACTTCTTCCTATTCCCTTTGCTCTATGTGCTTGTTGGTTTTCAGCACTTTGTTGATTCTCTAATTTGGATCCAATCTTGGGACCTCACTGCGCCTAATAACTTACTCAGCGAAGGTCCTTTGCCTCTCAGAATGCATATTTTTATTGATATTTATGTAAAAACCCTGGCTCCAAAATCTGCCAAGCCTCCCATTTCTCTCTTCATTGCATATTACTATTTGTTCACTTATCAGTTATTCCGCCCTGAACCCCCTCCCCTTGCTGATTTCGCCTCTTCTTTTGCAGTAGTAAGTAAAGGATGCCCAGGCCGCAATTTGTTTCTGTCATGAAGATTAATGGCTCTCAATAATATTACAGCTTATATGGATATGGGAAGGTGCATCTCTACAGCGGCCAAATCGATAAATCTGTGATCCTCCAGCCACCCGGCTTTATCGCTTCAAGAAATTTAGAGGCCTCTCGCGCAGCCCCAAGTCCCGGTACTGTAAGTCTTATGCAGATTAATAAAAGTGTTCCCTAAATGATCCTTAACATGCTCTAATAAAACCAGAGGTATTAATTCACCCGGACATGGTGAAAGGTACTTCCTATGTGCAGCCTCCATATTTGAAAACACACACTTTTGCACAGTACGTTGGATTAATGTGGTTGTAAAAAGGCCATTGATGGTATTCACTGAGAAAGTATGAAAAAAAGAGATAAACGAGAGCAGCATAAATCTTGTTTGTGTTATTTATATTTTGAACAAAAGAAGATTGCATGCCAGTGTTCATGTTCATGGACTCAGACCTGAACTTAAACAGCCACATCAAAGCCATAACATCATCAGCTTTTTACCATCTGAAAAACATTGCTAAGATCAGAGGAATAGTGTCAAAACCAGACTTAGAGAGTCTTATCCATGCATTTGTCTCCAGCAGGTTAGACTACTGTAACATCCTCTTCACTGGTCTGTCCAAACGAGCTGTCAGACAGCTGCAGAACATCTAGAACGCTGCCACTTGAGTCCTGACCAGAACCAGGAAATACGTGTTAGTCCAGTGCTCTGGTCTCTGCACTGGCTTCCTGTCACTCAGAGAGTAGAATTTAAAACTCTGCTTGAACAAGTCTTTTCATGGTTTAGCACCAAAGAACATCTCTGACATGTTAGAGCCGTTTGAACCTCAGGGAGGGGTCTCCTGGTGGTTCCCAGACTCAAGACTAAACATGGTGAGGCTGTGTCTCAGTTTCATGCAGCTAAAATCTGGAACTCCTTCACGAGGATGTGAAACAGGCCTCAACTCTGACAATGTTCAAATCCAGGCTGAAAACAGTTCTTTTTGCTCGTCCATATGACAACTGAAAGTATGTTATCTGCACTCTTGACTTTTACTGTAATTGATACATTTTTATGTTGATGTTCTATTGATTTTCTCTGTTTTCTTAATCATTTTATGCAACTGTGAAGCACTTTGAATTGCCTTGTGTATGAATTGTGCTCTACAAACAAACTTGCCTTTCCTTACCTTGCCTTACTGCAATATGATTTGCATACCCTATAACTTATTGGAGTCACGAAGATGCTGCAGACAGTGTCTTCTGTCTGTCTTTTTGCAGCCAAAGAAGAAAGGATACACATGTTCATGCCTGGCTTCAAAAACAAGATTGAATAAAATGACATTTTCTGAAAAGGTTTGTATTAATGTACTATCATGTTGACATCATCTGTGAGGCAAATTACTCCACGCCGTAATAGCAGCCTACACCACACTATCAGAGTTTGACAAAGACCACAGTGACGGCGGCATCTCTGAAACTGCTGTTCATCCCGGTCAACAATAGTCACATTTCAAATAAAGCTGAAGGAGTAAACAATATAGGTATTGTTCAGTACAACAACTTCAAAACACTTGATAAAAATGAACAGCTACTGCTATTTTAACCGATGAAACCTACAATGTGTGAATATATGTGCAAAAAGTCTAATAGAGCTTTGTGTGGAGGTATCTATGATAGATAAAAGTGAATCCCTATCTTCAAAGGCTGTATTATATCTGA